>NC_067247.2:367678422-367981452 GCF_019359855.2 Lolium perenne | reverse complement strand
AAAGGGTGGGGCACACCACCATGCACAAGTGTGCCAAATATTGGCCCCATCCAAGGTGGTTTGGTATGTTTTAGGCCATGGTAGACCCATTTTGACCCTAAAACCCTAGTATCGGCACCTCCCAACCATGGGATCACCATGAATGCAAAAACCAACCTAGAAAGAGCAATTAAAAAAGGGTGGGGCACACCACCATGCACAAGTGTGCCAAATATTGGCCCCATCCAAGGTGGTTGGGTATGTTTTAGGCCATGGTAGACCCATTTTGACCCTAAAACCCTAGTATCGGCACCTCCCAACCATGGGATCACCATGAATGAAAAAACCAACCTACAAAGAGCAATTAAAAAAGGGTGGGGCACACCACCATGCACAAGTGTGCCAAATATTGGCCCCATCCAAGGTGGTTTGGTATGTTTTAGGCCATGGTAGACCCATTTTGACCCTAAAACCCTAGTATCGGCACCTCCCAACCATGGGATCACCATGAATGCAAAAACCAACCTACAAAGAGAAATTAAAAAAGGGTGGGGCACACCAGCATGCACAAGTGTGCCAAATATTGGCCCCATCCAAGGTGGTTTGGTATGTTTTAGGCCATGGTAGACCCATTTTGACCCTAAAACCCTAGTATCGGCACCTCCCAACCATGGGATCACCATGAATGAAAAAACCAACCTACAAAGAGAAATTAAAAAAGGGTGGGGCACACCACCATGCACAAGTGTGCCAAATATTGGCCCCATCCAAGGTGGTTGGGTATGTTTTAGGCCATGGTAGACCCATTTTGACACTAAAACCCTTGTATCGGCACCTCCCAACCATGGGATTACCATGAATGAAAAAACCAACCTACAAAGAGCAATTAAAAAAGGGTGGGGCACACCAGCATGCACAAGTGTGCCAAATATTGGCCCCATCCAAGGTGGTTTGGTATGTTTTAGGCCATGGTAGACCCATTTTGACCCTAAAACCCTAGTATCGGCACCTCCCAACCATGGGATCACCATGAATGCAAAAACCAACCTAGAAAGAGAAATCCAGAAAGGGTGGGGCACACCACCATGCACAAGTGTGCCAAATATTGGCCCCATCCAAGGTGGTTTGGTATGTTTTAGGCCATGGTAGACCCATTTTGACCCTAAAACCCTAGTATCGGCACCTCCCAACCATGGGATCACCATGAATGTAAAAACCAACCTAGAAACACCAAGCCAAAAAGGGTGGGGCACACCACCATGCACATGTGTGCCAAATATTGGCCCCATCCAAGGTGGTTGGGTATGTTTTAGGCCATGGTAGACCCATTTTGACACTAAAACCCTTGTATCGGCACCTCCCAACCATGGGATCACCATGAATGCAAAAACCAACCTAGAAAGAGAAATTAAAAAAGGGTGGGGCACACCAGCATGCACAAGTGTGCCAAATATTGGCCCCATCCAAGGTGGTTGGGTATGTTTTAGGCCATGGTAGACCCATTTTGACCCTAAAACCCTAGTATCGGCACCTCCCAACCATGGGATCACCATGAATGCAAAAACCAACCTAGAAAGAGCAATTAAAAAAGGGTGGGGCACACCAGCATGCACAAGTGTGCCAAATATTGGCCCCATCCAAGGTGGTTGGGTATGTTTTAGGCCATGGTAGACCCATTTTGACCCTAAAACCCTAGTATCGGCACCTCCCAACCATGGGATCACCATGAATGCAAAAACCAACCTAGAAAGAGAAATTAAAAAAGGGTGGGGCACACCACCATGCACAAGTGTGCCAAATATTGGCCCCATCCAAGGTGGTTGGGTATGTTTTAGGCCATGGTAGACCCATTTTGACCCTAAAACCCTAGTATCGGCACCTCCCAACCATGGGATCACCATGAATGCAAAAACCAACCTAGAAAGAGAAATTAAAAAAGGGTGGGGCACACCAGCATGCACAAGTGTGCCAAATATTGGCCCCATCCAAGGTGGTTGGGTATGTTTTAGGCCATGGTAGACCCATTTTGACCCTAAAACCCTAGTATCGGCACCTCCCAACCATGGGATCACCATGAATGCAAAAACCAACCTACAAAGAGAAATTAAAAAAGGGTGGGGCACACCAGCATGCACAAGTGTGCCAAATATTGGCCCCATCCAAGGTGGTTGGGTATGTTTTAGGCCATGGTAGACCCATTTTGACCCTAAAACCCTAGTATCGGCACCTCCCAACCATGGGATCACCATGAATGCAAAAACCAACCTAGAAAGAGAAAGGGAATACGGGGGGGGCACACCACCATGCACAAGTGTGCCAAATATTGGCCCCATCCAAGGTGGTTGGGTATGTTTTAGGCCATGGTAGACCCATTTTGACCCTAAAACCCTAGTATCGGCACCTCCCAACCATGGGATCACCATGAATGCAAAAACCAACCTAGAAAGAGAAATTAAAAAAGGGTGGGGCACACCAGCATGCACAAGTGTGCCAAATATTGGCCCCATCCAAGGTGGTTGGGTATGTTTTAGGCCATGGTAGACCCATTTTGACCCTAAAACCCTAGTATCGGCACCTCCCAACCATGGGATCACCATGAATGCAAAAACCAACGTACAAAGAGAAATTAAAAAAGGGTGGGGCACACCAGCATGCACAAGTGTGCCAAATATTGGCCCCATCCAAGGTGGTTGGGTATGTTTTAGGCCATGGTAGACCCATTTTGACCCTAAAACCCTAGTATCGGCACCTCCCAACCATGGGATCACCATGAATGCAAAAACCAACCTAGAAAGAGAAATTAAAAAAGGGTGGGGCACACCAGCATGCACAAGTGTGCCAAATATTGGCCCCATCCAAGGTGGTTGGGTATGTTTTAGGCCATGGTAGACCCATTTTGACCCTAAAACCCTAGTATCGGCACCTCCCAACCATGGGATCGCCATGAATGCAAAAACCAACCTAGAAAGAGAAATTAAAAAAGGGTGGGGCACACCACCATGCACAAGTGTGCCAAATATTGGCCCCATCCAAGGTGGTTGGGTATGTTTTAGGCCATGGTAGACCCATTTTGACCCTAAAACCCTAGTATCGGCACCTCCCAACCATGGGATCACCATGAATGCAAAAACCAACCTAGAAAGAGAAATAAAAAAGGGTGGGGCACACCAGCATGCACAAGTGTGCCAAATATTGGCCCCATCCAAGGTGGTTGGGTATGTTTTAGGCCATGGTAGACCCATTTTGACCCTAAAACCCTTGTATCGGCACCTCCCAACCATGGGATCACCATGAATGCAAAAACCAACCTACAAAGAGAAATTAAAAAAGGGTGGGGCACACCACCATGCACAAGTGTGCCAAATATTGGCCCCATCCAAGGTGGTTGGGTATGTTTTAGGCCATGGTAGACCCATTTTGACCCTAAAACCCTAGTATCGGCACCTCCCAACCATGGGATCACCATGAATGCAAAAACCAACCTAGAAAGAGAAATTAAAAAAGGGTGGGGCACACCAGCATGCACAAGTGTGCCAAATATTGGCCCCATCCAAGGTGGTTGGGTATGTTTTAGGCCATGGTAGACCCATTTTGACCCTAAAACCCTAGTATCGGCACCTCCCAACCATGGGATCACCATGAATGCAAAAACCAACCTACAAAGAGAAATCCAAAAAGGGTGGGGCACACCACCATGCACAAGTGTGCCAAATATTGGCCCCATCCAAGGTGGTTGGGTATGTTTTAGGCCATGGTAGACCCATTTTGACACTAAAACCCTTGTATCGGCACCTCCCAACCATGGGATCACCATGAATGCAAAAACCAACCTACAAAGAGCAATTAAAAAAGGGTGGGGCACACCAGCATGCACAAGTGTGCCAAATATTGGCCCCATCCAAGGTGGTTGGGTATGTTTTAGGCCATGGTAGACCCATTTTGACCCTAAAACCCTTGTATCGGCACCTCCCAACCATGGAGCATCCACTAGGTCTTCCAAAATATCTAAAAATGAAAAATATCTTCACATTCCATGATTGTTTGTGTTACATACCATGTCTACAAAATTTGAGGTGATTTGGAGGAGGTCGAAAAAATCACTTGCTTAAAAAATGGGGATAAAGTTATACCAAACGGTCCGTCGTAGAGCAAGTGAATTTTTCGACCATCTCTAAATCACCTCAAATTTTTTATAGGCTCCCATGTATGTAATATCAATTATTAATAAAAAACATTTAAAAATTAAGTTTACAAGAATATTGTGGGGTACACCATGGTTAGTTGCACCCAGACACCCGAAACATAGGGTTTTAAGCGGAAACATGCATTTTTTGGGTAAATCAGGTAGATGGGCATGCTAGGTTGAGGCCACACTTGCACATGCCTGCACCATTCACTCTACAAGAATATTGGCCCCATCCAAGGTGTTTTCTCTATTTTAGTGCAAGTTAGACTCATATTCACCATAAAACCCTTTTATACATCCTAATTCAAAAATATTCATAATGATAAAAATATCATCACATTCCATGTTTATTTCTGTTACATACCATGTGTGAAAATTTTGAGGACATTTGGAGGAGGTCGAAAAATAGGTTGCTTCAAAAAATGGGGCTAAAGTTCCGAACGGATATGCATAGTAGCCTTTTTTCAGCTACAAACTCACACACAGTAGCATTTTTCAGGTACAAACAAAAACACACTTCCATTTCATCTGAAACCACATTTAATTTTTCATCCACACACCGAAACACACTTGCATGATATTTTGACATGACCACATCATTGGAAATAATTTTTTCATCTTGACATTTCCAATTACACACCTGACTAATTTGAATATGTTGCAAATAAAACAACTACTTGAAATGCTTGCATATTATTCCTACTACTAACCCAAACATTGCAACACACATTGTTGCTAGAAAGCAAATAATATTGTCCTTAGACTTCAACACTTTTCTCTGCATTTTCAATTGTATCTTCAAGGTTTTTTCTTTGTCTTCATTTTCGTTCTGCACCTTGTTGATCTTCTCGGATAGTTGCCCTATCACATATCTTTCTCTTCCTTTCCATTCACTGTCAACCCACTCTACATACGCGCATGTATGTATTCCCTGAAAAGAAAACATATCATATGAAAACATAGCATATAAATAAAGTTCAAACATGAAATTATATGGTTTGAAAGTATACCTCATATGGACAACCCAAAAACCGTCTTCGGTGTCGTAACCGTCGTTGCAAACACGGCGAGCAGGAACACCGAGTGGCCACACACTGTTCTTTGTGTTCTTCTCAATACCGTAGTACAATGGATCAAACTCGTACTGCGGCAAAACATCAACAAACTGAACCATGCCTTCGTCATCATCCTATATTTCATCATAGCAGATTATGGGTTATGGAAGAATTCTTTTATAAAACAGCAAATAATCAGGTACTAACCGGCTCAACTAGGGTATGTGCTGCCGCAGTCTTCATCTTCCCTCTGTTGTAATGCACAACAGATGTAAGCTTCGCCCATCCGTGGTCGCCGTCCATCGGATCCGCTCTATCCGATGAGTTCACGATCGCGTGCAGCCGCCGATCACCCCCGCGGCGAGACATAGGCAACACAGACGAACCCTAACAGCGAGTTAGGGAACACTTTGTTAAATAGAAACGGCCCATCGAGTTAGGCTTTATATTTAATTGGGCCGCCAACTCTATCGGCCCAAGACATGCTATACCCACCACGTAAAGCTCAACATCCACGCATGCAAAAAATATTGTTGGTTTATTATTTTAACATCATTTAGGAAAGATAATTCTTTGTGTTATCACAAATTTGTAATGGAATCGAAAATATTACGATTTATTGTGAAACATTATAGGAAAGAATAAAACTATAGTACGAGAGAACCAACATGAAAGCAAACAATAATATAGAAAAAATTGAAGAAAAAAACAGGATACATAAAAGAGAAGCCACGAGTAGAAATCAGCTTTACAAGAATTGAGTTAATTGACTCATAAAAAGAGAACATAGTTCAGTACAAATCACTCATAAAAACATAATAAACACAGTAATCCTTCCATGATTATTGAAGTTCAGCAAAAGAACATACAATTTCACATAAAAAGAGAGGTAGTTCAAATAGTCGCGACGATTACATAGATTAGCACAAAAGACACCAGAGTGAACATATCCACCACTTTACAAACAGTAGGTTCATCGTCTGAAACTTAAACCCCTACATCTATAAGAGTTGCCATTCAACATAAGATGATGCATGAGTCCACTTTGATGCCGCCAGTACATATATAATGGTAACAGTTCTTGTACTACCTGCATTGGAAATTACATGCTAATTATAAAATGCTACTTTTGTTGAATTATGTAAGTAGGACAGCTTGTAGGCACTCACTTGTTGTTAAGTTTGCATTTCTTGCTGCGCGGTTGTGACCTGGCTCTTTGCAAGCCCCGCACTTAATTTTGTGCTCGTCGTACGATAGAGGTCTTCCATTTTTAGACTTGGGACGGTTGTCATCATCTGAATTATGTGTACCTTTGCTCGATACTTTAATAGGATCCTGGACCTTAACCATGTTTCCTTCTCGGTCCTCCACATGTTCAACTGCTAATGAGCTTAGACAAATCGGAACAGCACCCACCGTACCCTCCTTGTCGTACTCAATCGCCTTTGCTATCACGTCCTTTAAACTGTCACATGTAATCGAGCCCAAAGTGTTGGGTGTTTGCATGCTGCATGCATAGCTTGCGAGGATAACACACTGACCTTGCTATATTCAATTCTATCCATTGTACCTGACCAACCTACTCCAAACATATCACTCGTTCGCCTAGCAGGCAGTCCATTTCTTGCGTCTTTTGATAACCGACGAAGAACACAACACTTTGGAATTTCAGATATTTGCAGAACACATAGAACATGGAATATATGTTTGCAAGGGAGTCCTTTTCGAATCATTCTCCTGCAGCTGCACTTTATAGTTTCTTTAGGATTTCCGGTGTATATTCCACGGTGAACTGCCTCTTTGGTTTATTATGCCATGCCACGACAAAAGTTTCAGACCCACATCCCAGCTTTCTTTCCAAAGTCACTATGCCGCCAACTGACCTCAAATCTAGCTGCAATATATAGAAGTTTGCCGGCGTAAACACGTGGGTAGCAAATACCTCCAGATCCCTGCAGCTTGTTACGGGCACGAGGTAATGTACGTGAGGCCGTGCGGTCATCATGTGCCTCGTTCTCACGGATGCGGGTAATGCAATTCTCATAGTGCAATATCATGTCCACCAAAGTCATTTCTCCATCAAGGTGCGGTGAAGGCAGGAATTCAGACTTTCACTCCGCTGGTTGCTCTTCATACCAAGCCAAAAACCCTCTGTCAGAAAAGCTGCAGCCCACAGGTGCCTCTTCCTGTACATCCTCCTCAACCAAATTTCCGTGTTCTCTGTCTTCCATCTTTTTAAAAAAGCCTGCCATCTCTGCTCAAATTCGGCTATGGACGTGCTATAGTACAACATAGACCGGAACTCGCCCAACGACTTGTGACTGAGATGGATCTTCATATTTTTTTCAACATGCCAAGAACATATGCGGTGCCAGACATCGGGAAATACAGTGCGGATTGCCCTAATCATCGCTGAGTCGGCGTCCGTAATTACACTCAAAGGCTTCTTCTGACACATTGCCTTCAGAAATGTTTGCAGCAACCACACATAAGTTTCTTCTTTCTCATCTGAAACTATGGCACAACCAAAAACCGTAGTCCTACGGTGATTGTTCAGACCAACAAAAGGTATGAATGGCATACGATAGCGATTCATCTTGTACGTCTTTGTCAAACACAAGCACATCTCCATAGTCCTCATAGTCCTGTACAGACTGCGAGTCACACCAGAACATTCTCTTCAGCCGTCCTTCTTCATCCAAGTCATAGTCGAAATAAAAACTTGGGTCCTTCTCCTTTCTGCTGAGCATAATGCCTATGGTCGTGGCAGCATCACCCTTCGCAAGTAGTTTCCTCTTTTCCTTGCCGCAAAGGTTGTACAGATCCCGTCGGACGTACCCAACGCCGCCATACCATCCACTTCTGCTAATCATGGAATCCATTATGGTGTGCTTCCTAATACCTGCAGCTCCCATAGCTAAGATCTCAGCCTTCTGATGATCTCTGATTTTTCTATGCGACCAAAGAAAAGGTGTTTCATCCGCTCTTGCTAACGTATGACTGTGCTTGTCATCAAAACTATCAACATACCAGAAACCAAGTTTTTCATTCAGCTTCACAGTCATGTGCGCCTCACAGTTGCATCGAGACAGTGGTCTGAGCCTCCGGCTATGTCCCTCTTCGGTCATCAACTTTGGATCACGCTCACCTTCCCTTGAACACAAAAAACGCCTGTAACGCCTATGTTTCGTAATTTTTTTGCTATATCTGACCTTATCCAATCTGATGCTGAATCCATTATCGTTGGCATAGCTGTTGTAGAATTCGAATGCAGCTTCTTCACTAGGAAAAGTCATCTCCTTTATCATCATGTACAACTCTATCGTATCCTCTGCCTGACAAGCTTGACTGAGGTTCGCGTCATCACCATCATCAACATGGGACTGTCACATAAAAACATAGCAGTCAAACTCTAATTTTTTTATGTGGCTATTAAAAAAAATTTGGTTTCCACAAAAAATTAACCAATACGTACCTCATTGCTATTCGACGGCTTTGCTTCCACATAATGTTTGCCAACTACTGACTCATCATAAAAACAATTCTCCATGTCGGATTCACCATAATAGTCATACACATTTTCAAGTCCAAATATTTCCAGCAAAAATTTAAGACAACAAGTAAATGTACCTCATTACTGTTTCCCACTTTCTAATGGTAATCTCATTTCATTGCATATCAAATAACAATTACACTACATGTACCTCATTGCTGTTTTCATCCAACTCAACATCATCACTAATATCTCTCTCATAATCATTGTCAATGTCGTCCATCTACATATTCAATGATAACATGACAATGTTAAAACATTTATCCTTCTGCATTTGCTTTCCATGAAAAAATTTGAATATATCAAATACACTTACATTAATAATTGCTTCCATCCCATGCTCTGAGCTCATGGAATTATCTGACCTTGAACCAACGAAAATATTCTCCCTCCCTGACAAAGATTCATTACCAAGCCCCGTTCTAGAATTATCTGACTCATCTCCATGAACTCCAATTCCAGGAACATTCTCTACCTCACAAACAACAGACATCGTCTCATCCATTTCCTAGCTACAACAAAAATCTCAAATTCAGTACATCCGCATCAAATTCTTTCACAAGTTAAAATGACCCAACAAGAGGTGAGTTATCATGTACGTACCTACCAATCGATCGATGCGCCGGCCGGAGTAAACCTACACCCACCACAGGGGTCGATCGATGCGTCCGAGGAGGAAGAAGCCGCTAGGCCACACTCAAGAGCAAGAGGAGCCGGCCCTAACCCTAGCCGCGCTCGCCAACACTTATCTGGTTGGAGCGATCAACGGCGACGGCGGAGACGGCCGGCGCGCCAGCGGCAGATCCCACCCGGGAGGAAGAGGAACCCTACCCCCACCAGCTCGGTTGATGCGTCGGGCTCGCGCTAGGGTTCCAACTAGGAGTAAAATGCTCACGGCGATCGCGGCAACAGAAGGGGACGTGCACGACGGCGGAGACGGCCGGCGCGCCGGCGGCAGATCGATCCCTCCCGAGAGGAAGATCAACCCTACCACCACCAACTCGTGCTCGCGCTAGGGTTTCCGACGACGGAGGAGTACAACTTCTTCTCACGACGATCGCGGCAACAGAAGACACATGCACGACGATCGGCGAGTTTTAAGCGGATTAGATCTTAATTAACTGCTCACGTGATCACCTTTTTTTTTTTAAACGTCACGTACATATACCGTATCCATACATATGGGTATACACGGGCTGGATATGGGTTCGGGCTAGCCCAACGCTTAAAAAAAAAAAAACTCAATATGACCCCTCAACTTCACTTAGGGGGGAGCACCGGAGCATCCCTCTCCTGTTCGTAGGGGCCACCACACTATTCCGTTTGGCTCGAAAATTGGCGGCTACTTATAGGGTGCTTCGGTGTGAGCTAAAAAAAGCTGGAACTCTTATAAGCCTATGAGATCATTATTAGGGCCGTTGGTTGTTGGTGGAGATGCTCTTATAATTCTGTATAATTCTATGTCTATCTAAGAACGCTTTGCATCTAGAATGCGCGTAGCGAAACTTCATATTTAGTCACCAGTTAATTGAAAATATCTAGATTTAATTTGTTAGAGCGGATTTATTGTGTTGGATATGTCATGGAGAGTAGTTCTAGTTTCACGGTAGTACAAATTCTTCGTAGCCACTAATTACACACGCATTCATGATTTATCTACTACCTCTGTCTATAAAAAATGTCTTAAGTTAATCTAAAGTTTGATGCATCTAGATAGTATCTTCTAGTGTCTACAGATATATCTGAATTCAGATAAATCTTTTTTTTTGAAACGAGGCAAAAGCTTTTCCTTTCATTGATGTAGGAGAAAAGAGTTGGCCCATTTATGAGAAAAACTGGCCGAAAAACCGTACAACACGATACCACACACCAGCCCCGAGGCTGCGCTCCACACGGGTCGACGACCAACCAGGTCGACACCACACCTCAACGCAACAGGCGGAGGCGAAAGACCGGAGCCACCGCTCCAACTACCACGCCGACCCCGAGGTCGCGCCCCGCCTGGCCAAAGACGAACCCGCCTCCGCCGAACCACCAAAACATTGCACAAGCCCCTCTGTCCGGCGGACGTCCAAAGCGAGGCCCCAAGAGGCAAAGCGACACAAGAGCGCCACCCACGCCCGATCCCACGAGGGATCTAGGGTTTCCCCCGGAGAGCCCGGGCGGAGATCATGAGACACCCACTTCGACGACGCCTTCAAGAAGGATGCGGCGCCCACGGGCGTCACCGTCGTCGGTACTAGCCGGCCGCCAAGACAAAGCTTTCGCCCAGCAAGAGTCCCAAAATCTCGCGCTCGCCCAACAAGGACCGGCACAGACCACCACCTACATCCGTTGTATTGCGACCCCCGGTGCAACACGCCTGAAGCCAACGGAGCACCGCCGAAGAGCACCGTGGCGCCGCCGGAACGCCACATAGAGGGGACGCCGACCAACACCAACGCGGGGCTCGATGACAAACGCTGAAGCCCGCAGACAAGAGCTCCTAGATCCGGCCGCCGGGCCGCCCACACGGCCACCGCAGCCGCCGCACCGCCGAGGAATCCGGGGCCGCCTTCCCGTCGCGCCCCTCACCCAGCTCCTCCTCCAGGCACACCTCCACCATCGAGCGCCACCGCCCCTGGCCTGCATCCGCGGCGCACCGCGACATCACCAAGCAGACCCGCCGCGGATGTCCCGCAGCAACCTCGCCACCATGGCTGACCTCTTGCAGCATCTTCGTGGCCAACCCAAGGCTGCCACAGCGCAGCCCTCCCGGCCCAGGGCCAGACCAGCACCACGCCGCCACCGCGCCTGTGGCCCGCACGGCCCTACCAAGCCCAGATCGGGGCCCGCCCATGGCGCCGGTCGCCGCGCCGCCCACCACCGCCTGCGCCACCGTCACGGGCTCCCGACGCAACACCGCAGGGGCCCGCGTTGGCCAGCCGCCGCGCCGCCACAACCATCCGCGCCCCCGAGCCGGCCCGCCGGACCCAGATCTGGCCCGGCCGCCCTCGACCGCCGGAGCCCCACGCGCAGCCAGCGGCTAGAAGAGCCGCTGCGCCCGCCTCAAGCAGCCACGCGCGTAAGGGTGTCAAGTGGGATCCCACTTTTGTCCCACTTGTAGTATAATTTGACTTTTTTAGTACAAATTTTGACATCAAAATTTGAACTACATAGTACAAAATAACATCCCACCGGGATCCCACTTTGACACCCTACACGCGCGCAGCACACCGCCGAGCCCACCGCGCCCGCTGCCCTGAGCCGCGCCCGAGCGAGCTCCTCCTCGCCAGGGACGCGGGAGGGGAAGAAGCGCCCCGTCGCCACCTTCCTCGGGGAGCGCGCGGCGAGGCAAGGAAGGGAGGAGGTGGGGGACTAAGACGGCGACGGCTAGGTTTGCCCCCCCCCCCCCCCGGCCGCCAGAGGAGGGCGACGCGAGGGGTCTGTTTCTATCAGATAAATCTTCAACATACTTATATGAACGAGGAAGTTTTTTTTTCCGAACCTACTCGCTGAGAATTGTACATGTCAAACGTCAAAGCGTTTTCAAAAGAAGGAACCAATCACACATCTAACGGTTTCCTTAGATATTCAGGCTACTTATGCGATTGCAGTGTTCAGTCGCACGACAGCCACAAGGCAATCAGTGCACCATTGCAATATCGTACGCTATTAGTGACACTGATTGCCTGCTGGGCCAAAGATTACACCGATCAACCATGTCGCGATCATCATCGTTGCTGGCTTGTCCACGTCAGGTGCACGTCGAAAGCCGGTGCCAGTTACTAGACCGCTTGGAGCAAAGCAACGGCAGAGACGCAGAGTGCAGTGTGGCTTGACGATTTCTCCTTGCGGATACGAACAAACCAACATTTCTAGCTCCTGGCCGACTTTTCTCATTTTTACTTCAGATTTTGTGATACTATCCGTGTTTGAGAAGAGAGTGCATGCGATTAGAGTGCCTAAGGGCATCTCCAACGCGGCGACCCATCCCGCGCGTCCGGATGGGTCTAACCAGACAAAAACGCGGCCTAACGCGCGGACCCATTCCAAAAACGGATGGCCGTGGCGTCCGGGGCGACCCAAACCCGGCCCAAATCTGGGACGACTTTGCGTGGCCGCGGACGCCGATGGCTGGCAGCTCGCGTCCTCCCCTTGTCCGCCCCTGGCCCGTCAGTCTGTCTCTCAAAACACACCCACTTCACTCCACTCCCAAAACGTAGAGATGGCCGACGAAGCTCCTGCCGCCACCACCGCCACCATCAGAGACGAGGCCCATCTTGCATCCATTGTCACTCCTCCCGTGGAGGCGGCTCCTGTCCTGGACGCTCCGGTGGTCGTGGAGCCCAGGCCGCCCACGAAGAAGGCGAAGCCCGAGCTCACCGCGGAGCAGAGGGCGATGGAGACCAAGAAGCGGGGCGACCGGCGCAGGGCGCTCGAGCAACGGAAGAAGGAGGCCGCTGCCGCCAAGGAGCAGGTTCTAGCGGCGGAGCAGCTCCTCCAGCTCCAAACGCAGGTGAAGGCGAATGTGATGCAAGAGCAGGCCATGCACTTTTACGGCCACACAGCGCTCGGTCAGCACATAATCATCCCGGGCGCCGGCACTGCCTCGGGGGGGGGGGGGGGGGGAGCTCGGCCTCGTCCGTGACCCGACCCCTTCCTCCAAGGTCAACAGCCCCGCTGACTGCCCCGTTTGGGTGCACGCCCGGCGCACAGGAATTGCGGGCGCGTTCGGGGCGCTACGCGTACCCGTCACAGGATGGGTCACCGGAGGTGGGCGAGTCCATGACGGGGCCGTCGCCTTCGTCCATTGACCTCAACCGTGCGCCGGCGAACTCGAAATGCCCAAAACACCTGGGAGCAGCAACGATGACCGGTGCACGCAACCTGCTCGACGATTTGTCGGCCGAGCGCGCACCGCCATCGATGGCACTGTCCACCGTGCAGGTCCCTCTGTCTTACCCGCTGACAATACTGACCACCGTGCCATATCCTTCAACCGAGCAGGCTCCCCAGCCACCTCCCATTGACACACAGGAGGACACCACCGTGCCATAACCCGGCAGCATGAACATCGAGGAGGAGCCGTTGTTCGCTGACGAGCTGACACAAGCCGCAGCTCGATGTCGCCGGGTTAGCAAAAGAACCAGCAACTACACGGTGTAGGAGGACAAGTTGCTCGTCAATGGATGGTTGACCATTGGGCATGATGCATTGACAGGTGCCGAGCAGAAGGGGACCGCATTTTGGCGCCGGATCTATGAATACTTCCATGAACATCGCAAATACGGACTGGAGCCATTTGAGAGCGACCGCAGCGAGCTATCCCTCCAAAAGAGGTGGGGAGCAATTCAAACTGAATGCAACAAGTTCCAGGTGGCGTATGATCACGTGAAGCGGATGCCCGTTAGCGGCATGGGCATGAAGGACTTGGTATGATTTTTAACCTCAACTTGTTCATTCGGTCTTTGCACATATGCTTATCATTGTTGTTCGCTTTGCTCTAGGTGTGGCAAGCTTTGGATTTCTACAAAAAGTAACAATGAACAAAAGACCTTTGCCTTCCCTCATTGTTGGAAGGAACTTCATGGCACCCCCAAGTTCCAGGAGGGGTACGACGGGTACATGGAGACCTTGACTGGCAACAAGACCGCCAAAGATGCCACGGTCATCGACCTTGATGGTGGGCAGCCTTGCGGTAGCTCCGCTTCTCGTGCAATTCGTCCATGCGGCCACAAGTCAAACAAAGCCAACATGAAGCGTGATGCTTCGTCCATGCTATTGTTTGGCACTTTGAAGGAGATGCATGCTGACAGAGAGGTGTCCATGGACAAGAGGGATGAGAGGAGGCGCCGGGAGAAAGAAGAGGAAGGAAGAACTACTTCGATGTCTAAAAGAAGAAGCTTGAGATTGAAGAGGTGAAGTCCAAGACCAAAGCTAGAGAAATTAAGCTCAAAGAGAGAGAAATTGAGCTCATAGCAATAGCAAGGGCCAAAGAGGTGGAGTTGAAGGCGAAGGAAGTTGAGCTCAAACGGCAAGCCGAGGACAACCTGATCATGAACACCGACTTGACCACCATGAGTGAGGCGAAGAGAGCTTTGTTCGAGAAGAGGCAGAAGGAGATCCTAGAGCGCACAAATTGAGTTGACAATCTCAATTTGTAATTTTTATATTTTTCAAACTATGGCACATTTCGTTTCTTCATTATGCTACATTTTATTTGATATTATTTTATGCTATTCGATATTATTCAATATTTGTTAGATATTATTCTACATTTTAAGATATTATTCATAAGTATGTGTGGCCAAATGGCCTATTTTCCAAAGAAATAGGCCAAATGGGCAAATGGGTGGCCGGCGCAGCATGCGATCCAAACGCACACTCGGACGCGAGGCGCTATCCGGGTGTTCGCGCGGCCACCCAAACGGCCTAAAACTGTTAGCTGTAATCTTGACTTAACGCAGGACTTGGTTGGGCTGTTTCGGTGCGTGCGCGTCGTCCCGCCATGGCGAGTGGAGCAGGTCGTGTGCGTGAGTCGCGCAGGACCAGTCGGTTAGGCTGTTAGCTAGAGTAGCGGGGTGAGTGTGTTGATCTGTTCAGAAGCTGGCCGTGTGTGCGCATGGCCGGGGCGAGCGGATCATGAGCGTGTGGCGCGCAGCGACGTGTGCGCGAGCTGCGTATAAAGCCCCCTCATGTGTACTCTTGTAAACACCCGAGTTGAGCACCATGTAGACATTGAAAAGATCAACAAGATTAGGGCGTCTGTGCGCCCGTGGCGGCATTCGTTGCCGGGCCGGAAAATATCTGTGCTGTCTCCGTTGCTTTCTTCTACCTCTATTTGTGAGCTGAGTGGAGAGCTAGCTAGTCTGGCAACAACAAGTGGTATCAGAGCCTCAAGTTCCAGGCCGTGGCTCGCGGTAAGTCCGCGACGAGCACGGTGGACGTGGAGGCGTCGCGCTGTGCGCCGTATGTGCGGCGAGCGCAGAGGTCAAGGCCGACCTGCGTAGTGGAGCAGAGGCCGCGGTGGCGCGGCAGGGCGGTAGCGTGGAGGAGCTGCGCGGCCACGGAGGTTGTAGCGACGCCATGCGACGACCGTGGAAGCGGCGACCGGCGTGAGCACGGTGACGACCGGCGTGTGTGTGCGCTCTGGTTGTTCCGTGTGTCACCGGTAGAGAAGAAGCTCGGCGTGTGTCGCCGACGAAGAAGACCGCGTCCTGGGCACGCAGGGCCGACTGTGTTGATCGCGTCGGCGTGCGATCATGGCAACAAGCTGGGGCGGGTGGATCGCGGGATGATCGAGGAGGATATGACAAGATCGAGCTGCTCGAGCGGCCGCGTTGCCTGCGTCAGTGCGCGGCATGGGCGTGAGCTGAGGGCAATGTCGATCATGACGGAGTGCAGCATCAACTGTCGGTAGGCTGTAGCGGCGGCCGGTGACGATGAAGACGACGGCAGTGCAGCAACTCCGGCAGCAGCAAGTCAAGATTATAGGGGAAAATGTTAGCCGTAATCTTGACTTAGCGCAGGACTTGGTTGGCGTGTTTCGGTGCGTGCGCATCGTCCCGCCATGGCGAGTGGAGCAGGTCGTGTGCGTGAGTCGCGCAGGACCAGTCGGTTAGGCTGTTAGCTACAGTACCGGGGTGAGTGCGTTGATCTGTTCAGAAGCTGGCCGTGTGTGCGCGTGGCCGGGCGAGCGGATCATGAGCGTGTGGCGCGCAGCGACGTGTGTGCGAGCTGCATATAAAGCTCCCTCATGTGTACTCTTGTAAACACCCGAGTTGAGCACCATGCAGACATTGAAAAGATCAACAAGATTAGGACGTCTGTGCGCCCGTGGCGGCGTTCGTCGCCGGCTGGAAAATCTCTGTGTTGTCTCCGTTGCTTTCTTCTACCTCTGTTCGTGAGCTGAGTGGAGAGCTAGCTAGTCTGGCAACAACAAGATAGCAAATGTTGGTGCAGCCCGAGGCTGCACCCTCTCTCTCTCTTCGACCTCTGCTCTGGCACGAACAAGGACAGGAGGTGGGAGATGACGACGTGAGTAGAGAGTAGAGACACAGTGCTGGCCGGCGCTCTGCTGGCCGGCGCACGGAGCGCCGCCATGGGCGCACCAACGCCCGAATCCTTTTCTCTTTTCAGCTGGCTCAAAACCGGTACTTACAAGCACCACTAGTAGAAACAAGGGCTTTGGTTTTTTGCCCCAAATGTCAT
The DNA here is from genome assembly GCF_019359855.2 of Lolium perenne. Classification (NCBI taxonomy): domain Eukaryota; kingdom Viridiplantae; phylum Streptophyta; class Magnoliopsida; order Poales; family Poaceae; genus Lolium; species Lolium perenne. The sequence continues at coordinate 367,964,486 of NC_067247.2, read as the reverse complement.
TTGCACCGGATTTGGCACGAACCAGTGCTAAAAGGGGTCATTAGCACCGGTTCGTGGGGAGCAGCCGGCCGAGGGACCTTTTGCACTGGTTCGTGTTACGAACCGGTGCAAATGATCTATCTTTTGCACCGGTTCGTAACACAAACCGGTGCAAAAGGTTCGTCGCCAGGCACGTGTCAGCCGAGGAACCTTTAGCACCGGTTCGTGTTACGAACCGGTGCAAAAGATAGACCATTTGCACCGGTTCGTAACACGAACCGGTGCTAAAAGGTCCCCAGCCCTATTTCAGCTCAGCTACCGGCCAAACAGCCCAGCTCACTTCATTTTTGCTAGGAGAAGGTGTGCGTGTTGAGTGCTAAGTTGCTTCTCTTTGGCATGCACATAAGGTGCTCGATGAAATGTGTGAGAGAGTGATGCCGCTTGATTTTACACCCAACAAAAATGAGATGAGGTGCCGGAGCGACACTTAAGCTTTCTCCTCTTTCTTTCCTCCTCGATCAAGGTTTAAGCAACAACTTAACCCTTTCATTTGTACGGTGCTAATTTCCACTATTTATAAATATTATGATGTTTTGTAATTGTTTATTGATAAACTTAATTAATTATTTGATGTAGATGAACCGGCGGCAATGGATGTACGTTGACCGACGTCTACCCGAGTTCAGATCGGGCCTGGAAGAATTTATCCGTGTGGCTCGGGGAAAACCCACGGGCGGATGGTTTTATGTGTTGTCCATGTGTTGATTGCCATAACTTGAAGCAATACCCTGAATGGCAAGTCATTCACTCACACCTGCTTTGGAAAGGTTTCATGCCCAGCTATAATTGTTGGACCAAGCATGGAGAAAGAGGGGTTATGATGGAAGACGACGAAGAAGAAGAAGAGGATGATGATATGTACCCTAACTACGGTGATACTGCAACAGGGCATGATGAAGATGAAGATGCAGGAGGAGGTGATCAAGATGAAGAGGCATCAGATGAGCCTGTTGATGATGATCTTCGTCGGGCCATCGCCGATGCACACAGAGATGCAGAAACAGAAAACGAGAAGCGAAAGTTAAAGGGCATGTTAGATGATCACAAAAAGAAGTTATACCCAAATTGCGAAGATGGCAACACAAAGCTCGGTGCCACCACTGGAGTTGCTTTGCAATGGAAGGCAGAGGCTGGTATATGTGTCAAGCCATTTGGGTAGTGCGTGAAAATATTGATGAGGAGGTTTCCAAAGAATAACGAATTGCTGACAAGATCGTACGAAGCAAAGAAGGTTCTCTGCCCTCTAGGATTAGAGGTGCTGAAGATACATGCATGCATTAATGACTGCATCCTCTACCGCGCTGAGTATGAAAATTTGGAAAAATGTCCGGTATGCACTGCACTTCGGTATAAGATCAGGCGAGATGACCCTGGTGATGTTGAGGGCGAGCCCCCTAGGAAGAGGGTTCCTGCCAAGGTTATGTGGTATGCTCCTATAATACCACGGTTGAAACGTCTGTTTAGAAATAAAGAGCATGCCAGGTTGTTGCGATGGCACAAAGAAGACCGTAAGAAAGACGAGATGCTGAGACACCCCGCTGATGGGTCGCAGTGGAGGACAATCGATAGAGAGTTCCCGGATTTTGCAGATGACGCGAGGAACTTAAGGTTTGGCCTAAGTACAGATGGAATGAATCCTTTTGGGGAGCAGAGCTGCAGTCATAGCACTTGGCCTGTAACTCTATGTATCTATAACCTTCCGCCTTGGTTGTGCATGAAGCGGAAGTTCATTATGATGCCAGTGCTCATCCAAGGCCCAAAGCAACCCGGCAACGACATTGATGTGTACCTACAGCCATTATTTGAAGAACTCTTACAGTTGTGGAGCAAACCAGGTGTACATGCATGGGATGAGTACAAACAGGAGTCATTTAACCTACGAGCGTTGCTTTTCGTGACCATCAATGATTGGCCTGCTCTTAGTAACCTTTCAGGACAGACAAACAAGGGATACAATGCATGCACTGTTTAGATGAGACCGAAGGTGCCTATTTGCATAAATGTAAGAAGGTTGTGTACCTGGGGCATCGTCGATTTCTTCCAAAGAGGCACCCCGTCAGAAAGAAAGGCAATATCAAGAAAGGCAATATCGTCGATTTCTTCCAAAGAGGCATCGTCGATTTCTTCCAACAAGGGATATCACGTCAAGCCGGTTCCACCTGGATACGCTGTTGCCGGGGTGGATCAAGTTATGGATGGGTATGGGCCGCTGAGGCTTGACCACCCTGCCGGTGAAGGGGATTTGCTAGAGCTGGGAGAGGCCAAGAACACTACAGTTCTATGGCGAAAGGAATTCATTGTGATTCCGGGTTGGAAGGCGCCAACAAGGTCTCCACCGAGCCAGCATTCTCCACCGATGCAGCCGTCTCCAGTGCGTGAGCCTTCCCCGCCGGCGCGTGAGCCATCTCCGCCGCCGCGTGAGCCTTCCCCGCCGGCGCGTGAGCCATCTCCGCCGCCGCGTGAGCCTTCTCCGCCGCCCAAGTATAAGAGGAAAATTAGGCGGGCCGCTACGACACAGCTGAGTCGTAACAAATCACCGAGACGCAAACAAGAGCCCCTCCCAAGAGTGCCTAAGGTTGCTCCCAAGAGACCTTATGACTATACAGTTGAGGAAAATGCCAAGATCGTAGCTGAACAGCACAAGCAACAAATGTTGAAACTTAAAAAGCCCCAGCTTGAGCCGGAGCCAGCTATATCTCTGGAAAAGAAGTTGAAACTGCTGAAGAACCTTCATCAACCTGAGCCAAGTCTTTCATCGAACTATGACCGGTCTATTCGCAAGTCAAATGTGTTAGCAAAAGAGCGGTGGGAAAAAAGTAAGGTAGATGGGAAACCAGTTCCCCAGCTTGGAGCCCAGAAAAACTCGTGCCCCCCGCTCCAAGTGTATCCCGATGTCCTAGCGTGCCTTGATCCAACGATGGTAAAACTATACAAAGATGAGGCAGATGCGGCCGGTATGAGTATTCCTGAGTACTTAAGCCGCATCGAATTCATGGCCACGGACGATGTCCAATTAGCATACCATTACACATACGGGGAACCTCTTGTCAGAGCTGCGGAGTTGCCTAATCTATCAACACAGGTGCGAAGACTACATAATTGGTACTTGGATGCATGTAAGGACGGCCAGAACTGGATCATGGTGGCAATAAGAGATGAGCACTACGGGCGAACTGACGTGATGAACATCGAATTTTGTGAATTATTTCAGTTATTCAACCAAGACGCCCTCGACAAATCTCTGCTGAGTGCATAATTGTAAGTATTATTTATGTAATTAAGTCTCTACCGCGACTCGTCCATTATTGCATGCATATAACCATACTCTCACTGTATTATGCAGAATGAAGATTCGCGAATGCCGCAAGGGGCAAATCTATGATCTTGGGTTCGTTGACCCATATACCGTGAATGGGTATACTGTCGACAACTCTCCCAAGGACACGGAGAATAACTTGGTACATGTCTTAAGGAAAAACTCATACAAAAGGGCAATACTATTTCCTTACAACTTCGCGTGAGTGTTACTCTCTTCACACATTAAATCTTTTTCGCTTACTCCATGTGTTAAGTGTAATTGATGAGTTATGCATATATATATATATATGTGTGTGTCCGCAGGTTTCACTATATCCTGCTAGTCATTGAACCCGACACCGGGATAGTAGAAGTCATGGACTCGAAGAGTAAACCCCTTGAGGCGTGGGGGGACATGGCTGATATCCTCCACAAGGCTTGGAAACGGTTCACCAACAAAGCTCCGGGTTTAAAGAATAAAGATCTTCGAATAAAACATGTACCGGTAAGTACTAATGGCTAGGCCGCGCATCTCTTTGATTCTAGTTTCAATACAATTATTATCATCCTTGATTATATATATATTATTTTGATTGAACTTTGTTCTCGTAAAGTGCTTGAGGCAAGAGGACGGGAATAATTTATGCGGGTTCTACGTTTGCGAGTTCATCCGCCAGAATACCCATCATGTGAGGGACATTTTGGAACAACTTGATGTAAGTAATTAAACAACATTCATGGCTTTATTTTATCGATCACCTTGTGTTTCATTCACATACACACATATATATATACTGACCATCGTACCTTCTTCAAATTATTAGATCGAACGGTTGCGGGACGGTCTTCTAGCAACAGAGCGTGTACGAGCAATTCAAGAAGAACTGGCGGGGTTCTTACTTGAGCAAGTCATAGCTCCAGATGGAGAACACTATGTGGACAACCGCCAATATCAAAGTTGATGTAGACATATATATATATGCATGAACGTGTGTCACTTTGATCGATATATGTAATACAATGGTTTCCTATATATATATTTGAATTGTTTGCATTAATATTATACCGTGTTTCGAATGGAGGCAGAGTCGCCGCGGCAGCGTTTTAGTGAAAATTCCTGCCGCGGCAGAGTCTGCCGCGGCAGCGTTTTAGTGCAATTCTCTGCCGCGGCAGAGTCTACCGCGGCAGGGACTGGCACCAAAACCCTGCCGCGGCACAACCCTTTTGCACCGGTTCGTATTACGAACCGGTGCAAAAGGTCCCCCGCCGGACTCACCACAGACGGCCACGTGGTGCCCCCTTTAGCACCGGTTTGTAACAGAACCGGTGCAAAAGGGGGGGGGCCTTTTGCACCGGATGGTTTGCACCGGTTGGCCATCCGGTGCATATGGGCCTTATGAACCGGTGCAAAAGAGCAGTTTTCCACTAGTGCACACACATACATGAGGTTTTATAGCTAACTAGGGAGCACGAACTCCACGTCCTCCAGTCTGCCGCTGCGATCCGGCCGGCGCACACGACGCGCACATACGCGTAGAACGCGGCTGCTCTAACAACTCTAAACAGCCTGGGTCAATCAGCTCTAAACGGCCCGTATTGCATGCTACTACAGAAACTACACGAGCAGAAACTCGCGCACACACGCGACGCACGCGACAAAAATAAATCATGGTTTATTTGCTAAAAAAAAGACAGCTCAGTGCGTCCGTTTGGGTCGCCGGGTTGGAGATGCCCTAGGAGCATCTCCAATATATGCCTTACTTTTGAGGGCGTCACCTTTTGATTTTAAGACCCTACCTTTTCTGTTTTTTTGGAACGAAACCGACGGTAGCTATTTTATATGCACAAAAAGGCTCCCAGCCGACAACAGTTTTCAAAATAGGCCACCATTTTTCAACACATGTGCTACAAACAGGTCCTTAACTTTTACAAGCAGAACTCTACATTTTTTTCTTCTTCAGAAAAGCAATCAATGTCCCAAATTCACCACAGCGCAAAAACCACCAGACCAAGGTAGCCGAGAGAGATAACGTCCGCCGCATAGCCGCTGCAGTTCATCCTAGGGCACGTGCAAGGCTAGGGAGTGGTTCTGCTACCGTGATTGGGTCGATCCTATCCGGAATCAAAGGAGGGCGGCGTCGATTGGGTTGGTCCCGTCCGGAATTGAAGGAGGAAGGACCTCTGGGGAAAGAAGGTTCAGCACCATTGACAAGGTATCAACTTGTCAATGCCTATGGATTGTAGGCTAGGGTTTAGTTGGAAGTAGAGGGCAAGTAGATCTCGAAGGTTTCAGCCGAAAAGTACTCGATGATTGTGAAAACTAGGGTTTGTAGACAATAATTCGATTCTCTCTTCGTCCCTCGACTCCCCCTTTATATAGGAGGTGGAGCCGAGGGATTCGTGCTATACAAGTTACAGAGTCCGGGACGGTTTCTAACTCATCCCGCCAGATTACAAATAACACTTCCTATTACAATTCTTAACTTTCCTTAATATATCTTGGGCTCCCGAATCTTCTTATTCTTCGGGTAGTGGGCCTTCAGTAAACCCCGGGTACTATCTTCGGCAGGCCCATTTGGGATGCCTATGTCAGTAGCCCCCGAGATTTTGCTTGAATCGTAGAATCAGGGAAAATCTCCACTGTTTATTTTTATTCGAGAGCTTTAACTTTTTATATTTCTTCACATAAAATTCTATATTGTACAGGGATACTGGTAGTTGGGGCTAGTTCTTCTGACGGATCAGGTACTAGTTAACTGCTCTAGTGGCAATCCGCAAAAACCTACTTCAAGATCACGTCCCTGGACATGATCTCGGGATACTGGTGTAAACTTCGACAGGTGCCGCTTAAGGTCTTACCATTACGTCGAGTCCAGTCAAATTTATCGAGTACCTAACGCGTCCGTTAGGATTTTTCTTCGTATCTGTTGATACGGATAAAAATGTAACGAGCGCAGTCTTCGGCGATGCCACGCCCAGCAGAACGGATCTGGGGTCTTACCTTCGCAAATTTGCGGCATTCAGAAATTGATCGCAACTTTGGCGTTCTGAGAATATATTGTCGAGTGCTTTTCCGGCTGTTGGAATGGCACATTTTATCGAGTCGAATATGACTTATATTGCTCTCCCGATGGGAGTATATGTAGAGTTAATTATAACTCGAAATATACTCTCTTACTTTTCTATCTTTTATTTTTGAACTTCATCGGGTACGCGAACAGCGTTCCCGATGGGAGTAGCCCCCGAGGCTACAACCAAGAACTTGTGCTTGGTTGTAGGCTCAACATTTTAGTCCACCTTGTCACTATATTGTCATTATGTTCCAATATGATCTTCTTTCTATCTCTCGGGTGCGCGAACAGCGCTCCCGATGGGAGTAGCCCCCGATGCTACAGCCAAGGACTTGTGCTTGGTTGTAGGCTCCCGCAATTTCTATACTGCCATACTCGAAATTTTACTTTTTGTCGAAGTAGCCCCCGAGCATTTGGGCAAAAACTTGTATTTGATCAAAGGCTCCCGAAGTATTCAAATAACTCCTCCTGTCGCCAATCTTCTTTTATTTTCTTGTCGGCATGCTTCCCTTAATCAAATTTACTTCATCTCTGTTTAATAGTCGTGATTTTTCTGCCCTGTGGGTCCATTGCTTCTACCACGTTGACACGTCGTGCTAGTGGGGGACACACGTCCTCCGCTTTTCCTGGCGCACGTACAGTAACGCTTATCTCAGTAAAAATACCTTTTTACCCTTTTATCTAGAAGATTTGTTGTCACCACACGATTTCTTCATCCAACGGTGCATTGCTTCACCCGATTCTTATATAAACCTTTCTTCAACCTCCGTTCACTCCCTCGCTTGCGCCGCACATCTGTTCCTCTTTGCAAAAGCTTCCCCTGCGCCCAACTCTCTCTGATCTTCCGCACTCACGAACATTGCTTTGCCCATTGCCGTTGATGCCACCGCGCACGCGACTCACTCGCCACAGCACTCCAGAATCCAAGATGGCCGCCGAAGATCTTGAGTGGGAGAGATCTAAAATCTCCAACCAGGACATCAACACACTGAAGAGGCTTGGCCTCATGAAGAAGGAAGACGCCATCCGCTTTCCCAGCGAAGAAAGCTACCCCAACCCTCCAATGGAGTACCGGGTTAGTTTCGTTGATCACCTCATCCGCGGCCTTTCGGCCCCAATTCACGATTTCCTCCGCGGCCTCCTTTTTGTTTACGGGATTCAACTGCACCAGTTGACCCCAAATTCCATCCTCCACATTTCCATTTTTATCACACTGTGCGAATGCTTCCTTGGAGTCCCTCCTAATTGGGCTCTGTGGAAGCGCATTTTCTGCCTCCGCCGCAATGGCTCCCACAACGTCACCTATAACATAGGCGGCGTTGTTATCTGTGTCCGAACTGACGTTGAATATTTCGACGTCAAACTTCCTGATTCTGTCCAAAGATGGCGCAAAAGATGGCTCTACATTTACGAAGAAAGTGCCAACTCTGTGGAACACAACATAATCCCTTTCGACGGAAGTGCCAAAATTCAGCGCCGCCGTTCCTGGGACGCTGAAGCTTCCGAAGAAGAGAAAAAGGCGACAGAAGCACTTATGTCTCGTATTCATCAGCTTCAAAATACTCGAGGCAAAGAACTATCTGGTGTTCAAATCACTGCCTACTTCCTTAGGATTAGAGTGCAGCCTCTTCAGGCTCGCAAAAATCCCCTTTGGACGTATTCTGGTGAAAATGACGCCAACAGAATCTCCAGTGATCTTTCTGCAAAGGACTTGGAGAAGTTGATTCGAAGAGTTTCTCGCCTGGGCAAGAAAGATCCTATTCCCTCCTCTTGTCGCGTGGAACCATACAGCTCCGCCAATCCTCTCCCCGAGGTATTTTTATCTTCTCGAGTTTCTGTCTTGTTCCGAACTTTCCCTGCATCTCATTGTATTGATATCTCTCTAATTTTTCTTTTGTCGATATTTTCTTGCAGAACCATCCTACTATGACTTCCCTTCCTCCTCTTCCTGAGGATGGAGAAGTCGAAGAACAGGCTATCGTTGCCGAAGACACCCAAGGTTCTTCTATTCCTGAAAGTGAAGTCACAGGTTCTCACAAATCTGCGGCTTCCCATGAAAAAGAAGTTGAATCTTCAGCCAGCGAGTCAACGCAATCCCTTCCTCCTGCTGTTTCCCCAAGAAACAAAAGGAAAAGGAATGATGCCGAGGATTCTGGCACTTCTAAGGCTGAAAAAGTTGTTCCTTCTCATCCGAAGGCAGCTTATGATCCTTATATTGAATCCCTCGTCAGCTCGTAAGTTATCTTTATTTCTTCCTATTCTTGTACTTGAAATGTTTATCTTGTCTTGCTTTTTATGCTGCCGATTTTTGATCAACAGTGATGACGAGGAAGAAGTACCAACTATTGATGTGGCTCCTCGGACAAGCACGTCACATACTGTACTTGCCTCAGACACGCTAGTTGAAGGAGAAGAATCCTCGCCTCCTCAACAAAACGTCGTCACCACAACTCCGCCGGCAAGCCCCCTTGCTCCTTCACCAAAAAGGTCAAGGATTGAAAAGTTTGTTGAACCTGCCCCTCAATTGGGCAGCTCGTCGACTCTGCTCTTAGATGATGTAAGTTTGTCGATATCTATATTTTCTCTATTTTGTTTTTTTTTCACGCCTTCACTCTCTTTTTCATGCCGATGTTTCTCTTGCTGTGTTCTTCTTTAACAGCCCATGATCAAAGAGCTTCTCCGCATCGGATCCCAATGTATTGGGTACCGTGAATATGCTAGCAGAGCCGAAGGTAACAACTTTTATACTTGCCGTTTTTCCTTGTCTTTTTGCTCCTGTTGCTTGTCGTGATTTTCCATCTTTCTTCTCTCTCTCTTTTTTTTTATATCTCGACAGAGAAACTTGTAGAGGCCAACAAACGTGCCGACGCACTTGCTCAAAAACTTGAGCAAAGTGAGGCGGCTCGCAAGAAAGCCGAACTTGTTGCTAGCGAAGCCAAGGCCGAGGCTGATGAAGCCAAGGCACAAGCTGCTAGTGCCGAGGAACTGCAGAAAAAACTTGAGGATACTGCATCTGCCTTAAACGAGCACAAAGCTGCACAAGCTTCTCGTGAACAGGGGATCCTCAAGCGCCTGAAAACCCAAAGTCGCCGCACTTTCAGTAATATTATTGATCCCTTCTATTTTTATGAGAGTCGTTGTTTCTTGTTGTTTGACCAACGCTTTGTTTCCTTGACAGACCAAACAAACCAAGATTTTGATCTGGCGAATCCTATCGATGACCCTCTCTTTGACGCACTTTCCTATCTGGAGCTGCATGGGTCCGAAATTCGTGAAGGCGTGGCAAATGCTAATGCAGGATTGTCGGCGTTGTTCCCCTACTTCTTCCCGAAAAAAGAGGAGCCCTCGACTTTCCTTAACCTTGCCAAGATGTTCAGTTCACCAGAAGATCTTGGACTGAAGATGCGCCAAGAAAATATGAAGATTGCCGTCGAAAGCACTGTCGCTTTGGTTCTTTGACGATCAACAGGCTGTTGATTGGACGAAAGTTGGCGACACCGAGCAGATAGAGCAATCAAGATGGAGGTCGCTGATTAAGGCAGCCAAGCCCAACACGAAGAAGATCTTGGCCTATCTCGGGATCAAACCAGCGTCGACTCCTAGCTCATCAAGGCCGGAGGTCTAGTTGCATGCCTCTTTATTTTTCTTTCTATGTTTCTTTTGCTCTTGTCGCCAAAGTAGTCATTTGGCGACACGTACTTCCTTAGCTCCACTGTAATGCCTTTGTAATTATTCCGAGAGATTAATGAAAACTCTGTCTTTGCTTGTTGTTTGATGTTGTCTTGTTTAAATTTCAGTTGATATTTGATAACTATACTCCATCTTCCGCTCCTTCCAATATTTCGCCTTCTTCTTCTCGTTCGAGGAGAGCTTTTGCTGATACTGCACCTGTCGAAGATACCTTGTCGCAAGAACTGGATGAACTTCGACAGCAACTTCAGTATGCGAAGAAGCAAACACTTGTGATGATGGAAAAGTCTCATAAGTCATCTGAAGCCGAAAAAATTGCACTTCATCAAGCTCGCGAGGCCGTGGCTGCTAAGGAAATTGCTGCTTCCGAGGCTGAAAAGGCGACTACTCGAGAAAATTTCATGCTCGAGTTAATGAATGAAGCCAGTGCAGATATGTCGGGTATGCTTGTTTCATCCTCCGGTATCTTTCATCTTCATGCTTCATCTCTTAAAGTTTTCGACTCCATTGCTTTTAATAGGTTTTTTTACTGATGCTATTGCCGAAGAAGAGAGGGTGAATACTAGGATGAACCTCCTTGTTAACCTTTCCCTTGATCATGGTTCTTTGTTTTGGGCTACCCCGGAGAGGACCCGCCAGATTGTCAGATTTCAGGATCGCGCCTCTCAAACTCGCGATTTTCTTGACTTCTGTACCAAGACCTTGTCCATGGTTTATAACTCCATGTTTCCTCGGAACGTCCAACCAAAAATTCTTCCTGAATTAATGGAGAAATTCAAGGATGCCCGCAGTATCCATGATTTTGTCAGGGCTCAATTGATAGCTGGCGCCAGATTTGCTCTTATTATGCTTCAGATCTGCCACTCAAATCTTGACCTGACCCAAGTTGTTGCGAAAGTTCATGAGAAGGTAAAGCGCCGAAGAGTTGGTGTCGACCGGATCAACACGAAGGTTTCGCCTATAGCCGAAGAAATGATTGAAGACCTTCTTCGGATGGATGCCGACTTTTTTGCAGATGGTCATTATGCTGATTTTCTTGGCGCTGCTCCCGAAGAAAACAGAATTACCCTTGATGACATTCTAAATCATGACTAATTTTTTCCTTTGGTAGATAACTCTTCTTTTTGACCCATGATTGTGATTATACTGTAAAACAATCATCATATTTCTATATTTGCCTAGCCCCCGAGTGTTTCGGTGGCTATTTGCTGTATTTGTATATTGCGAGGTTTTGAACCAAAGCATTTATTTAATATGTATTTATGGCGAACATCAGCCCCCGAGCTTCTTTATTGAGCACTATTTTGTATGTTTATTGACTCACGAGGTATTTTAATACCAAGGCAAGGCTTTTCTTTTTTGAGGAACTATATTGAATTTCGTCGAGTCAGAAACTTTGAGTATGCCGATAAAGAAAAATTATATTGACACTATCTTTATTATATTGCAGCACCGCGAGCCCGCCTCATTAAAAACCTTTTCCGGCCCCACTCGGTGCCCCGAAAAAGAAAAAGAGTGCGTCTGAAAACTCGCGGGCGTTTCAGTACATTGAAGTTTTACAAGGACTATATTTCAACTCTAGGTGTAGAACCGCCTGAGTTGCGCCACGTTCCAGGGGTTTGGCTCCTCCACCCCTGTCTTCTTGTCCTTTATCCTGTATGCTCCTCCTCCGATTACTTCCGTGACAATGTAAGGGCCAAGCCATGGTGACTCGAGTTTTTCATGACTTTTTTGCGTGAGCCGAAGAACAAGGTCTCCCACCTGAAAGGATCTTGGCCGCAAACGTCGACTGTGGTAATTCTTCAAGTCCTGTTGGTATTTGGTTACCCGAGACAGTACTTCATCTCGAGCTTCATCAAGTGCGTCGACATCATCTTCTAGCGCTTTTCTCAACACTTCTCCGTCATATTCGACGACGCGTGGAGAGTTGTGCTCTATCTCGATTGGTAATACTGCTTCTGCTCCATGAACCAAGAAAAACGGAGTTTCCTGTGTTGCTGTGTTTGGTGTTGTTCGGATGCTCCACAACACACTTGGTAGTTCTTCTGGCCAGGTATGTCGAGCTTTTTCCAGTGGTCCTAACAAGCGTTTCTTGATGCCATTGCAGATGATGCCATTGGCTTTCTCGACTTGCCCATTGGTTTGAGGATGTGCAACTGACGCAAAGTGCAACTTGATACCCACCTCTTCGCAATAATCTTTGAATTCGTGGGATGTAAAGTTACTGCCGTTGTCTGTGACGATGCTGTGGGGCACTCCAAATCTGAAGACGAGGCCTTTTATGAATTTTACTGCGGATGCTCCGTCTGGTGAATTTATCGGCTTCGCTTCTATCCACTTTGTAAATTTGTCGACGGCTACTAGCATGTACTCCTTTCCTCCTGGCCAGGATTTGTGTAACTTGCCCACCATATCAAGTCCCCATTGGGCAAAGGGCCATGACAATGGTATTGGTGCTAGCTCTGCTGCTGGAGAGTGAGGTTTTGCGGCAAACCTTTGACACGCGTCGCAAGTTCTTACTATGTCCTTGGCGTCCTCGATTGCTGTCAACCAGTAGAATCCTGCCCGAAAAACCTTGGCTGCAATAGCTCGACTACTTGCGTGGTGGCCACATATTCCTTCGTGTACATCCTTCAGAATTATTCTTCCTTCTTCGGGTGTGACACATCTTTGCAGGACGCCTGAAATACTCCGTTTGTACAATTCCCCTTTGACTACCGTGAAAGCTTTGGAGCGTCGAATTACTCGCCTTGCCTCAACTGGATCATCGGGTATTTCTTTCCTGAGGATGTACGATATGTACGTCTGCATCCATGGTATCTGTATCACCATGACCAGGTCCTGATCTTCTTCTTCTTCCTCTTGCTTTTCCTTGGTAGCCCCCGAGGGTTTCTTCTCCTTCTTTTTTGATTTTGTCGATTTGGTGGATCTCTCTGTTATCTCTTCCCAGAATACACCTGGCGGGACTGCAAGGCATTGCGACCCGATGTTTGCAAGAACGTCGGCTTCGTCGTTGCTCAATCTACTAATATGATTTACTTCGCATCCATCGAACAACTTCTCGAGCTTGTTGTACACCTCCTTGTATGCCATCATGCTATCATTGACTGCGTCACATTGGTTCATAACTTGCTGAGCCACCAATTGTGAGTCGCCAAAGATTTTTAGTCGAGTTGCACCGCAGGCTTTCGCCATCTTCATCCCGTGTATGAGAGCCTCATATTCTGCTTCATTGTTAGATGCGTTAGGGAACGTCATCCGAAGGATGTACTTCAACTTGTCGCCTTCAGGTGATATGAGTACTACTCCTGCGCCAGCCCCTTCTAGTCTTTTGGACCCATCAAAGTTCATGGTCCAGGTTCTCGACAAGTCTGGAGGTCCTGTGTTTTGCAACTCCATCCACTCTGCGATGAAGTCCGGCAGAACTTGCGACGTGATTGCTTTTCTTTTTTCATACGTGATGTCCCGAGGGGAAAGTTCTATTCCCCAAAGGGAGACACGACCCGTAGCTTCTGGATTGTTTAGTATATTTGACAAGGGAGCTTCATTGACCACTATGATCGGGTGTGCCGAAAAATAGTGGCGCAATTTTCGTGCTGTTGTGAACACTCCATATGCTAGCTTTTGGTACTGAGGGTACCTTTGTTTTGAGGGTGATAAAACTTCGCTGACGAAGTATACTGGCCTCTGCACGCCATGGAGTTTTCCTTCTTCTTCCCTTTCGACAACTAGCACCGTGCTCACCACTTGGGGCGTGGCTGCGATATACAGCAGGAGAGGTTCCTTTTCCTTTGGCGCCACCAAAATTGGTGGTGTCGAGATTGTGCGCTTCAAATCCTCGAAAGCTCTGTCGGCTTCTTCGTTCCACTGGAATTTATCTCCTTGCTTTATCAGAGCGTAGAATGGTAACGCTTTTTCTCCCAGCCTAGCGACGAATCTGCTCAAAGCTGCGACTCGCCCCGTTAGCTGTTGTATTTCCTTCAACTTTGTTGGCTTCCTCATTGTTACGATAGCTTGTATTTTATCGGGATTTGCTTCAATCCCTCTTGCTGAGACTAGAAACCCCAGGAGTTCTCCTGCTGGGACGCCAAAAGAACACTTCGTAGGGTTCAACTTCAGGCAGAATTTGTCGAGGTTGTCAAAAGTTTCCTTGAGATTCTCGATCAGTGTTGTCCCCTTTTTTGACGTTATGACGACATCGTCGATGTATACTTGCACGTTTTTCCCGATCCGTGTCGCCAAACACTTCTGCATCATTCTCTGATATGTTGCTCCCGCATTTTTTAGACCGAAGGGCATTGTTCTGTAGCAAAACACGCCGTAAGGTGTAATAAACGCGGTCTTTACTTCATCTTCTTCTTTCAATCTGATCTGGTCATAACCAGAATATGCATCCAGGAAGGAAAGACGTTCACATCCAGCCGTGGAGTCGATAATTTGATCGATCCTCGGGAGGGGAAAGTGATCCTTTGGACAATGTTTATTGAGACACGTGAAGTCGACGCACATGCGAAGGACCTTAGTGTTTTTCTTCGGCACCAGCACAGGGTTTGCTACCCATGTGGCTTCTGTGAATATCTCTTTGATAAAACCAGCTTCTCGTAGTCGATTAATTTCTGACAGCATGGCTTTGCGGTTTGGTTCAAAACGCCGCAAAGGTTGTTTGATTGGTCTCGCTCTTTGGATCCAAGTTTAGGTGGTGCTCGGCAAGTTCCACGGGTACTCCTGGCATGTCAGCTGGACACCATGCGAAGATTTTCCAGTTCTCACGGAGGAACTCGACGAGCGCGCTTTCCTATGCGATATCCATGTCGTTTGCGATAGATGTCGTCTTTTTCGGGTCTGTCGGGTGAATCTGCACCTCTTTTGAATTTTTCTCGGTATTGAAAGTTGATTCTTTGTTTGGCCTTCCAACGTCTGGCGATGCGTCGTAATCAGTCATGCTTTTTGACGCCAAGTACTCAGCTTGCATCCCGAAAGTTTCGACAGTAGGTGAAAATCCTTGTCGCACTTATCGGCTAAGGCAAAGCTTCCTTTGGCGTGATTGGTCCCTTTGGTCCAGGCAACCTCCACAACAGGTATGTATAGTGTGGCACCGCCATAAATCTAGCATATGCTGGTCGTCCCAACGAGAGCGTGGTATTGCGACGGAAAATCCACGACTTCAAATTCGAGCCTCTCGATTCTATAATTTTCTCGGGTCCCAAAGCTGAACGTCGAGATTGATCTTCCCGATGGATAACTTGGTTTCTCCGGTGTGATGCCGTGGAACCTTGTGTCTGTTGGTTTCAAGTTTGCTAAGGATATGTTCATCTTCCTCAATGTATCTGCATACATAAGGTTTAGGCTGCTGCCGCCGTCTATGAACACTCGGGAGACATCAAATCCTGCGATAACTGCTGGCAGAATAAGTGCTGACTGCCCTGGTCGAGGAACTTGCTGCGGATGATCTGCTATGGTGAAGCCAATATCTTGTCCTGACCAATTAAGGTACTCAACTGTTGGTGGAGGCATTTTTTCTGCCATAAACACCTGTCGTGAGATTACTTTCTGAGCTCTATTGGACGGCCTTCCCTTCTGAATCATCGACACTGCTCCGTTGGAGTTAGGATCAACATAAGGTGGTGGTGGAGGTGCTGCCGCTATTCTGAGCTGATGCCGATTGTCGTCTGTAATCGCTGGAGGAGGTGGCAAGTGAATCTCGCTTCTGGGTTCTCGAGGGTTTCTCTGTGTTGCCCGCGCGTTAGCGTTCTCTGCATACCGCAGCATTGCCTGAAAATTTCGACAATCTTTCTGCAGATGCCCTGACTGTCTTTTACCGTTGCTGTCGAGGAAAAAGTGCATTTGACACGGTCCATTCATCATCTCTTCAGGGGACACGAAAGGCCTTGGGAACCTGGGTCCGCTATTTTGCCTGTTGTTGCGAGAATCATCCCTGTAATCACCTCGCTGTTCACTGCTTCTCTGATAATCCTCTCTGTTGTTCCCTCCTGTGCTTGTCCGAAATCCTGCCGAAATTTGCCCTGGGGTGTCATAGTTCTGGTACTGCCGAGGAAATCGTCGCCTCGATTGATAGTTTCGACCACGGTCTTCCTCTGGCGACCTGTGCCGTTTGTTGTGGACAGCGTCTTCTCCATCTGCCCATTTGTTTGCTATCTCCATTAACGCAGATACTGTCTTTGGATTAGTCCTTCCCAAGTCCTCGACAAAATCTCCACGCCTGACTCCTGCGACAAACGCATCTATTGCTCTCTCGTCAGATATATTTTCTGCCGAGTTTTTGATGATATTCCACCTTTGGATATACTTTCTCATTGGCTCGTCTGGCTTTTGTCGACATGCTCTCAACTCCTCTAACGACGCAGGTTTTTTGCACGTGGATCTGAAGTTCTTGACGAACACATCCTCGAAACTTTCCCAGCTGTCGATGGATCCTGGAGTGAGTTTCTTTATCCAAGATCGTGCGGCTCCACTCAAATGCACCTGGATGCTTTGCATAGCTGTTGCCCTGGTTCCTCCTGTGAGCTTCACCGTCTCCAGATAGTCGACTAGCCAATCCTCTGTATCTTGAAGGCCGTTGAACTTCTTAAAATTATCGGGTAACTTGAATCCTGAGGGGACTCGAGTTTTTCGGACTCTCCTCGTGAAGCATGGTAAGCCGCACATATCCTCGTTGTTAAGCTCTGGAGATTGCCGATGATCCCTTCTGCTTTGCCGCCCTCTGTCGACCCTTGCTTGTGCTGCTGTGTCTCTTGCTCCACTTGGTCCTTCGAGTCTTTGCCGCTGTTGCTAACTGCTGCGGGTCGTGGACTATTTTGCCTTGCCGCTCCTTCGGGAGGCGTTGATACAAACGCTGTCCCCATAGCTCCAACTCCTGCTACCGCCATATTGTACAGTGTTTCCCTTGGATCACCTGGAGGTGGTTTAGATGCAAGGATAAAAGCATGTGTCGCCATATACCCAGCTTCTGGTGTCTTAGGGATGATGTTTCCTCTTGTATCTATCGACATGAAGGACATGTCGAGGTTTTGGACCAAGTGTTCTCTTTCTGCTTCGGGTATGTGTTGCAGCCTTGATCTTGCTCTGTTCCGCGCCTCCCTGTGGCTATCACCCGAAGTTCTAGATTGTCGACTTAGATCTGCCCTTCTCCTGCTGGATGCAGAAGCTGCCTCCTTTCTCCTGTTCAACTCAGCTGTCTGTTTTTCCAATTCCCTGGCAGCTCGTGCGAGCCTATATTGATATGCTTGTAATTCCTCTGGTGTGGCCGTGGTAGCCATTGGTTCTGTACCGTTCATAGCTCTCGCGGCTCTGTCCCACGCTGCTTGTGAAAGTTGAACTCTATCTCGCGGCTCTGGCCCGACGTATTTGTTGCCCAGGCCTTGTCGCAGATTGGAGGGATCGACGTATGGATTTCCCAGATCGTCGAAAGCCTCAGATGTTTCCTCTTGATCTTCAATGGCATAAATCTGATGATACTTTGTACTCAGATCTATGTTGGGTTTGGTGACATCATCGTTGAGATTGATGAAGACCTTGCCCACTGTGATGGATTTGTCGATGAAGTCGTAACTGTCGACATCGCTTGAGCCATCGCTTATGCATGAGTCCGCAGATGACTCAAACGACATGTCGCCGAAGATCTTGGCGAGTTTCTCTCTTGCTCTGGTGCTGACGTAGTGTGTCGCCGAAGTTTCTTCTTCTCCTGACTCGGTTGACGATGCATAGCTTGAAAAATCAGAATCGACCGCCGACGATCCCGACGAAATCGGAATTTCGACACGATACGATCCCTCTTTCTCGACGCGAAAGTGAAACCTTCCGAACATCATCTCCATGGGCTCCGCCAGATACGCATATGCATCCAAACGGGAGGGTGGGTGAGGAACAAAATCGACGAGACCAGCAGCGATCTGTTTACCTCGATCCATTGTGTTGCTTGCGGTTGACGATGTCGAAGATCTTGAACGTGCCATCGAGATCAGATCCTTACGCCTCTAGTTCCCACAGACGGCGCCAATTGACAAGGTATCAACTTGTCAATGCCTATGGATTGTAGGCTAGGGTTTAGTTGGAAGTAGAGGGCAAGTAGATCTCGAAGGTTTCAGCCGAAAAGTACTCGACGATTGTGAAAACTAGGGTTTGTAGACAATGATTCGATTCTCTCTTCGTCCCTCGACTCCCCCTTTATATAGGAGGTGGAGCCGAGGGATTCGTGCTATACAAGTTACAGAGTCCAGGACGGTTTCTAACTCATCCCGCCAGATTACAAATAACACTTCCTATTACAATTCTTAACTTTCCTTAATATATCTTGGGCTCCCGAATCTTCTTATTCTTCGGGTAGTGGGCCTTCAGTAAACCCCGGGTACTATCTTCGGCAGGCCCATTTGGGATGCCTATGTCAACCACCACCAGGAGCATCTCAACAACGCCGGCGGCTCCCCATGATCGTACACTACTAGAAAAAAGGCTATCATTGATGCACCTATTTTGCTTACCAGTGGCACACCTAGGTGCGCCACTACTAACACGCCACTGGTAAGAGCTAGTAGTGGCGCACCTCAAGATGCGCCATTGGTAAGTTGGGAGCAATGGTGCACTAGCAAGTGCTCCACTGCTAAGTCGTATGTGCGCCACTACTAGAGAAATATGGTGCGCCACTATGGGGTGAGAGGGGGTGTCACTGCTCCCTAAATAAATAAAATAAAAAAGCCACATGGGCCTGGTTGTGGCAGGCGGTGAACCCAAAACATAAAAATGCCTAGTGCGCCATTGGTAATGGGTTAGTAGTGGAGCAGCTCTATCCCTAGTGCGCCACTGATAATGGGTTAGCAGTGGAGCACCTTATCGTACTACGCCACTGCTAGTCATCCTATGGCTGGCTTTTTTCTAGTAGTGGTAGTCCATCACCACACGGCGCCATGGAGCTTGATCGACAGCGCAAGGCTCTGGAACCAGTATCAACTTTTTTGTTGTGTGTGTCATATCCCTATAGAGGAGCGCGCGTCGTGATGAGGCGGGCGGCAGAGGAGGAGCCATCTTCTCATGCTCATACCACGAGTTAAGCAGCCCATATAAAGAGATCTAACTATCTCTCTAAGCTATTAAGGTGAGACTGAACGTTTGTTCACACCTCATACCCTGCATGAATAGGTCAATTAGACTTTTAAAATTCCATAAATTGTAATCTAAATAAGTGAGCTAGGCTTATATTAGATAGAAATTTCAACACACTGCCTAGCCGAATGATACGTCTCCAACGTATCTATAATTTCTGATGTTCCATGCTTGTTTTATGACAATACCTGCATGTTTTGTTCACACTTTATATCATTTTGATGTGTTTTCCGGAACTAACCTATTGACGAGATGCCGAAGTGCCAGTTGCTGTTTTCTGCTGTTTTTGGTTTCAGAAATCCTACAAAGGAAATATTCTCGGAATCGGACGAAATTAATTCCCACGATCTTATAATTCCACGAAGCTTCCAGAAAGTCAAAGGTGGACCAGAGGGGAGCCCTGGGGGCCCCACACGTGTGGGCGTTGCGCCCCCCTAGTGTGAGGAGGCCCCGTGGCCCCTCCGACTCCGACTCCGCCTCTTCGCCTATTTAAAGCCTCCTGACCTAAAACATCAATACCGATTGACGAAACCCGAGAAAACCTTCCAGAGCCGCCGCCATCGCGAAACTCCAATTCGGGGGACAGAAGTCTCTATTCCGGCACCCTGCCAGGACGGGGAATTGCCCCCGGAGTCATCTCCACCGCCGTCTCCACCGCCATCTTCACCGCCATCGCTGTCTCCATGATGAGGAGGGAGTAATTCACCCCCGGGGCTGAGGGCTCCGCTGTAGCTATGTGGTTCATCTCTCTCTCTTTGTGATCTAGTTGAATATCATCTATGTGCTACTCTAGTGATGTTATTAAAGTAGTCTATTCCTCCTCCATGATGTAATGTTGACAGTGTGTGCATCATGAAGTACTTGGTATATGCTATGATTGTGATCTCTTGTAGATTATGAAGTTAACTATTACTATGATAGTATTGATGTGATCTATTTCCCCTTTCATAGCTGATGTTGACAGTGTGCATGCTATGTTAGTACTCGGTATAATTGCGTTGGTCTATCATGCACTCTAAGGTTATTTAAATATGAACATCGAATGTTGTGGAGCTTGTTAACTCCGGCATCGAGGTGCTCTTGTAGCCCTACACAATTAATGGTGTTCATCATCCAACAAGAGAGTGTAGAGTAGTTTTATTATGTGATCAATGTTGAGAGTGTCCACTAGTGAAAGCAGGATCCCTAGGCCTTGTTTCCACACATCGAATCTCAGTTTGTTTACTGTTTTATTGCATGTTTACTCGCTGCCATAATTTATTCAGATTGCTATTACCACTCATACTCATCCATATTACTTGCATCTCACTATCTCTTCGCCGAACTAGTGCACCTATACATCTGACAAGTGTATTAGGTGTGTTGGGGACACAAGAGACTTCTTGCATTATGATCGCAGGGTTGTTTGAGAGGGATATCTTTGACCTCTTCCTCCCTGAGTTCGATAAACCTTGGGTGATCCACTTAAGGGAAAACTTGCTGCTGTTCTACAAACCTCTGCTCTTGGAGGTCCAACACTGTCTACAAGAAAAGAAGCGTGAGTAGACATCAAGTTATTTTCTGGCGCCGTTGCCGGGGAGGAAAGGTAAAAGGCACTCACACGCTGGTCCCAGGTAACTAAGTTATTTTCTGGTGTCGCTGTAAGTGCTCGAAGCTATTTCCTTTAGATCCTGCAATTGCATCTTTTTGTTTCTTATTTTACACTAGTAAGGCATAATGGAAAGCAACATGGAGCTTTTTAATCTATTTCCTGAGTTAAGACATGGATGGTTTGATGCGAAAATTAAAAAACTCATGGAACATATTAGTATGAACGCTTTGAACACCATTGTTGCTAATGATATGGAAGATTCTAAGCTTGGGGAAGCTGGTTTTGATGAGCATGATATTTTTAGTCCCCCAAGCATTGAGGAGAAAATTTTCTTTGATGATACTTTGCCTCCTATTTATGATGATTATAATGATAGTGGTCTTTTGGTGCCACCTACTATGGAGGATAAATTTAATTATAATTACAATATGCCTCCTATATTTGATGATAGCTACTTAGTTGAATTTGCTCCCACTGCAATTAATAAGAATGACTATGCTTATGTTGGGAGTAATAATAATTTTATGCATGAGACTCATGATAAGAATGCTTTATGTGATAGTTATATTGTTGAGTTTGTTCATGATGCTACTAAAAATCTTTATGAGAGAGGAAAATATGGTTGTAGAAATTTTCCCGTTACTAAAACACCTCTCTTTTTGCTGAAAATCTTGAAGATGCACTTGTTTTATCTTTCTATGCTTGTTGCCTTATGCTTACATAACTTGTTTATTTACAAGATTCCTTTTCATAGGAAGTGGGTTAGGCTTAAATTTGTTTCAAATTTGCTTCTTGATGCTCTCTTTTGCTTTAACTACTATTTCTTGCGAGTGCATCATTAAAATCACTGAGCCCATCTTAATGGCTATAAAGAAAGCACTTCTTGAGAGATAATCCATGTGTTTATTTTGCTACAGTATTTTTGTTTTATATTTGTGTCTTGGAAGTTGTTATTACAGTAGCAACCTCTCCTTATCTTTGTTTTATTGCATTGTTGTGCCAAGTGAAGTCTTTGATCGTAAGGTTGATACTAGATTTGGATTACTGCGCAGAAACAGATTTCTTGCTGTCACGAATCTGGGTCGAATTCTCTGTAGGTAACTCAGAAAATTCTGCCAATTTACGTGAGTGATCCTCAAGTATGTACGCAACTTTCATTCAATTTGAGCATTTTCATCTGAGCAAGTTTGGTGCCTCTTAAAAATTTGTCTTTACGGACTGTTCTGTTTTGATAGATTCTGCCTTTTATTTCACATTGCCGGTTTTGCTGTGTTGAATGGATTTCTTTGTTCCATTAACTTTCAGTAGCTTTGTGCAATGTCCAGAAGTGTTAAGAATGATTATGTCACCTCTGAACATGTGAATTTTGATTATGCACTAACCCTCTAATGAGTTGTTTTGAGTTTGGTGTGGAGGAAGTTTTCAAGGGTCAAGAGAGGAGGATGATACAATATGATCAAGAAGAGTGAAAGCTCTAAGCTTGGGGATGCCCCGGTGGTTCATCCCTGCATATTTCAAGAAGACTCAAGCATCTAAGCTTGGGGATGCCCAAGGCATCCCCTTCTTCATCGACAACATTATCAGGTTCCTCTAGTGAAACTACATTTTTATTCCATCACATCTTATGTGCTTTACTTGGAGCGTCTGTTTGTTTTTGTTTTTGTTTTGGTTGAATAAAGTTGGATCCTAGCATCCTTGTGTGGGAGAGATACACGCTCCGCTGGTTCATATGAACACATGTGTTCTTAGCTTTACTTTTAATGTTCATGGCGAAGGTTGAAACTGCTCCGTTCATTGTTATATGGTTGGAAACGGGAAATGCTACATGTAGTAATTGGTATAATGTCTTGAACAATGTGATACTTGGCAATTGTGGTGCTCATGTTTAAGCTCTTGCATCATATACTTTGCACCTATTAGTGAAGAAATACATAGAGCTTGCTAAAATTTGGTTTGTATGATTGGTCTCTCCAAGGTCTAGATATTTTCTAGTAAGGGTCGAACAACAAGGAAGACGGTGCAGAGTCTTATAATGCTTGCAATATGTCTTTTATGTGAGTTTTGCTGTACCGGTTCATACTTGTGTTTGTTTCAAATAACCTTGCTATCCTAAGCCTTGTATTGAGAGGGAATACTTCTCGTGCATCCAAATCCTTGAGCCAAACACTATGCCATTTGTGTCCACCATACCTACCTACTACATGGTATTTCTCCGCCATTCCAAAGTAAATTGCTTGAGTGCTACCTTTAAATTTCCATTCTTTGTCTTTGCAATATATAGCTCATGGGACAAATAGCCTAAAAACTATTGTGGTATTGAATATGTACTTATGTATCTTATTTCTTATTAAGTTGCTTGTTGAGCGATAACCATGTTCCTGGGGACGCCATCAACACTTTGTTGAATATCATGTGAGTTGCTATGCATGTTCGTCTTGTCTGAAGTAAGGGCGATTTACCATGAGTTGAATGGTTTGAGCATGCATATTGTTAGAGAAGAACATTGGGCCGCTAACTAAAGCCATGATCCATGGTGGAAGTTTCAGTTTTGGACAACAATCCTCAATCTCTTATGAGAATCTTATTTGTTGCTGAATGCTTATGCATTAAGGAGGAGTCAATTATCTGTTGTTTATGTTGTCCCGGTATGGATGTGTAAGTTGAGAATAATCAAAAGCGAGAAATCCAATGCGAGCTTTCTCCTTAGACCTTTGTACAGGCTGCATAGAGGTACCGCTTTGTGATACTTGGTTAAAACATATGTATTGCGATGATAATCCAGGTAATCCGAGCTAATTAGGACAAGGTGCGGGCACTATTGGTAATCTATGCATGAGGCTTGCAACTTGTAGGATATAATTTACATAATACATATGCTTTATTACTACCGTTGACAAAATTGTTTCTTGTTTTCAAAATAAAAGCTCTAGCAAAAATATAGCAATCAATGCTTCCCTCTGCGAAGGGCCTTTCTTCTACTTTTATGTTGAGTCAGTTTACCCATTTCTCTCTATCTTAGAAGCAAACACTTGTGTTAACTGTGCATTGATTCTTACATGCTTGCTTATTGCACTTCTTATATTGCTTTGCATTGACAACTATCCATGAGATATACATGTTACAAGTTGAAAGCAACCGCTGAAACTTAATCTTCCTTTGTGTTGCTTCAATGCCTTTATTTAGAATTTATTGCTTTATGAGTTAACTCTTATGCAAGACTTATTGATGCTTGTCTTGAAAGTACTATTCATGAAAAGTTTTTGCTATATGATTCAATTGTTTAACCATTGTATTTACCATTGCTTTGAATCGCTGCATTCGTCTTATATGCTTTACAATAGTATGATCAAGATTATGTTGGTAGCATGTCACTTCAGAAATTATTCTTTTATCGGTTACCTACTCGAGGACGAGTAGGAACTAAGCTTGGGGATGCTGATACGTCTCCAACGTATCTATAATTTCTGATGTTCCACGCTTGTTTTATGACAATACCTGCATGTTTTGTTCACACTTTATATCGTTTTGATGCGTTTTCCGGAACTAACCTATTGACGAGATGCCGAAGTGCCAGTTGCTGTTTTCTGTTGTTTTTGGTTTCAGAAATCCTACAAAGGAAATATTCTCGGAATCGGACGAAATTAATTCCCATGTTCTTATAATTCCACGAATCTTCCAGAAAGTCAAAGGGGGACCAGAGGGGAGCCCTGGGGGCCCCACACGTGTGGGCGGCGCGGCCCAGGGGGGCGCGCCCCCCTAGTGTGAGGAGGCCCCGTGGCCCCTCCGACTCCGCCTCTTCGCCTATTTATAGCCTCCTGACCTAAAACATCGATACCGATTGACGAAACCCGAGAAAACCTTCCAGAGCCGCCGCCATCACGAAACTCCAATTCGGGGGACAGAAGTCTCTGTTCCGGCACCCTGCCGGGACGGGGAATTGCCCCCGGAGTCATCTCCACCGCCGTCTCCACCGCCATCTTCACCGCCATCGCTGTCTCCATGATGAGGAGGGAGTAATTCACCCCCGGGGCTGAGGGCTCCGCTGTAGCTATGTGGTTCATCTCTCTCTCTGTGTGATCTAGTTGAATATCATCTATGTGCTACTCTAGTGATGTTATTAAAGTAGTCTATTCCTCCTCCATGATGTAATGTTGACAGTGTGTGCATCATGAAGTACTTGGTATATGCTATGATTGTGATCTCTTGTAGATTATGAAGTTAACTATTACTATGATAGTATTGATGTGATCTATTTCCCCTTTCATAGCTGATGTTGACAGTGTGCATGCTATGTTAGTACTCGGTATAATTGCGTTGGTCTATCATGCACTCTAAGATTATTTAAATATGAACATCGAATGTTGTGGAGCTTGTTAACTCCGGCATCGAGGTGCTCTTGTAGCCCTACACAATTAATGGTGTTCATCATCCAACAAGAGAGTGTAGAGTAGTTTTATTATGTGATCAATGTTGTGTAACACCCCAAATTTCAATGAAAAAGAAAGTTAGAGATTTCCAGAAATACAAAATTTCAAACCAACAAAAACTTTTCTGTTGCATATAGTACCATGCATAGGACTTGTGCATTTGAGTGATATGCCATGATGATTGTTATTACTTGTATTTGTTATGCTCTAAAACCCTAGAGTGATCATGTGAAGATCACCAACCAAATAAATCAAAGGGAAGAAATTCCCATAATTGAAAAACCCTAAAAACCCTCACATATGCCCTATGGCATTTTTCGAAATTTTAACCCTAGACCTATTTGGTCTTCACCATTAGTTGAATAATGTTGTGAAACACTTATTACAACTTTTGGAATCAAGGGTTCACCATTCAAATGAATTTCCAACACTTTTCCCACTCACATGTGATGATGACCAAATCTGCCAATTATAGTCTGGTCACCACTTTGAGCCCCTGCAATTCAATTTTCCCAAACCATTCTTTGCTAACTCCTTGCACCATTTCAAAGTCAACATCAAGGTGAACAACTTTGATGAAGACCACCCTGCCAAATTCATCTTTGATCACTAGCTATGCTCATCCAAAGTTGCAACTTTATAATAAGTTCAACAATCTTCACTTAGCCATTTTGGGCCATTTTTGAAATCCAATTTTTCCACCACCACCTCAACTCATCTCTGGTCAAATACAACTTATCTCAACTTTCACTTTTCAAAAACATTCACCATTTGAATTATTTCCATTTTTGATATTTTTGTATTTTCCAAATTTGAACCCTATTCATACACTATAGCAAATAGTGATCTACTCAAACTAACCTACTCTAACCAACCCCAAATGGTCCCCTGGTCCCCTCTCTCACTAACCCCAGCATAGAAACCCTAGGGAGAGAGAGAGAACATGCATGGCATGGCCATGCCGGCCACATGCCGGCCATGCCGCACCTCCCCTCTCTCCTTCATCGCCGACCCTGGCCACCATGTCCCTGCACTCCACCTCACTCTCTTGAGTCGCCTAGCCTCGGCCGTTGTCGAGGAGGAGCCCTGCATTGGCCGGACCAGCACGCGTCCATGGCGCCCTGGACGCCGCTCGCGTCGGCGCGTGCACGCCGCGGACACACCACGGCCACGCGCCACGCCATGACCTCGAGCACCCCCTGGACCCCGGCGAACACGTTGAGCCTCAGCACAGTGACACCGCGGCGCCTAGACATGATCTCGACCACGACCCGTGCCCGCCGTCGCCGGAGAAGAGAACCCCGATCCGCCGCGGACGCGCCCGTCGCGGAAGCAACGCGACCAACCAAGCCACCGCCCGACCCCGTTGTCGCCGCCAATAGCATCGCCAGGAGCCGTAGAACACTGCCACCACATCGCCTAGCTCGATAGCTCGCCGGAGGAGCCGCGCCATGGTCGACTTCCTCACGGCCCCGCAGCACCCTCGCGTCCCTATAAAAGGAGACCTCTCCTCGTCGATCTGAGCACACCATCACCTTCCCCTCTTCTCACTCGATCACCTGAGCCACTCCACTGCCTCGATTAGCCACTGACGCCGCCCAATTGAAGCCTCACTGCCCGTGGTCGCCGCCGAAGCTCGCCGTCGATTGGAGCCGCCCCAGGACGAGCCGCCGGTACCAGGAGCTTCGCCGTCGTCGACATCGTCACCACGCACACTGCCAACCCTAGCTGGAGCCACCGTAAGCGCTCCGACCCCCTACCCGAGCCGCCGGCGAACCTCTCTCTCGCCGGCGAGACGATGCACCTCAGCCGTTAGATCCCTCTCTAATCCTACGCTCCACGTCGCCCCGTACCGCTTCGGCGTTTAAACGCCGCTGACATGCGGGACCCCCTGTCAGGCAGCCCACGCGGGCACAGACGCGTGGTGGGCTGGCCTTGGGCCTGTTTAAACCATTTCAGCCCGTTAGCTTTTCCCGCCGGCCTGTTTAATTCAAATTCGTTTTAAACATTTTCCAAACATTTTTCAATACTGCCCAAACTTTGAAATTAAATAGTTTCCAATTGGCTAAACCAAATTTAGTGAATTTGACATTGTTGGAAAGCCACTGAAATTTTCTATCCAATGCCACTGGCCTCTTGGTCAAATTCTTTGTAGAATTAATGTGACAAAAATAACAAGCCAGGGACTTTTCCCTATTCAAATAATTCTTAAAAATCAACCAAAATAGATATTAAGTTAATTCCAACTCTAATAGCTCACTTTTGACTTACACTAATTGTTTATGCAATAAAATGGTGTGGTCACTTTGCATGATCATGCCATGGTTTAATGAATGGATATTTTGACTAGTTTAACTAGTTGATATTATCCAAAACTATTAAAGTTAAATGGTGTGAAGTCTTACACTTCATTTAAACTTGTCTCACATGACTTCATGGGATGTTTGGACCCCTGGTTCCAAACTCTCTTATATGAATTTCTTGAGATTTTAATCAAATTTAGTGTTATATAAATGGCATGAGGTGTTCCACCTCATTTAAATCATTCTACCAAATGATGATGATGATGAACATTTGATCTAGGTCAAGATGAGTTCATCCATGATTGTTGGAGAAATTAAATCTTAAGAAGATTTCAATGAGAGGAAATTATTTCTCAAGAACCCTATGGAAACTATCATTTACATATAGAATACAAATCCTATTTTAATCCCACAACCCATGCACCCTAGTTTATTTATGTGTGTGCATAGAGTAGTTTGTGTGTTTATTTGTGATGTGTGGAATAGCCCTGGAATTAGTGAGTAATTATACTCGTATTCAAATTTAGACGGTAGCAATCGAGAGTACGCCGAAGAAGAAGGTTGCTACCAGGAGGAGGAAGAGGAACAGTTTGAGAACTACCAAGGCAAGCTAATTTACTATGCAAGCTTTTATTCTTGCCCAGTGCAAAGCCCCTTGGGGCAAGGCACCATGTCTTACCTTTTCTTATGTGAACCCATCCCAAGTTTTTACTTGTTTTCCAAATGATTTTCCTTTTATAGTTAACTTTGGTCAAAATACAAGTTGGATACTAGAGTAGTGAGTTAGTCCTTTCCCAGCAAAGCAAGGTAGCACCCCTCCTGAATTAGAGCTAGTGCTAATGAACTAAACTACTTTAGATGGGAACTTTGTGATTTTGAAAAGAATTTGAAACCTTGGAATGAAGATGCATTCCATTGAATGATTTTTGAAGGTGAATATGACCAAGAGAAGATGGTGATTTTTTTGATAAAACATGATGTTGGTTTGAATGCGATACCTTTCCAATTCTCAAGTACCCCCACAATACCTGATTATGGGTAGGGCTTAACTGGAAGTTTATGCGTCTTAGTATGGGTTCCCTCTAAACAAGCGTCATCGGGGTTATGCCGAAAGCTGCCTCTACCACAAAAGAAACGATACGATATGATGCGAAATGAGGTGAATGTCCGGCCCAAGCCCTGTGCAGTTCCCAGGTTGACAGTTGGTCTTCACTGGGAGGCCAAGCTCATGGGGAGAGGTGCTCATACTAGGATTCGTAAGTGAAAGGTTATGGTTGATGATCCGCGTACTGTGTTACGATTATTCGGGGAAATCCCGACGGATGAAATCAAATGTTGTGGCACAAGTGTGCAACCTCTGCAGAGTGTAAACCTATTCGAATAGCCGCGTCCACGGTTACGGACGGTTGGAAAGGCCATACAGTTTCCGATGTCATATCTTTGAAAATGATGTTGAAAGGTGATGGTGAAATGACTTGTGGTGGATTGAATTGAAATCACCACTTGAATGGTGGGAATGACACTAATGTTCCCACTTGGGTTAGTTAGCACTTGAGTAGGCTTTTCTCAAAGCTTTGTGAACTAAAACTAGCTTTATGCAAATAAACTAGAGCTTAGCAAACCCTACTAGAATGTCTAGCACTTACATTAGTATTGGTTTGCGAGTACTCAACATACTCACGGCTTTGTCCCTGGCTATTCAAATGGCCGGTATGAAGATGAACAAGGAGATGACCAGCAGGATGCCTACGACAACTAAGCGCCTTCCGACGTCAAGCGTTGGCACATGGACTAGAGAGTCCTTGTATCTTACGCTTCGCTATGTTGAACTATGAACTTGTGTTGTCCGTTGATCAATAGATCAACTATTCGTGTAATATGGATCATGTGATTCCAATTTGTAAGACTTATGGTTTGTAATGAATGATGATTGTGATACTTAACTATTATGCCTCGCAACAACAATATTCACAGGATTGCGATGTATGACATAATAGGCATTCGGACGTAAAAAATCCGGTGTTGACAAGTTGGTATCGTAGCCATTGTTTGACCTTAGAAGACCTTAGTTAGAATGGGCGTTCTGAAAAATTTAACTTTGAAATCAAATGAAAGGACTTATTTGTGAAAATTTACTACACTCTTGTCTTTGAGACTTTGCCAAAATTTGATCATGTTCTATCTTATTTAAATCAACTTAAAACCTTGCCACACTTTGCACTCTCTAACTTACTCATCCAATTCTCTTTCAGATGGAGCCGAATGAACCCCTCAACACCAAGTTCTATCAGCTTGGAAACGGAGGAAGCTTGATCTTCGAGCATGACCTCGACTCCCTGTCGGATCACCTTGGCCGCCCACACCCCGAGTTTCCACGGGATTCAGGTGGACGACCAGCCGGGAGGAAGCTGCGGTGGATTATCACCGCCGACTTGAGGGGCAAGCTGGAGCCTCCCACCTCGGAGAGGATCCTTTTCTCTTTCGGGAAAGCAAGCGGCTCGACGGGCTTGCACGTGCTCTTCGAGAAGCACTTGCTCGTGCATGTGCGGACAGAATACCGAAGCCCTTCGTGAGGAACGCTTTGCGCATCTCGCACGGCGTAACTCGACGGAAGACCCATGGATGTGCCACTCCACCCCCGGTTGAGGCACCATGTGGATCACTTGGACTTCATGCTCTACCGGACTCGGAGGGACCTCGACGCCTCTCGCGCTTACGCGAACCAGACCCATGCTCACATCATCGAGCAGGGTGAGGCGATCAAGCTACTCAACAACGACCGCGGGAACCTTCGCCGGCAGCGTGCCAAGAAGGACGCTACGATTCGCCGCCTTCGCGGACCGGATCGCGTCACTTGAGGCCACCTTGTCACGGCCCGGGAGGATCAGATTCGTCACATGGAGGAGGACGATGAAGGCATCGATATTCGGGGAGGAGACGCCTTTCGAGCGATGACGATGACTTTGAGGAGGACGAGAACACCGAGGAGGAGGACTACGAGTTCACGGAGGCCGGACAGATGACTACGTCCCGATTGATATCGACGATGAGGAGTAGTTGCACTAGTTTCACTTATAGTAGGTGTGAGTTGTATCCCGTCCTTTGTATCGTAGCATGAGAATGGTTCTTAAAACCATTGGAGTATGTGTGTAGTTTGTACTATGTGTTGCATGAATGAATGAATGTTATGTTTGCCATGAAAAGATTACAAGTTTTCAAATGTTTTTCAAACTTAAATGAACCATAGAATGTTCCCTCTTATCTCATGATCTTCTATACCTTCAGATGGCCCCTCCGAATCGCACCAACGACGCGATGATGCAGCTTCTGCAAACCACAGCTTGCAGACCGGGAAACCGAGAGAGCCGAGCGCCAAGCCAACATCATCGCCTTGCAGAACATCGCCCAAGGCCATGGAAATCATGACCACCCCGGTTCCAAGCTCAAGAACTTCCAGAACACCAACCCTCCGGTGTTTAGCAAGACCGAGGAGCCCCTCGACGCCGACGATTGGCTCCAGACTATGGAGAACAATCTGGAAGTAGCTGGAGTGGAAGCCAACGAGAAGGTGTTGTTCGCCACTCACTACCTCGCTGGACCAGCTCGCGCTTGGTGGACAAGTACCCGTGCCATGAACGGAGGTCAATTCATGACTTGGGAGGATTTCAAACTCAAGTTCAGCAAGTACCATGTACCCCGGGTCTTATCAAGAAGATGAGGGATGAGTTCCGTGAACTGAAACAAGGTCGCATGACGGTGGTTGAGTACCGCGACAAGTTTCTCACCTTGTCAAGGTATGCCCCGATGAGACGGACACCGTTGAAAAGAGGAAGGAGAGATTCCTGAACGGGCTGCATGATGAGATGCGGCCCGTCTCGTCAACATCCCCTTCGCCGACCTCGAAGCCCTGGTTGACTCCGCCATCCAGATGGAGGGCAAGTTGAACCAAGCCAATGAGAACCGCAAGCGCCGCTTGGCAAATCAGAGTGGATCAAGCCACCCCCAAAAGTTTCGCCCTAGCTCAGCGGAGGTTTCAATCCGAGACATAACAAACCCCCGATGCGTAACTCTCGCCCCGGGTTATCGTAACCGAAGTGGAGGAAACTCCAAGCCGGAGGCTACAACCCCAACTACAACAACAACAACTACAACCGCGCTCCACCTCGAGCCCCGAACACCAACAACACCAACACCAACACCAACCCAGGAGCGGGAGCAATGCCATTCCCGTTGCGAACAAACGAGACAAGAGCACTATCACTTGTTATGAGTGTGGTGTAGTGGGGCACTACTCCAACGAGTGTCCCAAGCGTCTTGCCAAGCTCGCCGGCAACACCGCTGCTCTGCTCAGCAGCAACGCCGTGTCTCCACCGGCAAGAAGTTCGCCCCCAACAACCCCAACAACCGCAACGGCCGCCTCTACCACATGAACGCCGAAGAAGCCCAGGAAGCCCCGAGATGTGGTACTGGGTATGTTTTACATCAACTACACCCCTGCTAGAGTGTTGTTTGATTCGAGCATCGCATTCCTTTGTCACCGAAGATTTTGCATCAACAAGTAAAATTCAACCCCTCGGTTTGAAGCATGTTATGATAGTTCAAATCCCCGGATCAACCACCAAAGCCAGAAAATTTTGTAAAAATGTGCCAATCAAAATCCATGATGTTGATTTCTTTGCAAATCTCATCATACTTGGAACCAAAGGTTTGGAAGTTGTCCTAGGAATGGACTGGATGTCCAAGCACAATGGATTGATAGATCAGCCAAGAAAGCCATAACCATGACTAGCAGCACCGGTATCGTAGTTGAGCACGTCTCTGAAAAACTACCCAGAAAATTTACCTGCAACCAAAGTGTATCCAAGCCTACTCTGGATCAAATCAGGGTCGTCTGTCGCTACCCTGATGTGTTTCCGGATGATCTACCCGGTATGCCCCCGGACCGGGATATCGATTTATCATCGAGTTAATCCCGGAGGCTGGACCCATCGCCCAGAGCCTACAGCATGAACGCATGGCCGAGCTTGTGGAGCTGAAGAAGCAAATAGATGACATGTTAGCCAAAGGTTTGATCAGACCAAGTGCATCCCCACTGGAGATCCCCCGTCTTGTTTGTCGACAAGAAGGATGGTGCAAATACGTTTATGCACCGACTATCGTAAGCTTAACGATGTCACCATCAAAAACAAATACCCCTTACCCAAGATCGAAGACTTGTTCGACCAACTCACCGGATCCCGAGTTTTCTCGAAAATTGATCTTAGAACTGGATACCACCAACTGAAAATCCGAGCCACCGATATTCCAAAAACTGCCTTTACCACCAGATATGGGTTGTATGAGTACAACGTCATGTCATTTGGACTGACCAATGCTCCCGCTTATTTCATGAATCTCATGAATAAGATCTTCATGAACTTCTTGGACAAATTTGTCGTTGTTTTCATCGACGACATTTTGGTCTACTCCAAGTCCGAAGAAGAACATGAACAGCATCTCGGAGATTGTTCTAGAAACCACGAGACAGCACCAGTTGTACGCCAAGTTTAGCAAGTGTGAGTTTTGGCTGGAAGAAGTTGGATTCCTCGGACACATCTTGTCTGCAGGAGGAATTGCCGTAGATCCCGCCAAGATCAAAACTGTTATGGAATGGAAAGCTCCGACCACACAAACTGAGGTCCGTGCTTTTCTTGGATTAGCCGGATATTACCGCAGATTTGTAGAAGGTTTTTCGAGCATCGCTCGACCAATGACCCAACTGCTGAAAAAGGACAGAAAGTTTGAGTGGACCGACAAGTGTGAAGAGAGCTTTCAACAGCTCAAGAGTAGTGACAACAGCCCCAATCCTGATCATGCCAGATATCGCAAAGCCCTTTGACGTATATTGCGACGCCTCCAAGACTGGACTTGGATGCGTGCTTATGCAAGAAGGAAAGGTTGTATCCTACCTTTCTAGACAACTCAAGCAACATGAGCAGAACTACCCAACCCACGACCTCGAGCTTGCAGCCGTGGTCTTAGCCTTGAAAGTTTGGCGTCATTACCTCATGGGTAATCGATGCGAGATTTATTCCGACCACAAAAGCCTCAAATACATTTTCACCCGAAGGAGTTAAACATGAGACAACGCCGATGGATCGAATTGATCAAGGATTACGACATGGAGATTCACTACCACCCGGCAAGGCCAATGTGGTAGCGGATGCTTTGATTCGACTGCAGTGCAAGTTGAACTCCATGCTCGCAACCGAACAGCCTAGTTTGCACCAAGAGTTTGAACAGTTCAGACTTGAACTTGTGAGTGAAGGATTCCTAGCCAGCATCGCACTGCAACCTACCTTGATTGGTCAGATCAAGGAAGCCCAGAAGGACAATGCTAGCATTGATGGAATCAAGAAAGCAGATAGCAGCGAGAAAAGCCCCCGGATTCACCATTGACGAAGCCGGAGTGCTTTGGTACAAAGAACGCCTCTGCGTACCATCGGACTCTGACCTGAAACAAGTCATCCTGCAAGAAGCCCATGACACCCTTTACTCAATCCACCCGGAGGTACCAAGATGTACCAGGACCTGAAAGAACAATTTTGGTGGCACGGAATGAAGAGAGAGATCGGTAGCTATATCGCTAAGTGTGACATCTGCCCGGTGAGTTAAGGCAGAACACCGAGAGACCCGCCGGACTGTTGCAACCCCTTCAGATTCCGAATGGAAATGGGACTCCGTAGGAATGGACTTTATCACCGGACTGCCCAAATCCAGCAAAGGCAATGATTCCATATGGGTAGTGGTCGATAGATTGACCAAAGTCGCCCATTTCATCGCCGTCAAAACCACCTATCAAGGCCCCAAGTTAGCTGAACTCTACATCTCTAGAATAGTCGCTTTGCATGGAACCCCCAAATCGATAGTGTCAGATAGAGGATCACGGTTCACCTCAAGGTTACGCGGAAGGTGCATGAAGGACTAGGCACTCGCCTAAATTTCAGCACCGCCTATCACCCTCGGACCGACGGACAGATCGAGAGAGTAAACCGGAATCTTGGAAGACATGCTTAGAGCATGCGTCTTGGAATACGGATCCAAGTGGGAAGACCGCCTACCTTACGCAGAATTCTCATACAACAATAGTTATCAAGCCAGCCTACAGATGGCCCCCTTTGAAGCCTTGTACGGAAGGAAGTGCCGTACCCCCCTGAACTGGTCAGAAGTCGGAGAGAGTCAAGTTTTCGGCCCAGACGTTCTTCGTGAAGCCGAAGAGAAGGTTCACAAGATCCGTGAGTACCTCAAGGCTGCGCAATCCAGACGGAAGAGCTACGCCGACAAGAGACGTCGGGAGATGACCTTTGAGATCGGAGATTTTGTCTATCTCAAAGTATCCCCCTTGAAAGGGATGCAAAGGTTTCAGCTGAAAGGAAAGCTTGCACCTCGCTACGTGGGACCTTTCCAAGTCCTCAGCCGCCGAGGTGAAGTATCTTATCAAGCTGAGTTGCTGAAGAAATGTCGGCTGTGCACGACGTTTTTCACATCTCACTTCTCCGGAAATGTCTTGAAGTCCACGAGAAGACCGAAGTGTTCAAGAACATCGATCACCGATCGGTGGATATCAACAAGGATCTGACTTACCGCGAAGTGCCGATTCGCATCCTAGAAGAAGCTTACAGAACCACCCGCACCCGAAGCATCAAGTTTCTAAAGATCCAATGGAGCAATCATACGAGGATGAAGCCACAGGAACGCGAAGACTTCATGAAGAAGGAGTACCCAGATCTCTTTAGTACCTAACTTTCTTTTGATCTCGGGACGAGATCTTTTGTAAGGGGAAGGGTTTGTAACACCCCAAATTTCAATGAAAAAGAAAGTGAGAGATTTCCCGAAATACAAAATTTCAAACCAACAAAAACTTTTCTGTTGCATATAGTACCATGCATAGGACTTGTGCATTTGAGTGATATGCCATGATGATTGTTATTACTTGTATTTGTTATGCTCTAAAACCCTAGAGTGATCATGTGAAGATCACCAACCAAATAAATCAAAGGGAAGAAATTCCCATAATTGAAAAACCCTAAAAACCCTCACATATGCCCTATGGCATTTTTGAAATTTTAACCCTAGACCTATTTGGTCTTCACCATTAGTTGAATAATGTTGTGAAACACTTATTACAACTTTTGGAATCAAGGGTTCACCATTCAAATGAATTTCCAACACTTTTCCCACTCACATGTGATGATGACCAAATCTGCCAATTATAGTCTGGTCACCACTTTGAGCCCCTGCAATTCAATTTTCCCAAACCATTCTTTGCTAACTCCTTGCACCATTTCAAAGTCAACATCAAGGTGAACAACTTTGATGAAGACCACCCTGCCAAATTCATCTTTGATCACTAGCTATGCTCATCCAAAGTTGCAACTTTATAATAAGTTCAACAATCTTCACTTAGCCATTTTGGGCCATTTTTGAAATCCAATTTTTCCACCACCACCTCAACTCATCTCTGGTCAAATACAACTTATCTCAACTTTCACTTTTCAAAAACATTCACCATTTGAATTATTTCCATTTTTGATATTTTTGTATTTTCCAAATTTGAACCCTATTCATACACTATAGCAAATAGTGATCTACTCAAACTAACCTACTCTAACCAACCCCAAATGGTCCCCTGGTCCCCTCTCTCACTAACCCCAGCATAGAAACCCTAGGGAGAGAGAGAGAACATGCATGGCATGGCCATGCCGGCCACATGCCGGCCATGCCGCACCTCCCCCTCTCTCCTTCATCGCCGACCCTGGCCACCATGTCCCTGCACTCCACCTCACTCTACTGAGTCGCCTAGCCTCGGCCGTTGTCGAGGAGGAGCCCTGCATTGGCCAGACCAGCACGCGTCCATGGCGCCCTGGACGCCGCTCGCGTCGGCGCGTGCACGCCGCGGACACACCACGGCCACGCGCCACGCCATGACCTCGAGCACCCCCTGGACCCCCGGCGAACACGTTGAGCCTCACTGTGACACCGCAGCGCGCCTAGACATGATCTCGACCACGACCCGTGCCCGCCGTCGCCGGAGAAGAGAACCCCGATCCGCCGCGGACGCGCCCGTCGCGGAAGCAACGCGACCAACCAAGCCACCGCCCGACCCCGTTGTCGCCGCCAATAGCATCGCCAGGAGCCGTAGAACACTGCCACCACATCGCCTAGCTCGATAGCTCGCCGGAGGAGCCGCGCCATGGTCGACTTCCTCACGGCCCCGCACACCCTCGCGTCCCTATAAAAGGAGACCTCTCCTCGTCGATCCGAGCACACCATCACCTTCCCCTCTTCTCACTCGATCACCCGAGCCACTCCTTGCCTCGATTAGCCAGCGCCGCCCAATTGAAGCCTCACTGCCCGTGGTCGCCGCCGAAGCTCGCCGTCGATTGGAGCCGCCCCAGGACGAGCCGCCGGTACCAGGAGCTTCGCCGTCGTCGACATCGTCACCACGCACACTGCCAACCCTAGCTGGAGCCACCGTAAGCGCTCCGACCCCCTACCCGAGCCGCCGGCGAACCTCTCTCTCGCCGGCGAGACGATGCACCTCGGCGTTAGATCCCTCTCTAATCCTACGCTCCACGTCGCCCGTGCCGCTTCGGCGTTTAAACGCCGCTGACATGCGGGACCCCTGTCGAGCAGCCCACGCGGGCACAGACGCGTGGTGGGCTGGCCTTGGGCCTGTTTAAACCATTTCAGCCCGTTAGCTTTTCCCGCCGGCCTGTTTAATTCAAATTCGTTTTAAACATTTTCCAAACATTTTTCAATACTGCCCAAACTTTGAAATTAAATAGTTTCCAATTGGCTAAACCAAATTTAGTGAATTTGACATTGTTGGAAAGCCACTGAAATTTTCTATCCAATGCCACTGGCCTCTTGGTCAAATTCTTTGTAGAATTAATGTGACAAAAATAACAAGCCAGGGACTTTTCCCTATTCAAATAATTCTTAAAAATCAACCAAAATAGATATTAAGTTAATTCCAACTCTAATAGCTCACTTTTGACTTACACTAATTGTTTATGCAATAAAATGGTGTGGTCACTTTGCATGATCATGCCATGGTTTAATGAATGGATATTTTGACTAGTTTAACTAGTTGATATTATCCAAAACTATTAAAGTTAAATGGTGTGAAGTCTTACACTTCATTTAAACTTGTCTCACATGACTTCATGGGATGTTTGGACCCCTGGTTCCAAACTCTCTTATATGAATTTCTTGAGATTTTAATCAAATTTAGTGTTATATAAATGGCATGAGGTGTTCCACCTCATTTAAATCATTCTACCAAATGATGATGATGATGAACATTTGATCTAGGTCAAGATGAGTTCATCCATGATTGTTGGAGAAATTAAATCTTAAGAAGATTTCAATGAGAGGAAATTATTTCTCAAGAACCCTATGGAAACTATCATTTACATATAGAATACAAATCCTATTTTAATCCCACAACCCATGCACCCTAGTTTATTTATGTGTGTGCATAGAGTAGTTTGTGTGTTTATTTGTGATGTGTGGAATAGCCCTGGAATTAGTGAGTAATTATACTCGTATTCAAATTTAGACGGTAGCACCGGAGAGTACGCCGAAGAAGAAGGTTGCTACCAGGAGGAGGAAGAGGAACAGTTTGAGAACTACCAAGGCAAGCTAATTTACTATGCAAGCTTTTATTCTTGCCCAGTGCAAAGCCCCTTGGGGCAAGGCACCATGTCTTACCTTTTCTTATGTGAACCCATCCCAAGTTTTTACTTGTTTTCCAAATGATTTTCCTTTTATAGTTAACTTTGGTCAAAATACAAGTTGGATACTAGAGTAGTGAGTTAGTCCTTTCCCAGCAAAGCAAGGTAGCACCCCTCCTGAATTAGAGCTAGTGCTAATGAACTAAACTACTCTAGATGGGAACTTTGTGATTTTGAAAAGAATTTGAAACCTTGGAATGAAGATGCATTCCATTGAATGATTTTTGAAGGTGAATATGACCAAGAGAAGATGGTGATTTTTTTGATAAAACATGATGTTGGTTTGAATGCGATACCTTTCCAATTCTCAAGTACCCCCACAATACCTGATTATGGGTAGGGCTTAACTGGAAGTTTATGCGTCTTAGTATGGGTTCCCTCTAAACAAGCGTCATCGGGGTTATGCGAAAGCTGCCTCTACCACAAAAGAAACGATACGATATGATGCGAAATGAGGTGAATGTCCGGCCCAAGCCTGTGCGGTTCCCGGGTTGACGGTTGGTCTTCACCGGGAGGCCAAGCTCATGGGGAGAGGTGCTCATACTAGGATTCGTAAGTGAAAGGTTATGGTTGATGATCCGCGTCTTTGTGTTACGATTATTCGGGGAAATCCCGACGGATGAAATCAAATGTTGTGGCACAAGTGTGCAACCTCTGCAGAGTGTAAACCTATTCGAATAGCCGCGTCCACGGTTACGGACGGTTGGAAAGGCCATACAGTTTCCGATGTCATATCTTTGAAAATGATGTTGAAAGGTGATGGTGAAATGACTTGTGGTGGATTGAATTGAAATCACCACTTGAATGGTGGGAATGACACTAATGTTCCCACTTGGGTTAGTTAGCACTTGAGTAGGCTTTTCTCAAAGCTTTGTGAACTAAAACTAGCTTTATGCAAATAAACTAGAGCTTAGCAAACCCTACTAGAATGTCTAGCACTTACATTAGTATTGGTTTGCGAGTACTCAACGTACTCACGGCTTTGTCCCTGGCTATTCAAATGGCCAGAGTATGAAGATGAACAAGGAGATGACCAGCAGGATGCCTACGACAACTAAGCGCCTTCCGACGTCAAGCGTTGGCCTGTGGACTAGAGAGTCCTTGTATCTTACGCTTCCGCTATGTTGAACTATGAACTTGTGTTGTCCGTTGATCAATAGATCAACTATTCGTGTAATATGGATCATGTGATTCCAATTTGTAAGACTTATGGTTTGTAATGAATGATGACTGTGATACTTAACTATTATGCCTCGCAACAACAATATTCCTGGGATTGCGATGTATGACATAATAGGCATTCGGACGTAAAAAAATCCGGGTGTTGACATGTTGAGAGTGTCCACTAGTGAAAGCAGGATCCCTAGGCCTTGTTTCCACACATCGAATCTCTGTTTGTTTACTGTTTTGTTGCATGTTTACTCGCTGCCATAATTTATTCAGATTGCTATTACCACTCATACTCATCCATATTACTTGCATCTCACTATCTCTTCGCCGAACTAGTGCACCTATACATCTGACAAGTGTATTAGGTGTGTTGGGGACACAAGAGACTTCTTGCATTGTGATCGCAGGGTTGTTTAAGAGGGATATCTTTGACCTCTTCCTCCCTGAGTTCGATAAACCTTGGGTGATCCACTTAAGGGAAAACTTGCTGCTGTTCTACAAACCTCTGCTCTTGGAGGCCCGCAGCAACAACCGTGCGAACATACCCATCACTGGTATGGGTGGTGAAGAGCTTCACACCGATGTTTGCAAGGAGAGAAGACAACTACAAGAGCGTTGCATCACCAACAACAACCGAGGCTGCTGTAAATTTTACGGGGATTTGTTCGTGCTCATTAAGTTTTACACTGTTTAATTGCATCGTGATTTCTGTATATAAATATCAAATTAGGTTGCAACTAGGTTTTCTTTTCAGCTGCAGTGGAGTTGCAAATAAAAGAAAATAGTTGCAAGTGGGATGGCAACTAAGAAAAATTATCTGAACCATTAAGTTTGCTTCGTGATTCGTGCTAGTCATTAGTTGCAGTATGAGTTGCAACTAAAATTTAATGATATCATCTGAAAATGAAGTTGTTCTCAGTTGACTGAGAAATAGTCGCACCTAATATCTACACTCGGAGTCGACCAAAATCTGAAGCCACTCGCATGTCCGACATATTAATGGTTGTCTTGCACCTCCCCGCTAAAGAAGAAAGTCCACTTTTGATTCTTGAATTGTAGTAAAAGTTCACTTTTGGTCTTAGAATTTCCGTTTTGTTTAAAATGAACCTAGAATTCTCGAAATCATTCACTTTTAGTACTTATCCCGGTTCAGCCAGGCAAATATCTACCACGGGTAGCCAAAACCTCAACGCAATAGTGCAAGGGCGGAGAGACAGGACGATGTTGATAGGCAATTCGTGGTGCAACACTTCAAGTGAATTTGTATAGAAACAAATAGAGCGAGAGATTGGTTGAGGGAGGGTTTTATTTCTTGCATTAAGACGTTCTGTTCGACATCTCAGCTAGCTTGGGTTTAGTCTGGTTCAAAACCAGTTCGGTTGGTTGATTGTTTCTTCATCTCTCATCAGCGATTTGCTCAATACAACTGAAAATGGATGAAAAGTGAAATATTTCAAGAGTTCAATTTCTATTTTAAACTAAAAATAATTTTTAGGATAAAAAGTGAACTTTTTCGATAGCTAAAGGACTAGAAGTGGACTTTCTTCCCCCGCCAAATGTAGAACTTTTACAGTTGCTTACACACAAATCGTGGTAAAATCATCTTTCAAAACTTCTGGTTGAAAAATATAAAAAACCCAAAACATCGCCTGTTTTTAAATGAACATACCGTTGTTATATACACCCAGGGCCGGCCCTGACCCATGGCAGACATGGGCGGTCGCCTAGGGCCCAGGTCAAGGGGGGCCCATGACCGGACCTTCTCTACGGAGTATATACTATGGTTTGGAAAAATGATTGGTACGGAAGTGAGACAACGTAGATATTGAATGCCTGACCATTTCGTCCAACTCCCAAGAGCAGGGGCTGTTCACGAGGGGAGTGCCCCTGCCTCACCCGATCGGTCCAAATACCTGCGCGTTAGACCGTGAGTGCGTGGCCCATTGACCGATCGTTTACTTTCGACCCTGTCGACCGGTCCGACACTCTGCCTCCATCGTTTCCTTTCGTCCCTGCCATTCGGTCCGACTTTCCCTGCTCGATCGATTCGTATAAAGGAGTAGACGTTCACTAGTTTCCGTGTGGCTGTGTCTTTCTCTCATCTCTGCGTCTCACAAATTTCTTGAGGCCAACTATATTACAAGATAGATTAAACGGTTTGGCTACGTGTTATACTGAAAAAGATATCTTGGACAACATTGATTTTGACTTTTGATGATTTTGCATCTAGAAATGTACGAAGAAGCTTTTTTATGAAGCATTGAAACCGAATTGTCAATGAAGTCATTGTAATTTGATTTTTTATTTGAGTTAATTAGACTAAAAAAATACTTATTACATTTTCAACATTTGATTATTGTTTCTATCGTAAATATATTAGCGTCAAGGAGCCCTTTTAACGACTTCGCCCAAGGGCTGTCGCGATCCCGGAGGTCAGGGCTAGACAAACCCAGATATCACATCTGGCATAAGCCTAACCTAGATCTCTAGGGCCTACAGGGTGAGAATCGGTAACACAACAGTGACTCTACGACTGAAAACAAATATATTACAACTCTTAGTAGAGTTAAGATCCAAATTTATTACACGCAGAGGTCACTGACCACAAATCAACAAGCAACGGAAAGCAAATTATGTTATCTAGATAACAAGACTGCAAAGGGCCTAAGAGGCCATAACATAAGGCGACGTCCCAGCCCATAAGTCTCAGGCTGCTGCCTGAGGAACTCCGAACTACTCGTCGACGTCAAGGTAGAAGCCACCATCAGCTGGAAGGACTTCCTCTGAAACAAAGCATGCAAGGCTGAGTACAGGGACTCAGCAAGACTTAGTACAACCTGTTAGCAAAGCGGGTATGCGAGGCTTTATGTGGAGCTTATTTTGCGGAAAGCCAGTTTTCCTTTGTAAACAGGAGGGAGCAGAAGCTCGTCTATTCAGATCATTTTAAAAAGAGGTAAGAGAGCGATATCAACTCTAGCTCTAAGATCATCATGTTGAATCCACCGAATCTTCATCATCACCTGAACCTATCACCTAGGATCACCCCCTCGACACCCTGAGAAGGGATCCTTATTCACACATTGACATCAAGTTTTACGATTAGGTTCAAGTTGTCTATGATCACAGAATCTATCACCAAGTCGTCCATAACCGTGGACACGACTTTTCGAAAAGATTTACCCTGCAGGGGTGTACAACTTTACCCACACGCGCCGACCGACTCTTAATGCCACTATAGATTAGCACACTTCCTTGGTGTGCTGGCAGAGGGTGGTCGACCAAAACCTTTCCCTTACTTCGCCTATTCCATGAGTCAAACTAACTGGGGAGCTCCGTCATCGTAGGTAGCCATTCTCCGAGGCGGTCCCGGTCATTGTGTGCAGGGGATCCAGTTCAATGCCTTCAGCATCCTTCACCCTAGCCACGCCCTGTATGATGCACTTTGAAAACCTTTTCCACCTTTCCCCCATGCGTATGGCAAATGGAACTCGCAAACTAATTGACTCATGGGTAAGCTAGGTAAGTTAGGGCCAAGGGGTTCCCATGGGCCCCGTGTGGTTGTACGCTCAGTCTTGGTTCCGAAGGCGAGAACTCAGGTCCTAGTATCGGCGAGAACGAGTCAAATCACCACATCCCCATGTGGCGGCCCATCCAAGCCTTTAGCATGTTTATTAACATCATCACTGATCTTACCACGTCATCCTGTCAAACTAGGTTCATTCGTAGCTCTGATTCATCAACCGGATGGATCAGACTTCAACAGCTAAGCATGGCTAAGCATAACACATATACGGCTCTAGCGATGCGAACAAGCTCAGACCTAGTTTTGCTGGGAGCGGTGGATCAGTAACTCTGGGCTACAAGGATGGAATATGCACACCTAGGATATCTAGAACTGCCGATAAAAACATATTTGAAGCGGATGCAATATGTAAGAACCAGAAGTAAAGCATTTCGAAACCATATATGAACCAGGTTAGGGCTTGCCTTGTCCCTCGTTGTTCGGGTGCTGCTCTTCGGTGGCGTTGATCTCAGGTTCGCGTTCGGTCCCTATCGATGAAGAACCAAACATCGGAAATAAAGAGCACAATCAAGACAAGGTACAATGCAATGCACATACAACATGATGACATGTCATATTAA
Organism: Lolium perenne; assembly: GCF_019359855.2. Classification (NCBI taxonomy): domain Eukaryota; kingdom Viridiplantae; phylum Streptophyta; class Magnoliopsida; order Poales; family Poaceae; genus Lolium; species Lolium perenne. The sequence continues at coordinate 367,920,860 of NC_067247.2, read as the reverse complement.
AGGGGTTTGGGTAACCCTAGGTGCATCGATGGAAATTAAAGGGGTTCGGCTTCGGACCCCGACATATGAGAGGGGTCAAATTAGGGTTTCTACTAAGGCTCATATTTAATTGGTTCAAAGATGTATGAAACATGGATAAACTATTAGGAAATGTTTTTCTGATCATTTTGATATATAATTTTATATTTTTCTGATTTAAAATGAACTACTTATGAATTTCCAGGGTTTAATTCATTTTAAATCAATTTCTGAAAATTATACAAAAAAATAATAAAAGTTTAATAATTTGGACCCACTTGTCATAATTTTATTCTTTTCTAAAATATTTCCTAAATTATTAAAATCCTGACAGATGGGGTCCACCTGTCATATTATTTCCTATTAAAGAAATACAGAAAATAAATACAGAAAATGGAAAACTATTAATGACGTCACGCTGACGTCATGCTGACGTCAGCGCGGCCATGGCTCACAGTACAACTCCGGTGAGGTTGCAATCGGCCGATTTGGCACGCAATCGCTGCGCGCGTGAGGGGGAAACGGAGCAGCTCGTCGTGGCGAGCAGTTTGGTGGCGGCGCCGCCCTTGATTGGTCGCCGGAGCGGGGGTACCGGCGACGAGCGGCGGAGGCCGGGGCAGTAGCCCGACGCAGCCATGGCTAGGGGGTGAGAGGAAGAGAGGCGAGAGGATGAGAGGTGAGGGGACGAGGAGGAGCAGCAGCTCACCCTGAGAAGGATGGCGTGGTCGGCGACGCCGGGGAGGGCTCGCCGGCGGCGAATCGAACGGCGGCCGGCCGTCCCTGCAAGCAATAGGGTTAGGGTTTGGGGGTCACGGGAGAGCGCGGGAGAGGGGGAAATGCGGGGGCTAGGGTTCATGGCGGCGGCGGCGAGCTTTTATAGCCACCGGGGGGTGGCGGGATGCATCGGGGCCACCGGAGCCATCGGGTGGCCGGCGTGCGGCCACCTCCTGCTTCGGTCAGCGGGGGAGACGACGGCGTTTTTGCAAAAACCCCCCTGCAGGGTAGTTGGGCTGGGTGGGTTTGCTGGTTGGGCTGCTTGGGCCGTGCCAAAGAGAAAGAGAGAGAGGGAGGAGGTGGGCTGCGCCCAGGGAGAGGAAGAGAGGAGGGTTTCTCTCTCTTTTTTTTTCTGGTTTTCTTTTTCTAGTTTTATTTCTCCTTTCAAAATCAATTTTCAAATCTGTTTTTGAATAAAGTTTGAAACTCAAATTTGTAGATAACAATAAACACACACATGGGTTTATTGAGTAACAACAAAACCATGCATGTGGCTTGTTTTTAAAAAAATCTGGTTTGAATTTGAGACAAGAAATAGAGAAGGACTTTGCATAATTAGAAAATTGAGATGCAAATTTTGCTCAAATGCAAACTAAATGCATGAAATGCACATGATCACTCATTTATTTATAAACACAAGGTTGGGATGTTACAACTCTACCCCCCTTACAAGAATCTCGTCCTCGAGATTCCTAGATTTTAGAAAAGAAGGAAGGGTACTCAGATCGTAAACGATCTTCTCGTTCCCAGGTTGCCTCTTGCTCAGAATGATTAGACCACTGAACTTTCAGAAACTTGATGCTCTGACGTCGATTTTTACACTCGGCTTCATCAAGGATACGAACAGGATGTTCTCGATAAGTTAGATCCTCTTGGAGGTCAAGAGTCTCGTGATCAACACCACGGATAGGATCTTTGAAGCAACGCTTGAGTTGGGACACATGGAAGACATCATGAACTTCAGGAAAATTGGAAGGTAACTCCAACTTGTAGGAAACATTACCACGCTTGGCAAGGACGCGGAAAGGACCAACATAGCGAGGAGCTAGTTTGCCTTTGATACCGAAACGACGGACACCCTTGAGAGGAGTGACCCAAAGATAAGCTTGATCACCAATTTCATACTTCACTTCTTGATGATGGCGATCATAGTAGCTCTTTTGACGTGACTGAGCAGTTTTCAGACGCTCGCGAATGATGCGAACTTGATCTTCTGCTTCGTTGATTATATCTGGTCCAAAGAACTTTCTTTCTCCAGTTTCGGACCAGTTCAAAGGAGTTCTACACCTTCTGCCATACAAAGCTTCAAAAGGTGCCATGCCCAAGCTAGCTTGGAAGCTGTTGTTATAGGTGAACTCGGCAAATGGAAGGCACTTTTCCCAATCTTTACCGAAGGATATAACACAGGCCCTGAGCATGTCTTCAAGAATTTGATTCACTCTTTCGGTTTGACCACCGGTTTGAGGATGATAGGTTGTGCTGAAGGAAAGACGAGTTCCCATAGCTTGTTGAAAACTAGCCCAGAACTTTGAGGTGAAAAGACTTCCACGATCAGAGACGATCTTCTTAGGAACACCATGAAGAGTGACTATCCGTGAGATATATAGATCTGCTAGTTGACTAGCTTTTATATCTTCTCGGATAGGAAGGAAGTGAGCAACCTTGGATAGACGGTCAATGACTACCCATATAGCATCTCTTCCATTTTTGGTCTTGGGGAGACCGGTAATGAAATCCATGCCAATTTCATCCCATTTCCACTCTGGAATTGATAGAGGTTGGAGAGTGCCAGCAGGTCTTTGATGTTCAGCTTTTACGTGACGACAAACGTCGCATTCAGCAACAAATTTAGCGATCTCTTGCTTCATCCCGGACCACCAGAATCTTTGGCGGAGATCCCGATACATCTTGGTACCACCAGGATGGATGGAGAGGGGTGATTCATGAGCTTCTTTAAGGATTAGCTCTTTGAGATCTGATTTATCCGGCACGACTAGACGCTTACCGAAGTAAACGGTACCTTGATCATCGATGGAGAAACATTTAGCAACTCCGCTAGCAATGTTCTTCTTGATCTCGGTAATGCCAGAATCTTGCTTCTGAACCTTATTGATCTGGTCTTCAAGAGAGGGCTTCACCTCTAGATTAGCAAGGAATCCACTAGGAACAATCTCAAGGTTGAGTTTTGCAAGTTCCTCGTAGAGAGAAGGTTACGCTTGCTTAACCATCAGATTGTTGCAATAGGACTTCCGACTTAGCGCATCAGCAACGACATTGGCTTTGCCGGGTTTATAGTTGAGACCCAAGTCATAATCTTTGATGACTTCCAGCCATCTTCTCTGTCTGATATTCAGATCCGGCTGGGTGAAAAGATACTTCAGACTTTGATGATCTGAGTACAACTCGCAACGATTACCATAAAGGTAAGGTCGCCATTGCTTAAGAGCATGGATCACAGCTGCAAGCTCGAGATCATGAGTAGGATAATTGAGCTCATGTGGTTTCAACTGTCGAGAGGCATAGGCCACCACATGGCCATCTTGCATCAACACACATCCGAGCCCTTGGAGAGAGGCATCGCAATAGACAACGAAGTCTTTGCTTGTGTCCGGAAGGACGAGCACGAGCAATGGTCGCCTTGGTTTTCAAAACCTGGAAACTTTCTTCAGCCTTTTCTGACCATTCGAACTTCTTGTCTTTCTTGAGAAGATCGGTCATTGGTTTGGCAATCTTGGAGAAATTTTCAATGAATCGGCGGTAATAACCCGCTGCAGGCAGAAAAACTCCGAATCTCCTTAGCTGACTTAGGTGTCTTCCAGTCAAGAACGGCTTGAACTTTATCTGGAATGACTGCAACACCTTTTTCAGAGATAACATGACCAAGGAATATGAGCTCTTTTAACCAAAACTCACATTTGGAGAATTTGGCGTAGAGACGGTGCTCACGAAGTTTAGTTAGCACCAGACGGAGATGTTCCTCATGTTCATCTTCGGTTTTGGAGTAGATCAGAATATCGTCGATGTAGACCACGACGAACTTGTCAAGATACTCCATGAAAATAGAGTTCATGAGCCGCATAAACGTGGCTGGAGCATTTGTAAGGCCAACGGACATGACAGTGTACTCGTAAAGACCATAACGAGTTGTAAACGCTGTCTTTGGAATGTCCTCCTTGCGGATTTTTATTTGATGGTACCCTGATCTCAAATCCATTTTTGAGAAGACTGTGGCACCGGACAACTGATCAAAAAGATCATTGATTATAGGAAGAGGGTATTTGTTCTTGATTGTCACTGCGTTGAGCGGACGGTAATCAACAACCAGCCGCGGAATGTTTGTATCTCTCTTCTTGACAAGGAGGGTAGGGCAACCCCAGGAAGAAGTACTGGGTTGTATGAAGTTCTTCTCTTCCAACTCCTCTAACTGCTTCTTCAGTTCAACCAGCTCTTCTGGAGGCATACGATATGATCTCCGGGAAACAGGGGCAGTTCCAGGAACCAGCTCAATGACAAAGTCCACACTTCGATCAGGTGGCATGCCAGGTAACTCTTCAGGAAAGACATCTGGAAAGTCACAGACCACCCAGACATCAGAGATTTCTGGTTTAGGTAGGGTTTCAATGGCATACAACTCGGCTTCAGGGGTAAACCTTGCTGACGGAGGTATTGCGGATGGAGCCCAGTACAGAACACTTTTGCCGGAAAGATTGGTTAGTACAATAGACCTAGCTGTGCAATCAATGACAGCCTTATGCTTTACTAGCCAATCCATGCCCAAGATGATATCAATGTCAGTTGACTTGAGGGCAATGAGAGAGGTGGGGAACCACACTGGCCCTATACTGATTATAACCTCAGGGGTAATCCAGATAGTTTGCCAATGAGAACCAGGAGTTGTGATCTCTAGAGGGGAGGGCATTGTCTCGAAGGGTATATCATGCCTTTGTGCAAACTCTTGAGATATGAATGTATGTGATGCTCCAGAATCAAACAGAACTGTAGCTAGGATTAAGTTTATATAGAGCGTACCCATTAGGACGCTTGGATCCTCTTCAGCCTCATCAGCAGAGACATGGGTCAGACGAGCACGACCAGAGGAGTATTTGTCATCCTTCTTGGGCTGGGAATATCCACGACCAGCAGGCTTATGGGGGAACTCCTTTGAGTAGTGGCCAGGCTGACCACAAGAGTAGCAAGCACCACTAGGCACAGTACCCATGGCAGGACGATAGCTTGAACCACCGGAGGGTGGCTTAGAGTTATTGCCCGAAGACCTTGGTGCATAGGGAGCACGAGGTACAGCACTGTAAGGGATCCAGACTCGGCGCTTCTTGTTGTGAGAGGAAGACGCACGAGAATCACCTTCTTCACGCTTCTTGGATTTTTCCATATCCTTCCTTCCGTTCTCCATCAGAAGAGCACGATTATGCAGGTCTTGGAATGACTGGAAGGTGAAAGGCAGCATCTCATAGCGAAGCTCAGGGTTAAGTCCTTTGCGGAACAAATCTTGCTTATCAGCATCATCAACCACATCACGGGGTGCATAGCGAGACAGCTGAGTGAACTCACGTCCATATGTCTCCACATCCAGCTTCCCCTGAGAAAAGTCCAGGAATTCCCTCCTTTTGATGTCCATGACAGTCTTGGGGATATAGGCTGCACGGAAAGCTGTGACGAATTCCTCCCAGGTAACATCATGTCCTGGCGCTTGAAGAGCCAGAAAACCTTCCCACCAAGAACCAGCGGCACCTTCTAACTGGTAGGTGGCGAAGTTCACGCGTTCACCTGGTGGAACATGAAGAGCGTTGAACTTGCGCTCGATGGTGCGAAGCCAATCATCAGCATCAAGAGGCTCCTTGGGGTGGGTGAAGACAGGAGGCAGTGCACGGATGAAGTCCCCAAGCGTGACACAGTTGTCGGGACGACGTTCTGTGTTTTGAGCTACACGCTCCAGGAGTTGTTCATTCCTCAGGCGGTTGGTCTCAATGTTGTTAAGAACCTGCGCCATTGTGGGAGGTGGCGGCAATTCATGTTCATCATTGTTTTGTCCACGTCGGTTACGACCACGACCACGACCAGCCATCCTGAAGAGAAAGACAAAGATCATGAGAAACAGATTCCTTAGAAAGAACTCAACGGAATGATAACATTCACTGAATGGAAGGAACAAGATTCATATCAACTGATGGAACTTTAGGAACACTGAGTTAAGCAAACAAGTACGGAGTACTTATGGAGAAAACAACCCAAACCCGTAGATCCTAGATGTTTGGAATTAACAGGGTAGAGGTAAAACCTTTTTCAATCAAAACAAGGTAAGATGACTCAGCATTAGAGTGACACCAGATAAGGAGTAAAAAGAATCCTATTCAGATTTTTGCAAACGCTTTTAGGTTTCAAATAGTTTTCACAACTACTAGACTCAACATCGACCAGTCGAAAGGGTTTCCTATAGGCAGTCCTGCTCTGATACCAAAACCTGTCGCGACCCCGGAGGTCAGGGCTAGACAAACCGAGATATCACATCTGGCATAAGCCTAACCTAGATCTCTAGGGCCTACAGGGTGAGAATCGGTAACACAACAGTGACTCTACGACTGAAAACAAATATATTACAACTCTTAGTAGAGTTAAGATCCAAATTTATTACACGCAGAGGTCACTGACCACAAATCAACAAGCAACGGAAAGCAAATTATGTTATCTAGATAACAAGACTGCAAAGGGCCTAAGAGGCCATAACATAAGGCGACGTCCTAGCCCATAAGTCTCAGGCTGCCGCCTGAGGATCTCCGAACTACTCGTCGACGTCAAGGTAGAAGCCACCATCAGCTGGAAGGACTTCCTCTGAAACAAAGCATGCAAGGCTGAGTACAGGGACTCAGCAAGACTTAGTACAACCTGTTAGCAAAGTGGGTATGCGAGGCTTTATGTGGAGCTTATTTTGCGGAAAGCCAGTTTTCCTTTGTAAACAGGAGGGAGCAGAAGCTCGTCTATTCAGATCATTTTAAAAAGAGGTAAGAGAGCGATATCAACTCTAGCTCTAAGATCATCATGTTGAATCCACCGAATCTTCATCATCACCTGAACCTATTGATACGTCTCCGACGTATCGACAATTTCTTATGTTCCATGCCACATTATTGATGTTATCTACATGTTTTATGCATACTTTATGTCATATTCGTGCATTTTCTGGAACTAACCTATTAACAAGATGCCGAAGTGCCGATTCTTGTCTGCTGTTTTTGGTTTCGTAAATCCTAGTAAGGAAATATTCTCGGAATTGGACGAAATCAAAGCCCGTGGGCCTATTTTTCCACGAAGCTTCCAAGTCCGAAGGAGAGACGAAGAGGGGCGACGAGGGCCACACCCTAGGGCGGCGCGGCCCCCTTGGCCGCGCGGCCCGTGGTGTGGGGCCCCGTGCCGCCTCTTGACCTGCCCTTCCGCCTACAAATAGCCTCCGTGACGAAACCCCGATCTGAGAACCACGATACGGAAAACCTTCCGAGACGCCGCCGCCGCCGATCCCATCTCGGGGGATCCAGAGATCGCCTCCGGCACCCCACCTATGGAGAGGGGAATCATCTCCCGGAGGACTCTACGCCGCCATGGTCGCCTCCGGTGTGATGTGTGAGTAGTCTACCCCTGGACTATGGGTCCATAGCAGTAGCTAGATGGTTGTCTTCTCCCCATTGTGCTATCATTGTCGGATCTTGTGAGCTGCCTAACATGATCAAGATCATCTATCTGTAATTCTATATGTTGCGTTTGTTGGGATCCGATGAATAGAGAATACTTGTTATGTTGATTATCAAAGTTATGCTTATGTGTTGTTTATGATCTTGCATGCTCTCCGTTACTAGTAGATGCTCTGGCCAAGTAGATGCTTGTAACTCCAAGAGGGAGTACTTATGCTCGATAGTGGGTTCATGCCTGCATTGACACCGGGACGATGACAGAAAGTTCTAAGGTTGTGTTGTCTGTTGCCACTAGGGATAAAACATTGATGCTATGTCTAAGGATGTAGTTGTTGATTACATTACGCACCATACTTAATGCAATTGTCTCTGTTGCTTGCAACTTAATACGGAGGGGGTTCGGATGATAACCTGAAGGTGGACTTTTTAGGCATAGATGCAGTTGGATGGCGGTCTATGTACTTTGTCGTAATGCCCAATTAAATCTCACTATACTCATCATGATATGTATGTGCATTGTCATGCTCTCTTTATTTGTCAATTGCCCAACTGTAATTTGTTCACCCAACATGCTGTTTCGTCTTATGGGAGAGACACCTCTAGTGAACTGTGGACCCGGTCCAATTCTCTTTCTTGAAATACAATCCACCAATACTTGTTCTACTGTTTTCTGCAAACAATCATCTTCCACACAATACGGTTAACTCTTTGTTACAGCAAGCCGGTGAGATTGACAACCTCACTGTTTCGTTGGGGCAAAGTATCTTGGTTGTGTTGTGCAGGTTCCACGTTGGCGCCGGAATCACTGGTGTTGCGCCGCACTACATCTCGCCGCCATCAACCTTCAACGTGCTTCTTGGCTCCTCCTGGTTCGATAAACCTTGGTTTCTTTCTGAGGGAAAACTTGCTGCTGTGCGCATCATACCTTCCTCTTGGGGTTGCCCAACGAACGTGTGAAATACACGCCATCAAGCTCTTTTTCCGCGCTGTTTGCCGGGAGATCAAGACATTTGCAAGGGGAGTCTCCACTTCTCAATCTCTTTACTTTGTTTTTGTCTTGCTTAGTTTTATTTACTACTTTGTTTGCTGCACTAAATCAAAATACAAAAAAATTAGTTGCTAGTTTTACTTTATTTGTTATCTTGTTTGCTATATCAAAAATACAAAAAAATTAGTTTACTTGCATTTACTTTATTCATCATGTTTCCTTTTAATTTTACCCCGAAAAACATACCGGTAGGACATGGGTCTATAGTTGGGAGAAATAATATAGAAGAATTTTTCAATCATGTTAGTACTATTGAAAATTTTGAAGATAGACACTTGGTAGACCTTGCGCCTACTTATGAAATTGCTGCTGCGCATTTAGTCCGCTTGTTGGAAACTAAATTTGTTAATCTTAATCCTATAATCCAACACATGTTCTTCGCACTTGGTGATATGGAAGAAGGGGAAAAGAAAGATTTTGTGTTAGAAACCCTTCTTAGAGAATTTGGAGGTCTAGCAAGAGAAGCTAGAAAGGTGTTTGCTAAATTTAATATGCTTGGTTCTCCAACTAATTTTGTTAGTCTCCTTGAAAAGATGGATATGGATAGAATAAGATTCACTAACAATGTTGATAATGAAGGGGAGATCAAAGCACCAATACCATGTAAGCTCCTAGCTATGAATGATGCGCTAGAAAATAACTATGCTTGGCTTGTTCCTGAAAATTTGTTTGATGAGAGTAGCACGCCTAAGACTAATGAAAAGGGAGATGCTGAAACTTATGTATCCAATATAATATGCCTGGTTGAGAAAAGCCCACACCCCGCTAACGATGCACCACCCTTTGATAATACTTGATGCACACTTTCTGCGCCTAGCTGAAAGGCGTTAAAGAAAAGCGCTTATGGGAGACAACCCATGTTTTTACCTACAGTACTTTGTTTTTATTTTGTGTCTTGGAAGTTGTTTACTACTGTAGCAACCTCTCCTTATCTTAGTTTTGTGTTTTGTTGTGCCAAGTTAAGCCGTTGATGGAAAAGTAAGTACTAGATTTGGATTACTGCACAGTTCCAGATTTCTTTGCTGTCACGAATCTGGGTCCACCTCCCTGTAGGTAGCTCAGAAAATTAAGCCAATTTACGTTCATGATCCTCAGATATGTATGCAACTTTCATTCAATTTGAGCATTTTCATTTGAGCAAGTCTGGTGCCATTTTAAAATTCGTCAATACGAACTGTTCTGTTTTGACAGATTCTGCCTTTTATTTCGCATTGCCTCTTTCGCTATGTTGGATGAATTTCTTTGATCCACTAATGTCCAGTAGCATTATGCAATGTCCAGAAGTGTTAAGAATGATTGTGTCACCTCTGAATATGTCAATTTATAATGTGCACTAACCCTCTAATGAGTTGTTTCGAGTTTGGTGTGGAGGAAGTTTTCAAGGATCAAGAGAGGAGTATGATGCAACATGATCAAGGAGAGTGAAAGCTCTAAGCTTGGGGATGCACCCGGTGGTTCACCCCTGCATATATCAAGAAGACTCAAGCGTCTAAGCTTGGGGATGCCCAAGGCATCCCCTTCTTCATCGACAACATTATCAGGTTCCTCCCCGAAACTATATTTTTATTCCATCACATCTTATGTGCTTTTTCTTGGAAGCGTCGGTTTGTTTTTGTTTTTTGTTTTGTTTGAATAAAATGGATCCTAGCATTCACTTTATGGGAGAGATACACGCTCCGCTGTAGCATATGGACAAGTATGTCCTTGGTTTCTACTCATAGTATTCATGGCGAAGTTTCTCCTTCGTTAAATTGTTATATGGTTGGAATTGGAAAATGATACATGTAGTAATTGCTATAAATGTTTTGGGTAATGTGATACTTGGCAATTGTTGTGCTCATGATTAAGCTCTTGCATCATATGCTTTGCACCCATTAATGAAGAAATACATAGAGCATGCTAAAATTTGGTTTGCATATTTGGCTTCTCTAAGGTCTAGATAATTTCTAGTATTGAGTTTGAACAACAAGGAAGACGGTGTAGAGTCTTATAATGTTTACAATATGTCTTTTATGTGAGTTTTGCTGCACCGGTTCATCCTTGTGTTTGTTTCAAATAAGCCTTGCTAGCCTAAACCTTGTATCGAGAGGGAATACTTCTCATGCATCCAAAATACTTGAGCCAACCACTATGCCATTTGTGTCCACCATACCTACCTATACTACATGGTATTTTCCACCATTCCAAAGTAAATTGCTTGAGTGCTACCTTTAAAATTCCATCATTCACCTTTGCAATATATAGCTCATGGGACAAATAGCTTAAAAACTATTGTGGTATTGAATATGTAATTATGCACTTTATCTCTTATTAAGTTGCTTGTTGTGCGATAACCATGTTTCTTTGAGGAACGCCATCAACTCATTGTTGAATTTCATGTGAGTTGCTATGCATGTTCGTCTTGTCTGAAGTAAGGGCGATCTACACTGAGTTGAATGGTTTGAGCATGCATATTGTTAGAGAAGAACATTGGGCCGCTAACTAAAGCCATGATCCATGGTGGAAGTTTCAGTTTTGGACAAACATCCTCAAATCTCTAATGAGAAAAGAATTAATTGTTGTTGAATGCTTAAAGCATTAAAAGAGGAGTCCATTATCTGTTGTCTATGTTGTCCCGGTATGGATGTCTAAGTTGAGAATAATCAAAAGCGAGAAATCCAAATGCGAGCTTTCTCCTTAGACCTTTGTACAGGCGGCATAGAGGTACCTTTGTGATACTTGGTTAAAGCATATGTATTGCGGTGATAATCCAGGTAGTCCAAGCTAATTAGGACAAGGTGCGGGCACTATTAGTACACTATGCATGAGGCTTGCAACTTATAAGATATAATTTACATGATGCATATGCTTTATTACTACCGTTGACAAAATTGTTTCATGTTTTCAAAATCAAAGCTCTAGCACAAATATAGCAATCGATGCTTTTCCTCTATGAGGACCATTCTTTTACTTTCAATGTTGAGTCAGTTCACCTATTTCTCTCCACCTCAAGAAGCAAACACTTGTGTGAACTGTGCATTGATTCCTACATACTTGCTTATTGCACTTATTATATTACTCTATGTTGACAATATCCATGAGATATACATGTTACAAGTTGAAAGCAACCGCTGAAACTTAATCTTCTTTTGTGTTGCTTCAATGCCTTTACTTTGAATTATTGCTTTATGAGTTAACTCTTATGCAAGACTTATTGATGCTTGTCTTGAAGTGCTATTCATGAAAAGTCTTTGCTATATGATTCACTTGTTTACTCATGTCATACACATTGTTTTGATCGCTGCATTCACTACATATGCTTTACAAATAGTATGATCAAGATTATGATGGCATGTCACTCCGAAATTATCCGTGTTATCGTTTTACACCGCTCGACGAGCGTAACTAAGCTTGGGGATTCAGATACGTCTCCGACGTATCGACAATTTCTTATGTTCCATGCCACATTATTGATGTTATCTACATGTTTTCTGCACACTTTATGTCATATTCGTGCATTTTGTGGAACTACCCTATTAACACGATGCCGACGTGCCGATTCTTTGTTTTTTGCTGTTTTGGTTTCAGAAATCCTAGTAAGGAAATATTCTCGAATTGGACGAAATCAAAGCCTGTGGGCCTATTTTTCCACGAAGCTTCCGAAGTCCGAAGGAGAGACGAAGAGGGGCGACGAGGGGGCCACACCCTAGGCGGCGCGGCCCCCCTTGGCCGCGCGGCCTGTGGTGTGGGGCCCCGTGCCGCCTCTTGACCTGCCCTTCCGCCTACAAATAGCCTCCGTGACGAAACCCCCAGTACCGAGAACCACGATACGGAAAACCTTCCGAGACGCCGCCGCCGCCGATCCCATCTCGGGGGATCCAGAGATCGCCTCCGGCACCCCTGCGGGAGAGGGGAATCATCTCCCGGAGGACTCTACGCCGCCATGGTCGCCTCCGGTGTGATGTGTGAGTAGTCTACCCCTGGACTATGGGTCCATAGCAGTAGCTAGATGGTTGTCTTCTCCCCATTGTGCTATCATTGTCGGATCTTGTGAGCTGCCTAACATGATCAAGATCATCTATCTGTAATTCTATATGTTGCGTTTGTTGGGATCCGATGAATAGAGAATACTTGTTATGTTGATTATCAAAGTTATGCTTATGTGTTGTTTATGATCTTGCATGCTCTCCGTTACTAGTAGATGCTCTGGACAAGTAGATGCTTGTAACTCCAAGAGGGAGTACTTATGCTCGATAGTGGGTTCATGCCTCGCATTGACACCTGAGACGATGACAAGGAGAAAGTTCTAAGGTTGTGTTGTCTTTGTTGCCACTAGGGATAAAACATTGATGCTATGTCTAAGGATGTAGTTGTTGATTACATTACGCACCATACTTAATGCAATTGTCTCATTGCTTGCAACTTAATACCGGAGGGGTTCGGATGATAACTTTGAAGGTGGACTTTTTAGGCATAGATGCGGTTGGATGGCGGTCTATGTACTTTGTCGTAATGCCCAATTAAATCTCACTATACTCATCATGATATGTATGTGCATTGTCATGCTCTCTTTATTTGTCAATTGCCCAACTGTAATTTGTTCACCCAACATGTCGTTGCGTCTTATGGGAGAGACACCTCTAGTGAACTCGTGGACCCCGGTCCAATTCTCTTTCTTGAAATACAATCCACCGCAATACTTGTTCTACTGTTTTTTTCTGCAAACAATCATCTTCCACACAATACGGTTAACTCTTTGTTACAGCAAGCCGGTGAGATTGACAACCTCACTGTTTCGTTGGGGCAAAGTATCTTGGTTGTGTTGTGCAGGTTCCACGTTGGCGCCGGAATCACTGGTGTTGCGCCGCACTACATCTCGCCGCCATCAACCTTCAACGTGCTTCTTGGCTCCTCCTGGTTCGATAAACCTTGGTTTCTTTCTGAGGGAAAACTTGCTGCTGTGCGCATCATACCTTCCTCTTGGGGTTGCCCAACGAACGTGTGAAATACACGCCATCACCTATCACCTAGGATCACCCCCTCGACACCCTGAGAAGGGATCCTTATTCACACATTGACATCAAGTTTTACGATTAGGTTCAAGTTGTCTATGATCACAGAATCTATCACCAAGTCGTCCATAACCGTGGACACGACTTTTCGAAAAGATTTACCCTGCAGGGGTGTACAACTTTACCCACACGCGCCGACCGACTCTTAATGCCACTATAGATTAGCACACTTCCTTGGTGTCTTTGGCAGAGGTGGTCGACCAAAACCTTTCCCTTACTTCGCCTATTCCATGAGTCAAACTAATCGGGAGCTCCGTCATCGTAGGTAGCCATTCTCCGAGGCGGTCCCGGTCATTGTGTGCGGGGATCCAGTTCAATGCCCTCCGCATCCCTTCACCCTAGCCACGCCCTGTATGATGCACTTTGAAAACCTTTTCCACCTTTCCCCCATGCGTATGGCAAATGGAACTCGCAAACTAATTGACTCATGGGTAAGCTAGGTAAGTTAGGGCCAAGGGGTTCCCATGGGCCCCGTGTGGTTGTACGCTCAGTCTTGGTTCCGAAGGCGAGAACTCAGGTCCTAGTATCGGCGAGAACGAGTCAAATCACCACATCCCCATGTGGCGGCCCATCCAAGCCTTTAGCATGTTTATTAACATCATCACTGATCTTACCACGTCATCCTGTCAAACTAGGTTCATTCGTAGCTCTGATTCATCAACCGGGATGGATCAGACTTCAACAAACTAAGCATGGCTAAGCATAACACATATACGGCTCTAGCGATGCGAACAAGCTCGGACCTAGTTTCTTTGCCGGAAGCGGTGGATCGATAACTACGGGCTACAAGGATGGAATATGCACACCTAGGATATCTAGAACTGCCGATAAAACATATTTGAAGCGGATGCAATATGTAAGAACCAGAAGTAAAGCATTTCGAAACCATATATGAACCAGGTTAGGGCTTGCCTTGTCCCTCGTTGTTACGGGTCTTTGCTCTTGATGGGCGTTGATCTCAGGTTCGCGTTCGGTCCCTATCGATGAAGAACCAAACATCGGAAATAAAGAGCACAATCAAGACAAGGTACAATGCAATGCACATACAACATGATGACATGTCATATTAAAGGGGTTTGGGTAACCCTAGGTGCATCGATGGAAATTAAAGGGGTTCGGCTTCGGACCCCGACATATGAGAGGGGTCAAATTAGGGTTTCTACTAAGGCTCATATTTAATTGGTTCAAAGATGTATGAAACATGGATAAACTATTAGGAAATGTTTTTCTGATCATTTTGATATATAATTTTATATTTTTCTGATTTAAAATGAATTACTTATGAATTTCCAGGGTTTAATTCATTTTAAATCAATTTCTGAAAATTATACAAAAAAATAATAAAAGTTTAATAATTTGGACCCACTTGTCATAATTTTATTCTTTTCTAAAATATTTCCTAAATTATTAAAATCCTGACAGATGGGGTCCACCTGTCATATTATTTCCTATTAAAGAAATACAGAAAATAAATACAGAAAATAAATACAGAAAATGGAAAAACTATTAATGGCGTCACGCTGACGTCATGTTGACGTCAGCGCGGCCATGGCTCACAGTACAACTCCGGTGAGGTTGCAATCGGCCGATTTGCTTACGCCAATCATTTGCAACGCGTGAGAACGAGCAGCTCGTCGTGGCGAGCAGTTTGGTGGCGGCGCCGCCCTTGATTGGTCGCCGGAGCGGGGGTACCGGCGACGAGCGGCGGAGGCCGGGGCAGTAGCCCGACGCGGCCATGGGTAGGGGGCGAGAGGAAGAGAGGCGAGGGGACGAGGAGGAGCAGCAGCTCACCCTGAGAAGGATGGCGTGGTCGGCGACGCCGGGGAGGGCTCGCCGGCGGCGAATCGAACGGCGGCCGGCCGTCCCTGCAAGCAGTAGGGTTAGCGTTTGGGGGTCACGGGAGAGCGCGGGAGAGGGGAAAATGCGGGGGCTAGGGTTCATGGCGGCGGCGGCGAGCTTTTATAGCCGCCGGGGGGCGGCGGGATTCATCGGGGCCGCCGGAGCCATCGGGTGGCCAGCGTGCGGCCACCTCCTGCTTCGGTCGGCGGGGGAGACGACGGTGTTTTTGCAAAACCCCCCCTGCGGGGTAGTTGGGCTGGGTGGGTTTGCTGGTTGGGCCGTGCCAAAGAGAAAGAGAGGGAGGGAGGAGGTGGGCTGCGCCCAGGGAGAGGAAGAGAGGAGGGTTTCTCTCTCTTTTTTTTCTGGTTTTCTTTTTCTAGTTTTATTTCTCCTTTCAAAATCAATTTTCAAATCTGTTTTTGAATAAAGTTTGAAACTCAAATTTGTAGATAACAATAAACACACACATGGGTTTATTGAGTAACAACAAAACCATGCATGTGGCTTGTTTTTAAAAAAATCTGGTTTGAATTTGAGACAAGAAATAGAGAAGGACTTTGCATAATTAGAAAATTGAGATGCAAATTTTGCTCAAATGCAAACTAAATGCATGAAATGCACATGATCACTCATTTATTTATAAACACGAGGTTGGGATGTTACAAGGGCCCCGAAAAACATAGCACCGGGGCTGTATACACCCCGCGGATTCATTAGCTAGCTACTCCATCAGGTGGTCCTCTCCATTTTCAGAGCGTAGACGTGTAGTCAATTCGAAAACATCAGTTTATTAGTGCGCCATTAATTACATAGTATGGTCTATGGCGCGAGTGATTACTGCCCGCTGGTCCATGTTACAGCTCGCAGATCACTCTCTCTACCATGTGGCGATTAAATGGGCAAGCTCTTAGAGCATCTCCAGTCTTAAAATAGGATTACATCGAGTATTTGAGAAACGTATTATTTAGGGGACGTTCCTCCGCAGTCCCCTATTAAAATACTTTTTTTACATTTTCATTTCGATAAAGAGGAGAAACATTACACAAACTAATACATAATTGGGAATATGGTTTAGCACATGGTTTCCACAAATTAACACATAGTTTGGCACATGGTTTCCACAAATTAAAAATAGTACAAAATGAGGAAACCTAATTATAGTTGGCCTCGCAAAATTTCGTATGTTCATTGCCAAGAAAGAACACTGCCAGGTACTCTCAGTCACCTAAACTGGAAAATCCAGCTGGTAATGATAGTCATGTTGGTTCTTTGCAGGGAGAACATACAGAAACCTCCGTAACCATTTTCCCTGCGAAGAAAAAACACTCGACGTGTTCAACTATCTTCCTCTTCGTCGTTGTCGTGGTAGTGGGCCGACGGCAGGATGTGTCGTCTAACAACTTCACGCTCATCTCCTCGTCGCCTTGGTACGAGAATGTGAGCACACAACCGGCTTGGAGGTCGTGGAAGCGTGCGAACTTCTCCCAGCTGGTGTGAAGGTACATCTTGTCGCGCCCGTCGAAGAGCACGTCCATCGGCCACCGGCAGAAGCCGCAACTAGCCTCCCGCAGCTGCAGCGCGGCTGGCTCGTTGCCGGCGACGAACTCGGTGAACTCGTTCGGCAGACTCTGAATGCCGATTGGGTCGCCATTGAGGACGACGATTAACTTGAACTCCCACTCCCCCTCAAAAGACAACGACATCGCAGGCGACGGCAACCGTGCAGCCCTTGCTACTCCATCACGGACGCGGCAGCGTCCACGGCCACGGCCCCGTCCGCGGCCTCGGCCTCTGCCTCTACTAGCCATGGAAAGGCCCTCGACTCTTTAGATGGTGGCGGCTAGGGTTGGGGAGAGAGGCGCTAGGGTTTGTGTGTGAGGGACGATGTGAGAGCGCCCCTTTTTATAGGCCGGAGGGAGGTGGGGAGCGGTGGCGCCCATTAAAGCTGGCACGGAGAGCTAGGCACGATGAGACGTATCGCTGTACCTCTACGGAAACTGCACCGTCGCTGCGCGTCAATAACTTTCGTCGCGAGGTGTGCAATGGTTAGGTTAAATTTGAATGTGCCGTTGACGCGTCAGGCCTGCCACTCCCCACCTTGCTATTTGTTGTGTCCGGCGTGCCCGGAGCGTCCTCTGTGGACCGGGGATGGGCTCGGGTGTCGGACACCGTGTTGGGCCGCACCGGACGGAAGGAGACTTTGAGACGCGTGGTTAGAAAAGAAAAAATGTCCAGCGCACCCCAAATACTTTGAGGCACGCTTTGGGGGACGCCGGCCGGAGATGCTGTTACCATCGCTGATTTGGGGCTGCCAACCTACACCGCCCTAATATGTTTTTTTTCTTCAATCTTTAACACACAATCATAGTTTTGCCTAAAACATTGGATACTTACTAGTCTCACACAACACTTTAAATAATTTATAACTAATAACCCACTTCTTCACATTCCCCAATAAGCTGTCGTATTTCTTATCCACATTAATCTTCTTTTCAAACAAATTATTGACCATCTCTGTATTTTAAATCTTCTACTGAATTGTAGCACTTTGATATTGTCATACATGCCCCACAAAGTAATGGGAAAGTCCACTCGGGATCAGCCGACCCCAAGAAGGCATCGGCATCCTACAGATATGAATTATGAAACAAATTTTGGCAAACTATCATGCTACTAAATTTAAACAATGTAGCACACTACTTAAATTGTGTTGTGACACAGGCGTAAAATCGCCGACATGTGTCCGTCCCTTTGAAAGCAATGCCTTTTTCCGGCACACGGTCGATTCGGCATCGGCAAGGCTGCTTCCTGCTAGGTCGTCAATAGCTTCCGGTGCTCGACGAGCGTGCAGCTGATCTCTGGCTCGACAGAGGAGATAGGGAGGGACCTGTTTGCTTTTCAGATCTTTCAGAGAGGTCTTCTCCACATAAAGTGGGGACCTACGTATAATTTTCCCAATTTCATGAGGTCTTCTGTAATATTGTAGACCTCCATTGTTTGTGTTTTAATATAAGCTTCTAAGCCCTTCCCGGCTCCCCTTGTTTAAAAAAAAGAAGAGCTTCCGGTGCATAGTTCACCTCGGGATACCGCACATCGGCGAAAATAGCCCCAACTTGTAAGCGAGTTAGAAATACTAAAAATATCCTAAAATTGAAACTCTAAACCGTAAATCTCTACATCGTCGGTGCATTGGGGAAGAAGAAGTCACATCTCTTCCTGCCCAAGACTCCTTGTAGGTTTCTCTCTCTAGACGGCAGCGGCAGTTCCTAGCGGTGGTGGAGTGCGTATGGTGGAGTGCTACGCAGTGGCTAGATGTGGCGACTCCAAACGACGGCGAGGCGACGGGCGGAACGGGTGTGGGATGCAGCGACTACGAACTGTCGGTGCGTCAAATTGTGAGCGGTAAAGAGGCGATCTGTCAACGAGTGTGGGGTGGGAGAAGAGAACAGCCGATAGCACGCACAAGGAAGAACGATTGTGCGGCTGCCGAGTGGCCCGCAGATAGTTATGAATCCTAAAACATTGTCTGTTTTGAAACGAAGATAGTTATGTATATACATCTCACGGATTCATTAGCTATTATATCAGGTTGCAGGTGTGTAGTCAAATTTGATAACAACATGCAATTATCGATCGCACCATTAAGTAGACATCGTACTGCTCCCAGACCACTGTCTCGCAACCGTTGCCATCACCCATCAACCATGTCGCGATCATCATCGTTGCCAATTTCCCCAGGCCGGTCCAGGTCAGGTACACGTCGGAAAGTCGGCGCCAGCTGCGTGTGCGCGCCACTGACCAGGCCAGCGGGGCCCTTGCCTGCTCCATCGTCGTTTTCACGGGGCCTACCACATCTCATAGGCAAGGTGGGCCCACCTGGGAACGCAACACGCTGGAGCCATGCAGCCGCACACGTGCCTTCCCATCAAAAAACAAAAGCCCCACACGTGCCCCGCTATAGCTTTGCAGGCTTGCTCTGACGCTCTCGTCGGCTGTTTTATAAAAAAAGCAGCGGTAGGCTATTTTGTTTTCTGCCGCGGCAGCAGCGTAGCTCTTGGCTTTTCCCTTCTCGAGCAAAGGCCACGTTCCAACCGCGACTAAAACCCCTCCCCTACATATACCCGTTCAGCAGACTCATTTAGCCATTTGGTGCCACTTTCTTCACAATCTTCACAAGTGGGTGGTGGGTTTGATTTTGGTTCCTCTTATGCACACAAGGTGTTCGATGAAATGCTCGAGAGATTGAAAGAAACATGATATGAAGTGTCCGAGCCACACTTGAGCTTTCTCATTTATTTTTCCTCGATCGCGGTTAGCAACTTGAACCTTTCATGTGTCATTGATAAAATATGCATGTGTGTTGTTCATTGTTTAATTTCTATTATTTCTAGCTAGTTAGTTTAACAAATGCATGATGGTTAATAATACTCAACATGAAATATAAAGACAACCATAAGGCTCCTGCCGGTTGCCACAATACAATAATGATCATCTCATACATATTCATCATCACATCATGGCCATATCACATCACCAAACCCTGCAAAAACAAGTTAGACGCCTCTAATTTGGTTTGCATATTTTACGTGGTTTAGGGTTTTCGAGTAAGATCTAATCTACCTACGAACATGAACCACAACGGTGATACTAATGTTGTCAATAGAAAGAGTGAATTGAATCTTCACTATGGTGGGAGAGACAGACACCCGCAAAGCCACTTATGCAATACAAGTTGCATGTTGAACGTGGAGCAAGTCTCATGAACGCGGTCATGTAAAGTTAGCCCGAGCCGCTTCATCCCACGATGCCACAAAGATGCAAAGTACTCGAACTAAAGACAACATAAGCATCAACGCCCACAAAACAATTATGTTCTACTCGTGCAACCATCTATGCATAGACACGGCTCTGATACCACTGTAGGGATTCGTAGCATAGAAAACAAAAAATTTCCTACCGCGAGAACGCAATCCAAACCAAGATGCAATCTAGAAGATGGGAGCAACGAGGGGATGAACGAGACTAACCCTTGAAGATTTCCAAAGCCTACGAGAGGAGGCTCTCGTTGCTGCGGTAGACGATCACTTGCCGCTTTCAAAAGCGCGTAGAAGATCTTGACGGTGCCACAATCGGGCAGCACCTCCGTACTTGGTCACACGTACGGTGTTGATGACGACGTCCTTCTCCCCGTTCCAGCGGGCAGCTGAAGTAGTAGATCCTCCTCGGAATCCCGGCAGCACGACGGCGTGGTGGCGGTGGTAGTGGAGAACTCCGGGAGGGCTTCGCCTATGCGTTGCGGGAGTATTATGTGGAGGAGGAGAGGCTAGGGTTTGGGGAGAGGGGGTGGCTAGGGCGCCGGCCATGGGCAGCCCTAGGTGGTGCGGCCAAGAGTGGGCAGCCCCCCCCCCTCTCCTCCTCATTATATAGGTGGAAATCCCCAAGTGTTGGTATCCAAGTCTTCGAATAAGACCCAAATCCAAAACCTTCCATAGGGACAAGACCTACCCAAGGGGGAAATCCCACTCAAGGTGGGACTCCCACCCCTTCCTTGGGGGGTTGGCAGGCCACCCTTGGGGAGTCCACCTTGGACTCCTCCCCTTTAGGGTTGGCTGGCCATGCAAGGTGATTTCTTCCGGACTTTTCTAGAACCTGCCATAAATGCACCGGATCATTTCCAAACTTGGAATATGACTTCCTATATATGAATCTTATTCTCCGGACCATTCCGGACCTCCTCGTGATGTCCTGGATCCCATCCGAGACTCCGAACAAAACTTCGAACTCCATTCCTTATTCCATATCTACTTAAACGACATCAAACCTTAAGTGTGTCACCCTACGGTTCACGAACTATGTAGACATGGTTGAGACCTCTCTCCGACCAATAACCAATAGCGGGATCTGGAGATCCATAATGGCTCCCACATATTCAACGATGACTTAGTGATCGAATGAACCATTCACATACGATACCAATTCCCTTTGTCATGCGATATTTTACTTGTCCGAGGTTTGATCATCGGTATCACTCTATACCTTGTTCAACCTCGTCTCCTGACAAGTACTCTTTACTCGTACCGTGGTATGTGGTCTCTTATGAACTTATTCATAAGCTTGCAAGACATTAGACGACATTCCACCGAGAGGGCCCAGAGTATATCTATCCGTCATCGGGATGGACAAATCCCACTGTTGATCCATATGCCTCAACTCATACTTTCCGGATACTTAATCCCACCTTTATAACCACCCATTTACGCAGTGGCGTTTGATGTAATCAAAGTACCTTTCCGGTATAAGTGATTTACATGATCTCATGGTCAAAAGGACTAGGTAACTATGTATCGAAAGCTTATAGCAAATAACTTAATGACATGATCTTATGCTACGCTTAATTGGGTGTGTCCATTACATCATTCTCATAATGACATAACCTTGTTATTAATAACATCCAATGTTCATGATCATGAAACTATGATCATCTATTAATCAACAAGCTAGTTATACAAGAGGCTTACTAGGGACTCCTTGTTGTTCACATAACACACATGTATCAATGTTTCGGTTAATACAATTATAGCATGGTATGTAAACATTATCATAAACACAAAGATATATTATAATAACCATTTTATCATTGCCTCTTGGGCATATCTCCAACGGTACCGGTGTAGCGACAGAGACATCGGAAACGGCGGCATTACAGTGGCGGAGGAGGCGATTTGAGGCGGAGACGAAGGATTAGTTTGGCGGTGATGCTTACCGGGAGGTTGGGCGCGAAGCAAGAGTGCTCGAGGAGTGATACGTTCAAAACGTATCTACTTTCCCGAACACTTTTGCTATTGTTTTGCCTCTAATTTGTGTATTTTGGATGCAACTAACACGGACTAACGCTGTTTTCAGCAGAACTGCTCTGGTGTCTCGTTTTTGTGCAGAAATCCAACTTTCGGGAAAAACCTCGGAATTTATGCAGAAGACCCTATTTTCCCAGGAAACTAACGGAGCCAGAAGGGCAATTGAAGTGGAGGCCCGAGGGCCCCACACCATGGGGCGGCGCGGCCCAGGGGGGGCCCGCGCGGCCCTGTGGTGTGGCCCCCTCGGCCGGCCTCCGACGCCCTCTTTCGGACTACTTATTCGCCTCGACCTAAAAACACCAGGAGAGAAGTCGAAGTCGCCAGAAACCCTCCAGAACGCCGCCACATCGCGAAACTCCGTCGCGGGAGCCGTAGTCTCCGTTCGGCACTCCGCCGGACGGGGAATTGGAGGAGATCATCACCGCCATCACCGCCAACGCCTCTCCATCAACCAGCAATGTTTCCCCATCCATGTGTGAGTAATTCCCCGCTGTAGGCCGAATGGGATGGTAGGGATTGGATGAGATTGGTCATGTAATAGCATAAGATTGTTAGGGCATAGTGCCTAGTGTCCGTTATTGGTACTTTGATGATATTGTTGCAACTTGTTATGCTTAATGCTTGTCACTAGGGCCCGAGTGCCATGATCTCAGATCTGAACATGTTATTGTTTCATGAAGATAATCATTGTTTATGGTCTTATCTATAAGTTGTATACACATGTCATTGTCTCGGAACCGATGGCCCCAAGTGACAGAAATCGGGACAACCGGAGGGAATGGTAGCGATGTGAGGATCACATGTGTTCACGGAGTGTTAATGCTTTGCTCCGGTACTCTATTAAAAGGAGTACCTTAATATCCAAAGAGTTTCCCTTGAGGCCCGGCCTTGCCACCGGCCGGGTAGGACAAAAGATGTTGTGCAAGTTTCTCATTGCGAGCACGCACGACTATATATGGAACACATGCCTATTGATTGCTTTGTACTTGGACACCGTTTTATTATTATCTGCAAATGCCCTGCTATGATTGTTACATGAGTTTCTCTCATCCATGCAACGCCCGTCATCCGTCCCCGTGCCTACAGTATTTAAATCCTCGTTTACTATAATCACTATCATTGTCTCTGTTACTCTGCTTTGTTATTTCACTATCACGCTATAAAACTATTACTCTTGATAAACTCTTGCGAGCAAGTTTGTTTCCAGTGTCCAACTGAATTGACAACTCCGTTGTTAAGGCTTCCAAGTGTTCTTTGTCTCCCCTTGTGTCGAATCAATAAATTGGGTTTTACTTCCTCGAAGACTGTTGCGATCCCCTATACTTGTGGGTCATCAAGACTATTTTCTGGCGCCGTTGCCGGGGAGCATAGCTTTATTTGGAAGTTCACTTGGATTAATATTGTTCGCTGCAAATTCTCCATCATGGGTAAACCTCGCGATACTAAGATCGCCATATTACCATCCACTACAAGAAAAGGTACAATTCTGAATACCTCTGCTGCTCTTGATTCACCATCTGTGATTGATAAACTTGTTTCACCGCCACATGTTTCGCATGTGGGTACATCTGCTGAATCTGAACACTCTCATAATATTGATAATGTTTCTGATGTGCTTGATGATAGTGGTTCATTGGGATCCTTTCTAGATGCTACAATTGCTAGGTCTAGACAAATTGAAAATACTGAAACTCCTAATGCTACTACACCTGTTAGTTCACCTGAACTTGGTTATTTTAGTGATGATCCTGAGGAAGATTATGTGGAGCTTGATGATGATTTTATTGAAAAATGCAATGCTACTACTGATGCAAGAAAAATTAAAAAGTTGCTTGCAGAACATCTTTATTAGATATAAACTGTCTCTGATCCTAAATTTGCCACATCTCCTATAAACATTAGGGATAAAGATTATGATTTTTCTCTTGATCTATCTCATATAGCTATTGTTGAGAAAACACCTTTACGTGGTACCGAAAAAGAAAGTCTTTGTTGAACACATGACTGAGTTATCTACTTTGAGTAGCTTGTTTTCTGATGACGTTAAGAAGCGTACTTACTTTGTTGCTAAAATATTTCCATTCTCATTGAAGGATGACGCTAAAACTTGGTATAATAATTTGCCACCTAGTTCTATTAAAAGTCCAAAAGAATTGCTTGCTGTTTTCTTTCGGAAATATTTTCCTGCTAGTGCTCAACATGCTGCTTTGCAGAGAGTTTATAGTTTTGATCGTGGAGATGAAGAGAAATTGCCCGAGGCTTGGGCGAGATTTTTGCTCTCTTATTAGAGCTTTGCCTGACCATGATTTAGAAAAGCATCAATTACTTGATATATATAATAGTGGACTAACCATTGATTCTAGGGCATACCTGGATAGTTGTGCTGGTTGTGTTTTCAGAAAAGAACTCAGGGCAGCTGAAGAATTATTGGCTAAAATAGGCCGGAATTATGATGATTGGAATACGCCGAACCAACTCCAACGCCAATAGTGAAGAAGAGGGGTTTAATTAAATTGAATGATGAAGATATGAGGGAAGCCAAGAAGTCTCTCAAGGAGAAAGGTATTAAATCTGAAGATGTGAAGAATCTACCTCCTATTGAAGATATATGTGAGATAATTCCCCTTCGTCCATGATTGAGGTAAACTCCCTTCAACGCTTTACTAGGGAAGATATTCCGTATTCGAAACCTCCTGCACAATGCTTAGATGAGTTTGATAATTATATTGTTAAGCAAGAAAATTTTAATATGAGAGTAGAGAATCATTTAATGGAAAATTCTCAAGCTATTAGTGAATTGCATGATATTGTGGAGAGAACCTCCAATGATGTTAAGATGCTTGTTAAACATTTTCAAATGATTCAAACTCAAATTGATCAACTCACTAAAGTGCAAAATGACTTGTTAGGGAATAATTCTAAAGAGAAACATGCTTATGAAGTAACAACTAGAGGTGGTGTCTCTACCCAGGATCCTCTATATCCTTAAGGGCATCCCAAAAGAGTTGAACAAGATTCTCAACGCATTGAACCTAGTGCTCATTCTAGGAAGAAAAAGAAGAAGAAACATAAAAATGTTGTAGAATCCTCTGAACCTGCTAATGATCCTAATAGTATTTCTATTTCGATGCTGAAACCGAAAGTGGTAATGAACATGATAATGATAAAGATAATGATAAGAATGATACTCCTGATAAAGAAGAGGTCAAGAAGAACCTGAGAAGCACGCTAAAAATAAAAAGTATACTAAAGAAGACTTTATTGCTGAGAAACATGGTAATGAAAGAGAACCTTGGGTGCAAAAGCAAATGCCTTTTCCTGCTAAGAAACTAAAATCAAAGGAAGAAGAACACTATAATAAATTTTGCGAATGGATGAAACCTTTATTCTTGCAAATCCCTTTGACTGATGCCATTAAATTGCCTCCTTATTCAAAGTATATGAAAGATATTGTTACTAACAAAAGGAAAATCCCCAATGAGGAAATTTCCACTATGCTTGCTAATTACTCTTTCAATGGCAAAATTCCAAAGAAGTTGGGTGACCCAGGTATACCTACTATTCCTTGTTCTATTAAGAATAATTATGTTAAAACTGCTCTATGTGACTTGGGAGCCGGTGTTAGTGTTATGCCTTTTTCTCTTTATAAGAGACTTTACCTAGATAAGTTGATACCTACTGATATATCTTTGCAAATGGCTGATAAATCTACTGCTATTCCTGTTGGTATATGTGAGAATGTTCCTGTTCAAGTTACTACTAACTGCTTGATATTAACTGATTTTGTTGTGTTGGAAATGCCTGAAGATGATAATATGTCTATTATTCTTGGGAGACCTTTTCTTAACACCGTGAGCTGTTATTGATTGCAATAAAGGAAAGGTTACTTTCAATGTTGATGATAGGGAGCATACCGTTTATTTTCCCAAGCGGATTGAGAAGGCATGTGGAGTTAATACTATTTCTAATGTGAGAACTATCAAAGTGGGAACTATTGATTGTCCTATATATGAGCCTAAGGAAGAATATCACACTCTCGTGATTGGATCCATATCAATACAATTCAAGGTAACATGATTGATTTGAGGTTTATTTCTTCTTATGCTATGAAAAAGTTATTTGGTGACAAGACTTGATCAACCTTGTTAACGGATACTTTTTATATGCATGGAGAGGGTAAACAACATCTCTTTCTTCCTCCACTTGCTCTAGTTGCTGTAGCACTTTTAATTTCCAAAGTTCTTGAGTTATTCGAAGATTTCAAAAATTTTCCTGGCCAGTAATAATAAACTAAATACCCAAAAATATGCATTTTTCAAAGTTTTCAAAAATTCGCGAAAATTATACCGTTGGTCCTATTTTTTGACGAGGCACCTGGGAGTACCAGAGGATGACCTG
This sequence comes from Lolium perenne, assembly GCF_019359855.2. Lineage (NCBI taxonomy): Eukaryota > Viridiplantae > Streptophyta > Magnoliopsida > Poales > Poaceae > Lolium > Lolium perenne. The sequence goes on along the minus strand of NC_067247.2, from coordinate 367,894,177 downwards.
TGGGGCACCAGAGGGCACCACACCACTGGCCGGCGCGCCCAAGGAGGTGGCCGCGCCACCATGTGGTGTGGGACCCCCTCTGCCCCACTTTGTCATCTCTTTCGCCCAGAACAGTCTCTCTCCCGAAAAAACTCGTACCAAGTTCCTCTCACTCGCGTTTTTGCTCCAGTAACTCAGATTTTTCGATCTCTTTGCTCAGCCCAGATTACATCTGAAATTTGGCACATTTGCTCTTCGGTATGTGACTCCTCCACCCATCCAAGTAGAATTTCATTTGGTTGAGTATATCTTGAATATTTTGCTGCTGTAGGTAACATGTTTAGTGAGTTTGCATGCTTGTTCTAAGTGGTAGAAACTAGTTTTGATGCATGATTAGTACTCTAGCAAGTTCCTATGGTAGTTTCCCCCAATTATTTGTCACCAAATCAAATTTCTATATTGGTTGTTGAAATTTCAGAAAATGGAGTGGAATAGATATCACTTGAACCAGCAAGAATTGGAAGTCCAACAAGTTATGATGGTCAATCGTGAAGAGGGAGTATACCCCTCTTACTACCCATGTGCGGATTTCATGAGAAGCGCAGGGATATTTGAAGATGTTCAAACTCTAATTTCTCATGCGGTGGCTGAGTGACTTTGTTGAAGGAGATCCAACACAATATGGAACAATAACTATCGCATTTGAGCAGGACTTCAACTATAATTGGACGCAATCTAACCCCCCGGTCCAAGTATAAAATTTACAATAAAGCTGTCAACTTGCCATTTAGTGCTTTTTGTGCAGCGATTAGAGTACCGCAATGGGGATCATGTGAGAAGATAAAGGGATCGCCGCAAGAACTCTCGGATCTCTACAAGATGATTTGCGATGGAAGGAGTTTCTCAGGTGAAAGTGGTAAAATCACTAGTATTCAGCTCCCGGCTATCCGCTACTTTGCCTATTTTATTACCAAGTGCGTTCTCGCTAAAAGGATTGGTGGTAAACTTTCTATCCCGGATTTGGCTTTTCTAGCTGCAGCACTGCAAAATAATAGGTCTTATAATTTGGGGGCATTAATAGCTTATAGACTTGCTACTAACCGTGAGAAAGGTGGAATTTGTGGAGGTCTCATCGCCTCCCGTTTACTAGCTTTTCATGATGTAGAACCTCATCATTTTGATATTCCGTTCCCCATAGAAAAACTTGATATAGCCTCTATGATTAAACATGAATTTGTTTCAGATTCCTCCAACTTGGGTAACCTGTATTATAAGATGATATTTTATAAGAAAGTTTGGAGAATAACTAAGAAAACTGAGAAACTAGTAAGATTGCTCGCGCCTGTTTTGTCTAACCTTGATTCCAGGGAGATTGGTCGGTTACAGAAGGTGCACTGGATGCACACATAGAGAGAGGAGGTCAACATGCAAGAGACGACATGGAGGTCGAGGAGCACCTCGACTCATCATCCGATGCAGCAAGTTCCTCGCATCAACACGGTGGATATGCGGAGCCTCCACGCTTTTCTTCTGCGCAGGAGCTTTATTACGACTACTCCATGGACTACCCACCGGCAAGAAACAATGACCCTCGTTGGGGTTGAACTCCACTTAGGCCAAAAGCCTAAGCTTGGGGAGGTATACCGGCATCACTCATTCTTTGCATATTATGATTGCTGGATACTTGCACATACTTGCTTTGTTCGTTTGAGTGGTTTTCTAATGAGAGGAAGATGATATTTTGGGAAATGCTGCCTGAAAACAGATTCTGGAACGTTACTGTAAAAATCGTCAAAAATAGCTAGAACGTCATTTTAAGCTGCAAATTTTTGTGCAGGTTCCCCAGGTTGTTATCTAACTTTCATTAGTTGAACACTTTTCGATCTGAGCAACGTAAGATTTTTGTAAAAATCGATTTCTGTACTGCTGTCAGGTTTTGGCAGATTTCTGTCATCCTGCTTTTCTGTGTTTCTTTTAGTTCGCTATTTCTTGTTTTTGTTTTGTTTCCTTCCCAAAACACAAAAAGACCAAAAATATTTCTGTTGTTTCTCTTCACCATTTGTTTGCTTTGGTTTCTTGCATTTGTTTCACTTTATTTGCTATTGCTAGTTTGCTATAAGAAAACCCAAAAAGATTTTGCTTTGTTTGTTTGTTTCCTCTTGTTCTTATTTGCAAATTGAAAACACCAAAAATATTTGCTGTTCTTCTTTGGTTTGTAAAGTTCTTTTTGAGTTCAATGGTCTTCGGTGGCTGGAGCGTGGTTTTCATTTCATATTATCCAAGCTGCACAAGTGAAAAGGCAATAATGACGATCTACGACAATCTGATTGTGGTGAGAGGCTGGTATGAACTCTATTTGTTTTCATTTTTGTACATATACTCATCCATGTGAGCATGCTTAGTTGGTTCATGTGAGGTATATGTTATTTGAGAAAGTCTAGTAGTTCATGATCTCTCATGTTTAGCTCCAATTTATTAATATGAGTAGCATGTCATGTATGTTTGTTTGCATTGTTTTATTCATAAGTAAGTATGGCATTGTGGTATCCTCCTCTGAATAATTCATTTATATCGACTTGGCACATGCTCACGCATGCATATGACTGAACAAAAAAGTCAATTAAGCCTCGATGATCTATATTGCTTGAGTTCTTGTATCACTTTTATGCCTCCGTTAATTTATTTTGCCGCAAGCATGATTATGACGATTCTTGCTCTCTTGATTTGTCGCTCCCTAGTCTATTGCTAGCCTTCACTTGTACTGAGCGGGAACGCTGCTCGTGCTTCCAACCACATGAAAACCAAGTTACTCCAGCGTGTCCACCATAAATACCTATGCATGGCATTTCAAACCATTCCAAGTAAATTCTCATGCGCTACCTTTAAAACCTTCAAAATGCTTCTCAATTTGTGTTTATGTTTCATAGCTCATGAGGAAGTATGTGGTGTTTAGCTTTCAACCTTGTCATTTACTTTTGACGGACTCTCATATGGATTAGTGGCACATCCGCTTATCTAATAATTTTGCAAAAAGAGCTGGCAATGGGATTCCCAGTCCCGAATTAATTAACTTAAATAGACACTCCTCCTTGGTTTGTGATTGTTGGACGGCACCCGAAGTATTCGGTTAGCCATGGCTTGTGTAAGCAAAGGTTGGGGGGAGTGTCATCATCATAGTAAAACTAAAATAAAAAGGCACTCCTTCATGGTATGAGATTGTTGGCAGGCACCCGAGGATTCGGTTAGCCATGGTTTGTGAAAGAAAGGTTGGAAGGAGTGCCAAATGAATATGCAATAATTCATGGGAGCCGCTCTTGAAAGTCCGGTTGGCGAGGTAGTTAGTGTACCCATTACCATTCGTTGACAACAACAAACACCTCTCAAAATAATTTTACTCCTGACTTTATAAAAATGAAAAGCTCTAGCGCATGTTAATCCCTGCTTCCCTCTGCGAAGGGTCAATCTTTTACTTTTATGTTGTGTCTCCATTATTTCTTTGAGCACTATCTTGAGAGCACAACTGTCATTCTTAGTATAATATGCTTGTCTCAAAATATGATTGATTGTGGTATAACTTTGATGCATTTATCTTTTGACAATCACTACTTCTAGTCTTTCTATGAACTCCAGAGGTGCCCGGGCATTTATGTTTTGCCAACCAAATACAGGCAAGCGAGATACCACTTTATCATGCTCTCTTATGAACATTACAATTCTGCTTATATACATGATTCATGATGCTTATTATTAATTGTTGGTGCTTCTCCATGATTGACATAGCTGTTAGATGATCTTATTTGCATGTATCTCATTATGAACTGCTTAAGTATTAGCCATACCATGAGAATATATACATCATATGAGCAAATGTGTTCGTGAAAGTTCTTTTATCGCTCGGTTGTTAATCGAATTGCTTGAGGACAAGCAATAAGCTAAGCTTGGGGGAGTTGATACGTCCAAAACGTATCTACTTTCCCGAACACTTTTGCTATTGTTTTGCCTCTAATTTGTGTATTTTGGATGCAACTAACACGGACTAACGCTGTTTTCAGCAGAACTGCTCTGGTGTCTCGTTTTTGTGCAGAAATCCAACTTTCGGGAAAAACCTCGGAATTTATGCGGAAGGCCCTATTTTCCCAGGAAACTAACGGAGCCGAAGGGCAATTGAAGTGGAGGCCCGAGGGCCCCACACCATGGGGCGGCGCGGCCCGGGGGCCCGCGCGGCCTGTGGTGTGGCCCCCTCGGCCGGCCTCCGACGCCCTCTTTCGGACTACTTATTCGCCTCGACCTAAAAACACCAGGAGAGAAGTCGAAGTCGCGGAAACCCTCCGTAACGCCGCCACATCGCGAAACTCCGTCGCGGGAGCCGGTCTCCGTTACGGCACTCCGCCGGACGGGGAATTGGAGGAGATCATCACCGCCATCACCGCCAACGCCTCTCCATCAACCAGCAATGTTTCCCCCATCCATGTGTGAGTAATTCCCCCGCTGTAGGCCGAAGGGGATGGTAGGGATTGGATGAGATTGGTCATGTAATAGCATAAGATTGTTAGGGCATAGTGCCTAGTGTCCGTTATTGGTACTTTGATGATATTGTTGCAACTTGTTATGCTTAATGCTTGTCACTAGGGCCCGAGTGCCATGATCTCAGATCTGAACATGTTATTGTTTCATGAAGATAATCATTGTTTATGGTCTTATCTATAAGTTGTATACACATGTCGCTGTCCGGAACCGATGGCCCCGAAGTGACAGAAATCGGGACAACCGGAGGGAATGGTAGCGATGTGAGGATCACATGTGTTCACGGAGTGTTAATGCTTTGCTCCGGTACTCTATTAAAAGGAGTACCTTAATATCCAGTAGTTTCCCTTGAGGCCCGGCTGCCACCGGCTGGTAGGACAAAAGATGTTGTGCAAGTTTCTCATTGCGAGCACGCACGACTATATATGGAACACATGCCTATTGATTGCTTTGTACTTGGACACCGTTTTATTATTATCTGCAAATGCCCTGCTATGATTGTTACATGAGTTTCTCTCATCCATGCAACGCCCGTCATCCGTCCCCGTGCCTACAGTATTTTAATCCTGCTGTTTACTATAATCACTACTGCTGTCTCTGTTACTCTGCTGCTGTTATTTCACTACTGCTACTGCTATAAAACTGTTACTACTGATAAACTCTTGCGAGCAAGTTTGTTTCCAGGTGCAACTGAATTGACAACTCCGTTGTTAAGGCTTCCAAGTGTTCTTTGTCTCCCCTTGTGTCGAATCAATAAATTGGGTTTTACTTCCCTCGAAGACTGTTGCGATCCCCTATACTTGTGGGTCATCAAGGAGGTAGACGGTGTCGGGGAAGGAAGCGGAGCGCGCAGCTTCCAGGCGGACCGACTCCAAGTCGAGGAGGGCCTTGATGACCAAGGGCGAGAGGAGGACCGTGGGGTGGAGCACGTGAGTCGCCTCAATGTGTGGAACCCGAAAGTTGCACATGGATGAAGAGGACAACATCGCGCATCTCCTGGTAGCGTTGGCTCGGCGAGGGGTTGTCTGTAGTGGCGGGGCGACGGCGAGGAGGAGGTGGAGGCGCTCGGGGAAAACCCTCACAAAGAAGAAGAGACGAGGGGGTGCGACGCAAGGGGGGAAGAGAGGTGAGGCTAGGGTTTGCTCACGCGCTGGAGGCGGCTTGAAAGGGAGACGAGTCGCGGTCTGGGTGCGGTGGTTGGGACGGTGACTTGAGCCACAAGAGAGAAAGCGAGCACATATCCTGCGTGACTCGTCTAGGAAGACGACAGAACAAGCGAAACGTTATGTTGCATCGGTGGGTTTGGGCTGGAAGGAAGGAGCGGGCCAGAGGGATGGGATGGTGGGCCGCCAGGAAGAAAGAGAGGGAGTGAGCCACCGGGATAGATAGGGTCCACCGGTCCAGGGAGGTTAGCAGATAGGGTTTTGTTTTTATTCTCTCTTTTTTCCTATTTTTATTTTGATTTTAAAAAACAAGTCAGAGCAAGTTTAACTTTTATTTTGATATTTTTATTTTATTTAAAAAAATTATTTTAGGGTTTGTTAAATGAATATACAAAGGAGGGTTTATTATATAAATCATATGAGAGAGAAAACAAAATAATTAGAATTTATAAAATAATTTTATTTTATCAAAACACATAGATATGATGCATGCATGATAAGCACTTGAGCAGCGAAGAAAAATCTAATATGCGATTTTTTCGAGTCGTTACAACACAAGAGAAGGTAAACCAAACTAGATATCGAATCTAGATTGCTGGGTCGTCCACCTAAACAAGTTCCCCTCCCCTCTTGTCAAAAACTCCACTAGAACACGCTAGATACCAAAAAAAAACTCTCCGGCTCCTAAGCTCTAGGCATCCCTCTAGTTTGAAAATTTCGGAAATCCTATTTGAAAGATTAGAAGAAAAAATCATCGTGTATGTTGTACTATACACACGTGCAAGATCTCAATATGGAATTCTTGATATTTCGAGGCCACACAAGAAAGAGCGAATTCCAACAAGTTTTGAAGTTTGAAAAATATACACTGTTCTACACTCATATCCACTACATGCATGAAAATCTCAATACCAAATTCGTTATATTTTGAGGCTATACAAAAATAGCAAAGTCCAACATATATTTTGAAGTTTAAAAAAAGTGCAGTGTTCACTATACTTATATCCACACTTTCATCATATTGTGTATCCTAGGATGAAAGATATTCCGTGGTGATATTGTGCACACTTATAATATATATCATCGGTTGCATGCACAATTTTTGAAATTTTGATATATAACTTCTTAATTTAAAAAAATAAAGGGCTACATAGAGCTACTCCTCCATTTTGTATTTCTGAAGTGTACGTAACCTATATTCTCCGTACGTCCTAGCTGATTCTTATTTTGTGATTGGCCCAATTTTTTAAATTAGTAGGTGTGTCCCTTTCATTGGTTGTTACAGTACTAAGTATATCTTAATGAACACTTCTCAATCTAGCTAATCGACCCTTCATTATATCGTTTGAACGTGCTCGGAAATTTCTTCGTTTCCTTATACTCCACGCATTTCGATCGCGTCGAGTAGCTAGCTAGATTCGGTGAAAGGTACTTGGACGCACATATGTGTGGCAGTGATGTGTGGCATGCAGAAGCACAAATCCAGAAATCATACACTTTCCTTCATCCTGTTTAAGCTCCTATTGTCTTCACCAACCTAGCTAGTTCTATATTCCCTCGATCGAAGCCGGTTGGCTTGTCCGAGCGACCTTCTCTCTACGTGCATGCACATGCATGCGGCCGCTGGCCGCAGCTAGCTAGCGGTTGTCTTATTAATCACCAGCTGGTTGACGACACAGGGCAAGTCGTTCCCCTCGATACTTTTCGGTCGACAATGATCACGTGCCATCCATGAGAATATTCCGTCGACATGCATACGCGGCTGATTGCATGTTCGGATCGGACATTGATTCCGGTCGGTGGCGGCAGTCGGAGGGAACTTCTTTCCCCGCAATGTGGCGGCGGCCCGAGGGAACTACTCCGTAGAATGATACTCCCTGTCCATAAATAAGTGTATATATAGATTTTTTAAGACAAATTATGAAGTAAAGTAAAAAAAATTGAAAACATGCATCTCTTCTCTTTAATTCTTTTACCTCCAATAAGCTAAGTGCATGTAAGAAAACAAGAAAATATGTGCTTAAAATGTCCACTTATTTGAGGACGGAGGGAGTACTATATATGCATGAGATCCGCAATTATCCCGTGCACAGGACCTCCCGTGTGCACCATTTCATTAGGTATCATTGTCGTTTCAATGTATATTGCCAAACCAAAACACAATGCCTTTCAATAAAACTTGATGTAACAGTGTGGCACCAATCTCAAAGTAGGGAATTCAAGAGCACAAAGATGCACGGGACAAACACATTTCTCTATCATGCATAGCCAGTGGCCAAAATCCAACGGTAGATCATGAAGCAAATTTAATAGTTTGAAGATTTTTTTTGTTGTTGCAACCTATAGTAAATAAAAAATATCAATCGCAACTTGCACGACTCACGATATAAATTTGTTTGTGTAGGACGTACTCGACTGGAACTAAGTTCTCACCTATTGCTGAGAACTAGCAAAACTGTTTAACACATCAATCGTCATCGTGAAAAGACGAGATCTAGGTGATTGAATGACTGAGAGGTCCTTTCGCGTTGTGGACCGCACAGACTTAAAGCACCTCCGGGCAAGAGCCCGAAAATAGCTGAATCGGTGGTTTTCGTGGAGACAAACCTAGGAGAGCGCAAGGGGCAAACATGGAGCCTCTCGTGCAAGGGCTCACACCACTGCTCATAGTGGGAGTAACATAGGTAGTAATATCACACATCTCAAGACATTTTAGTGACATGGCATACTAACAAATGAAGAAAGAGAATGAGGTGGTAACTAGCTATGTTACCATAACATCACACATCTCAAGGCAATATGAGTCTACAACATAATTAATAACACATTGCATGACACCACATCTAAGTTACTACCACTATGAAGGTAGTAACTTAGACTAGTAACATATGTCATGTTACTAGTCTAAGTTACTCTCCACTATGAGCAGCCTAATCTACTTCACCAACTTGAACCGTACATGAAAAAGTACTCCTCAATGGTATGATTCTATTCTGACAAACTGATTTCGAACCGGACATGTCTGAATGCCCCTAGAAAGTGTCCCCGAAAGCGAAAAAAATGGATGAAACCAACCAATCACGTCCCTAATGCTTCCGAAAGGTGTCCGATATTTGTGGTGCTATGCATGACAGACATCATCGTTTTCATCATCCCGGCAAGACTTGAGGAGTGTTGGTTGGTCCAGTCGTTCCTTTACCATTTTGGGGCAGGCAAAGTGGTTTCTTTCACGCAACATATTCTTTGGCGAGTGGACTTCGACTGTGCCATCACATATACGCAAAATAAGTGGAAACTGTTGGCCAGGTTTGGAGCGCAGCTGAAATTAGTTTGTGCTACGAGTGATCGAATTAATCTGAGAAAGCGATCCAGCTGGGTTACGTAACCAGCCTCTTGGCTCCCATCGACCCGTTTGCGAAGAGCGTCACTCGTGGGATCTACATATGCCATCTACCATTTTTTCCTTTAAAAAAAGAACCATTTTTACATAATTCATACTAGTACATAAATAATACAAACATAATATAAAGTAATGAGAGAGAAGAAAAAAAAAATAAGTATGCTGAGGGTGGCCATCGGCATAGGTGGGTGATGCCCTATGCCGAGGGTGACCCTCGGCGCCTCGCTGACGCCGTGACCGAGCCGTCACGGCCGGAGCGGGACTAGAGCACATGCTTGTGCTACGCCGACGGCCACGTGTACGTCGAGGGTGGCCGTCGGCGTAGCCCTCTCTACGCCGAGGGTGTTCATACGCCGAGGGCCTCGTTGGGCCGCTGCTCTGGACCGGACGTACGCCGACAGCCCCGACATTTGGCCGTCGGTGTACGCCACGGCCGTCGGCGCAGCGAGCCATTCCTGTAGTGCTTGGATCTGGGTACACATCACTACGTACGCGCGCACCAAAATAATGTTATCTTATCAGATGGACATCAAGTTCTATCGTGTAATTAACTACTAGTAGACCTGAAATCGACTCAAGCTGTAGTGCAAGTTGTGCAACGACGGAGAGAGAGACTGATCAACATACTTATGCACTCTCCGTCACGATCCATCTACACGTCATCTCGCCAATCCCGTTGACATGCGTCCTCACCAGCCTCTTCTTTTAGCACTAAATCGCATCGTCGTCACTAGCTATCAGCAAAGCAAAAGCTCGTTCATATGTATCGCTCCACTACAGCATTGTTTCACTTCTTTCGACCAACAAAATTAACCGACCATGACGGCATGACGCCAAGCAATAATGTTTCCCTTTGGTCTGGTCCTCGCCTGCCGGCCGGTGGCACGGGAACCGGGTTTAGGTTCATGTGCCACCTGTCGGAGAGCTTCACCTTGGTTCAAGGAAGATGCACGTAGAGGGTCGTGATGCATTGCACGATGTTGTCGCCCACGCGCACGTGGATTTGCTTCTTCGGCTCCGCCTTCGGGTCGACGCGGAAGAAGCCACTGCCGTGGGCTGGCTTCGACAATGATCCTGCCACATGGTTGTTCTGGGAGCGGTGACGAGAGGATGTGGAGCGGCGGCGGCGTGATGGGGATCCTCCGTTGGAAATGGCGCTGACTCTAAGACGCAGATCTGTGGGTGGCTAGAGCGGTGAGAGGTCACCGTTCATATATATGCTAGGGTTTGGATGGGAGAAGGTAGAAATAGAAAAGGGCCGGGGACTAAGAAAGGAAGAGATGCGGACGGTGGGAGGATGCCAGGTGGGCCAGGGAGGATTGCACCCCACAACAGACATATGTAAGCACTGGTCCATATGATGGGTGAGTTTATTAGTTTGTCGTTTGTGTGGTTGTGTTAGATCTACATAGTATATAGGAATGTTACATTAGTACACTACATAAGAAGAAGGCAAGGTAAAGTGTGCGACGTTTATTGTCGTCGTTTTTCCTTTCCCTTATTGTACTTTACATCCATGTTTTCCTATATGGTCACTAATCATTTGAATGCAGACCGTAAATAAAAGTTAGTTTTTTTCACATTCATGGCAATTTTGTGCAGAACATGCAGGACCTTCTCATGCCATGATGGGAAAGGAACATGGGGATGTAAGAAAATAAGGAGGCTCATATCGAAAAGTTCTTTTGGATCATGGGCACCAGTGATCTCAGTGTATTAAAAAATTCGAAAATTATATATATATATATTTCAAAAAATTATGTTGTAAAATTCTAAAAGTAGCCAATGATGTATTCCACTAACGTATAAAATCTCAATTACAAATGTTTTGTTTTCTGAGCTACACAAAAATGACAAATTCTGAATTTTTTTGGAGATTTGAATCACTATACTCAGATCCACATATTTGTTATTTTTGTGCAGTCCAAAATACAAATTATTTCTAGTTGAAAATTTACACGTTTGTGGGATATAATACTGACTACATCATGATTTATTTTCAGATTTTTCTAAAATTTAAAAATATGATTTTTAATTACTTTTTTAAAAAGGGATCACTGGATCTCAGGTGCACCAAATCTCTGTCCGGCTCATATAGCTTTCTCCTCTGTATAGCTAACGGGTCGAGATATATCGCAACCGTATGTATGAATATGATGTGTCGGATGCGCGATTAAATATAGCTGAGATTTGGTAGTGTATTTAGGTGAGAGTTAAACTTGGTGTACATCTACTGTAAAATTCTTTGCAATGTTATAATCAGCATACAGATGGTTCAAACTAGCTGTATGCGAAAATAGTGAGGTAAACACATATATAACAACATAAGTCGTTTGCGATCATCCAAAACGCGGGAGTTTGGGAAGGTAACCCCCGCTTGCTAAGGCCCGCTGTACGATACACAGATGATTTCATCAGCTTAACCATGCGCCAAAGTTGAGCGCATCATCGTCTAGCCTTGCATTGTGACGGTTTAATAAACACTATGTGACCGACCAATTCAACTGAGTCAGCTGTGAAGGCATATTGTGTGGTAGTCACGCCAAGCGATAATATATCCCGCTCCATGCTTGCGTGGTGCTTTGGTCTTCCATTGGCAGTACCTACACACGATCAATCAGGCCGATGGTACGTGCAAACAGTTCGATGGATGTCCATGCCACAATCATAGACTCCAATTAGCGACCAGATCCACGTCATGATGTACGAATACTAGGCACCACTGGCTGTCATCCAAAGTGCAACAGATCAATAATTTATTTATTTATTCCCCGGATATTTTTTATTTATTTATAGAGAAGTAGCGATCGATTTGAGCCAGACAGGTCGAGAATCAAGATCCATGAACAGATCACGGATGGTGCATCGATCGAAACCATTTTTTAGCCATATTCCAGGAATTAATCAATCAAATCTATACTCCCAAGACATTTCCCCGGCCGGGAGGGAATAAAATGCTTCACTGCACATGCAGCATGGACGACCACGGCCACGACGGTTCATTTCATGGCGTACGTACGTACGGTCACGGCGCACTACTGCACTAGGCTAGCGCTGGAATCAGATTCTTTTTAAATTATTATTACTGGCGTCCAACCTGCTGCGACAACGGCCGAAGCATGAGCTCATATGCACGTGCCACGTTGCGCGTGTATGTGTACAGATAGCGAGCGTACGTGGTTTGGGCGTTTGGCTTTTCCACTTACTCTACTCCAGTTATCATGCATGGCATGGGCATGGCTGGCTGTTCGAGTGTTTGTTTCGAGGAGGTGATCGCGCGCCCGATGATGCGGTGGTGCCACGTTTGTCAGTTTCCAGCTGCCGCCGATCCATCATATGTAGGGGCAGCTAGCTTAAAAAGTGTCTTTGACACATGCGCATCAGTGTTTCCTTCAGTTTTAGATTTTTATTGTCACACACTCACACCTCTTCTTGTTGCCCATCACCACCAAGCGCTAGCAGGTGCCGAGAGGAATCTGGTGCATTTTTTTTTTTTTGCGAGAAAAATCTGGTGCATATTACTATATGCATTTACATAATGTCTGGTCAAAGTTAAGTGTTACAAAGTTTGATTGATAATATAGAAAAATGTTTCAACGTCTATCATATATATAGCTAAATATTATGCTAAGTTTTGCTTTGACTAACCTTTATATATCCATGGAGTAATACGAAACAGAGGGAGCATCTCAAGAGTACTAAGAAGTCGATAAGGACTACCGTGTATGACTCGTAGATCCACAAAGAGTTTTGCAACATTTAACCTCTAGGTAAAGAAATTCATACTCGTCGTGGAAATGGAGGCATTAATATGAAAAGGGGTATGATGATGGCCTGACCATCGACTTAATGGACAGAGATATGAAACGGCAATGTAGGCACAACCCTATGTCGACAACCCTCCACCATGGCCATCGGCATACGTCTAACACCGTTAGAGGACCGCTAGTCGGTAAGACGCCAGAGTATCGCCTTTTGCCAATGGCTTCGTTAAGCCAACGATTGCGCTCGGCATGCCTCCAAATATACCAACAACTGAGTTATGCCGGCGGCTACATATCCGATGGCCCCGGTAATAGCCGTTGGCATATCATCCCTGCAATCTCCGTCGCATCATCTACGCGCTCATCTCATCAATCCCCTATTCCTTTTACATCTCATCATCACCAACTATCAGAAGGCGGCGGTCCTAGGGCCTCTCTTGCGTGAAGAGGAGGACCTACCGGAGGCCTGGACTCGTGATCTGTCCAGGGGTTGAGTTCCGGAAGGCTTCACCGGCGAATGTAACAGTGATTTGCCTGGAGTTTGCTGGATCAGAGGTATTCGGTCGTGCGCACCCATGCTTTTATTCCGACCGATTGGTTCTGGAGGGAGCGGCGCGAAGCTCTTTTTCTGTGTTGACATCAAGTGACTATGGATCCATGATGAAAGTCGGAAGAAGAGAATTTCATGAAGGCCAGAGGGGAGGACTAGCTAAGGGAGGTTCAAGTCTTCATTGCTGAGAGACTTGCTTGGTGTTCCGGGCTTCACAAAGAATGGTATGAAAGTGGGGGCGATAACATAGGTGAAGTGCAGAGTCCTACCTTTCAGGGTGAAAACCCAAGGTCTGGCCTTAACTGGTTGTGCCTGGCAATGGCCTTGGTGGAGGCATTGTTTTGAGAGTGGGGACTATCTTCAGGGTGAAAAACTAAGATCTTTGATCGGGCAACGACGGTGTTTGAGCACTGTTCCCTTCTTGGAGGCATCGTTTTTTTGGAGAGTCTGTAATTCAGGTGTTGTCTTGGCGGTGGATGTATTGCTGTTGTCAGACCTGAGATACTGTAGCGGGACTTTTGTTTCTTAGTTTTTTTTGGCTGTGTGCATCCGTAGTGCCATTAGGGTGGTGCGTTGTTGCAGAGCCTGGGTGTAATTGATATCTTATTGATATTAATATATTCCTTTAAGGCTTTATCGGAAAAAAAAGCAAATATAAGCTAAAGCTGGCCATGCGATGTGACGCGTACACATTCCACTACCGCATTGTTTCGCTTCTTTCGTCCAACAAAATTAACCCGACCTGTCGCCAAGCAAAACTTCCCGTTCCATGCTTGGTGCTTTGGTCTTAAAATTTTGGTCGTAGTAGCGACACGACCAACCAGGCCGATGATTCGTGCAAACAGTGGCACCACTGGAGGGAGAAATGCTTTTGCCCTCTATGCAAGGAAGGAAGATCTCATGTTTTTACCGTCGATTTACTGCTTTAAAATTCATACCACACCATCCCGTCAAGTTTCGTTGAATTTCAATTCATAAGGGTTGCTACGGATCAGTGCACGGACAGTCGCCGCCTCCACGCCACTGGCTGTCATCCAAAGTACAACATGTATTATTTATTTATTCCCCGCATAACTTTTATTTATTTATACAGAAGAGGAAGATTGATATGAGCCCGACAGATCGAGAATCAAGATCCATGAACAAATCATACTCTAGGAAACCACTTTTTTTAATCATCGCACGAATTAATCAAAGCTAGCTAGCAGCTCAAAACATTCCCCCCGGAGGGAATAATGCTTCAGGCCACATGCAGCGTGGAGGACCCTGCCTGCCTGCGACCGCGACCATATACTGCGTCAGTGCGTCTGTATCATAAGATTTCATGGCGGCGCTGTGGAATCGGGTTCCTATTAAATTACGGGCGGCCCTCGTGCCGATGCTATGCCGTCCACTTTGCCGGCCGCAGCATGAGCTAGCTAGCTCAAGCACGTGCCACGTACGTGTACGTACCCATTGATGTACAGCGCGTCTACTTTTGGCTTTGCACGGAGGAGGAGACGAAACGGAACTGTCCAGGACTCCAGTCTAGCGTAGTGTGTCCAGCTCGGTGTCGACTAGATGAGCATCTTTTTCCATCTGTAGACGCATTGTGTGTTCGTTTCTAGGCGATCATCGCCGAACATTTTCAATGATGCGTTGAAGGTACGTTTGTCAGCTTTCACCTATGTATAGCCCAACCATATCGGTGCCACCTCGTCCGGCCTGTTGCCCATCACCGCCAACTGCCAAGGTGATAAGAGCATGTCTAATGGAACCCTTAAACCCTTATAGCTATAAGGGTTGAGAATTGGCAAAATTGGAGTAGTTGAAGGTGTGAAAAACAGGAGGCATTTAGTGGAACTCTTAAACCCTTAAATTTTGAGGGTTGAGTCAAATAGTGGAACCCCCAAACCCTTAAATTTTTTAAGGGTTTGGGGGTTCCACTATTTGACTCAACCCTCAAACCCTCAAATCCTCATCACAGTTTCATATCACAAATATCACAAATATCACCATATCAATCAAACAATAATCATTCTAGTTATTATTACAACATCAAATAGTACTCTCAAGCACAAGATAATCATTCCAAATATTACAACAATGTTTTTGGCAAATTAAAAAAATTGTTCGAAGCAAATAGGACATAGCAAAGTGAAACAAAGACACATCATGAGCATTGGCGCCGCCCATCCAACTGCCAATGGTGCTCTACAAGATCATCCCGGAGTTGACAATGAGTGTTTGCATTCTCAATCGCACGATGTGCTTCAAGAAAAGCTTCTACGCGATTGGGGTTCCTTTCCGGTTGCACACGGGTGCCAACATTGTCATAGAAGCAAGGGAGGTTTAACCCTCTCTCATCCTCTAGGATCATGTTGTGTAGAATCACACAACATGTCATGATGTCCTGCAAGGTCTTCTTGTCCCAAAAACTACCTGGACCCCGGACTGCCGCCGATATAGTCCGCGGGTACGCCATAGGCGAGCACACGCATTGCCGCCGATATCTTTTGATAAGCACTAAACCCCCATTGACCGGAGGCAGACCTACGACGCTTGAAGTAATCCGAGCGGGTGCCTACTTTTCTCATCAATACTATCAACAAAATTTACAAAAAAGGGGGAAGAAAATACCTTCGACGGGGTCGGACCGAGCGGCGTCGAGCGGGGTCGGACCGAGCGGCGTCGGGGGAGAAGGCCGGGGGCGGGCCGAGCGGCGGTGGAGGGAGGAGGAGGAGCTCGGGGGGAGGAGGAGCTAGGGGAGGAGGAGGAGCTCGGGGGGAGGAGGAGCTCGGGGGAGGAGGAGCTCGGGGAGGCTGGGGGCGGCGGCGGGGCGGTGGCGGCGGGGGTGCTCGATGCGGAGGAGGAAGGAGGCGGCGGAGGCCGGGAAAAGGTCCGGCGGGGGGAGGAGGAGGCGGGGGTGCTCGATCCGGTGGCATCGGCGGCCGGCGAGGGGAGGGGCTGGGGCGGCGGCGGCCGGCGGCGCGGTGTGGAGGCGAGCTCGGGGAGGGAGGAGGAGCTGAACTCGTTCCCACGTCCGTTGTGAACGTGTAGGGGTCGGAGCACGGGCCGGGGCCTCCAACCCTTACCTGTACAGGTCGGGGCACGGATTGGAGCCTCGACCTCTAATTTTTTTTAGGGATTTAGGGGTTCCACTATATAGCATTTGGACCCTTAAATCCGTAAAAAAACGGTTGTATACGGATTTAAGGGTTCCATTAACATGCTCTAAGGAATCAGGTGGACAGTGACTCAGTGGAGTTCAGTTAGGGCATTTCCAGCTGTGCGACGCATTTCGGTGTCCGCCAGTCACGCGGTGAACGCGAGATAGACCGTTTTTGTCCGCGCGTCCGTTTGCACCTAGGGGTGGCTCCAGCGGTCGACGCATTTCCGCGTTTGTATCAATTATGAAGTTTCCAAACGATAAAATAAGGAATTCAATGAAGTCATAGTTATTACATTTAAATTTTGAAAAGTCTACATGAA
Organism: Lolium perenne; assembly: GCF_019359855.2. NCBI lineage: Eukaryota > Viridiplantae > Streptophyta > Magnoliopsida > Poales > Poaceae > Lolium > Lolium perenne. The sequence continues at coordinate 367,877,326 of NC_067247.2, read as the reverse complement.
AATAAGATAGTATTCCTCTAGGCATGATCTTCATGGCCAGCCAATGTCCACTGATGCTCAATCAGATCCGTTTGCAGCTGTTTGCAAACGTTCTTGTTAGTGACTTCTACATTCATATGTAGATATCCTTGTGGAGGCGGGCCTATCCTGCCACTCTGTTTCTCGGTAGGTTTTTGGAGCGCCCCTTCACAGAACCCCGGTGCTCCGTCCCCGGGTTTGAGGTGAACTCGTGGATTATGGAGGCCGCAGTAGTTGCTAATGTCTACGTCGACTGATCGGACTCCTCGTCAAAAGAGGAGTCAACGACCTCCGCGCGGAACTTCTCCACCATATGCCACATGTCCATCTGCGTGAGTACGAGCTGTTGATCAATGGCGGCGCACAAATAGCGCCAAAAAAAGGGGAAGAAACCTACCGGCGAAATTGACCAAACAGGTCATGGGCGGCGCGGAAGGGCAGAGGAACCGGCAACGTTTGGCCCCAAAACAGCCGGCAGGGTTTAGCTACGATAACTCCCTATAGACACTACCAATCCTATAGGTCTCCTTTAGAGGGTTTTAATCCTAGGGTCAAAGCATTTGCTCTGATACCAACTGTGGTGACTGATACGTCCAAAACGTATCTACTTTCCCGAACACTTTTGCTATTATTTTGCCTCTAATTTGTGTATTTTGGATACAACTAACACGGACTAACGCTGTTTTCAGCAGAATTGCTCTGGTGTCTCGTTTTTGTGCAGAAATCCAACTTTCAGGAAAATCCCCGGAATTTATGTCGAAGGTCTTATTTTTCCAGAAAAATTACGGAGCCAGAAGGGCAAGCCAGGTGGAGGCCCGAGGCCCCCACACACTAGGCCGGCGCGGCCCAGGAGGGGAGCGCGCCGCCCTACTATGTGGCCGCCTCGGCTGGCCTCCGACCCCCTCCTCTGGACTACTTAAGGGTTTCGATCTAAAAACACGAGAGGAGAAGTCGAAGTCGCCAGAAACCATCCAGTACGCCGCCACCGTCGCGAAACTCCGTCTCGGGACCAGAAACTCCATTCTGGCACTCCGCCGGGACGGGGAATTGGAGGAGATCATCGCCATCATCACCACCGACGCCTCTCCATCGACCAGCAATGTTTCCCCCATCCATGTGTGAGTAATTCCCCCGCTGTAGGCTGAAGGGGATGGTAGGGATTGGATGAGATTGGTCATGTAATAGCATAAGATTGTTAGGGTATAGTGCCTAGTGTTCGTAATTGGTACTTTGATGATATTGTTGCAACTTGTTATGCTTAATGCTTGTCACTAGGGCCCGAGTGCCATGATCTCAGATCTGAACATGTTATTGTTTCATGATGATATGCATTGTTTTATGATCTTACCTGCAAGTTGTATACACATGTCGCTGTCCGGAACCCGAGGCCCCAAAGTGACAGAAATTGGGACAACCGGAGGGGAAGACGGTGATGTGAGGATCACATGTGTTCACAGAATGTTAATGCTTTGCTCCGGTACTTTATTAAAAGGAGTACCTTAATATCCAGTATATTCCCGAGAGGCCCGGCTGCCACCGGCTGGTAGGACAAACGATGTTGTGCAAGTTTCTCATTGCGAGCACGTACGACTATATACGGAACACATGCCTATGGATTGCTTAGTACTTGGACACCGTTTTATTATTATCTGCAAATGCCCTGCTTTGATTGTTACATGAGTTTCTCTCATCCATGCAACGCCCGTCATCCATCCTTGTGCCTACAGTATTTTAATCCTGCTGTTTACTAAAATCACTACTGCTGTCTTTCTTACACTACCGCTGTTATTTCACTACTGCTACTACTATAAACTGTTACTACTGATAAATTCTTGCGAGCAAGTCTGTTTCCAGGTGCAGCTGAATTGACAACTCCGCTGTTAAGACTTTCAAGTATTCTTTGTCTCCTCTTGTGTCGAATCAATAAATTGGGTTTTACTTCCCGCGAAGACTGTTGCGATCCCCTATACTTGTGGGTTATCAAGACTATTTTCTGGCGCCGTTGCCGGGGAGCATAGCTTTATTTGGAGGTTCACTTGGATTGATATTGTTCGCTGCAAATTCTCCATCATGGGTAAATCTCGCGATTCTAAAGTCGCCATATTACCATCCACTACAAGAAAAGGTACAACTCTGAGTAACTCTGCTGCTCTTGATTCACCATCTGTGATAAGTCAACTTGTTTCACCACCGCAAGCTTCACTTGCTGGTACTTCTGCTGAATCTGAAAATTCTCATAATATTGATGATGTTTCTGTTGTGCTTGATGATAGTGGTTCATTGGGATCTTTTCTAGATGCTACAATTGCTAGGTCTAGACAAATTAAAAATACTGAAACTCCTAATGAAAATACTGCTACACCTGTTAATTCATCTGAGTCTGTTGATTATTCTAGTGATGATCCTAATGAGGATTATGTGGAGCTTAATGATGATTTTATTGACAAATGCAATGCTATTACTGATGCAAGAAAAATTAAGAAGTTTCTCGCACAACATACTGTTAGATATAAGTTGTCTCCTGATCCTAAATTTGCCACATCTCCTATAAACATTAAGGATAAAGATTATGATTTTTCTCTTGATCTATCTCATATAGCTATTGTTGAGAAAACACCCTTTTGTGGTACTGAAAAAGAAAGTGTTGTAGAATACATGAATGAACTTTCTACTTTGAGTAGCTTGTTTTCTGATGATGTCAAGATGCGTACTTATTTTGTTGCTAAAAATTTTCCTTTCTCATTAAAGGATGATGCTAAAACTTGGTATAATAGTTTGCCTCCTGGTTCTATTAATAGTCCAGGTTATTTGCTTGATGTTTTCTTTCGGAAATACTTTCCTGCTAGTGCTCAATATGCTGCTTTACAGAAAATTTATAGCTTCGACCAGGAAGATGGAGAGAAATTGTCTGAAGCATGGGCAAGATTTTGCTCTCTTATCAGAGCTCGACCTGGACATGATTTGGAAAAGCATGATTTACTTGATATATTTTATAGTGGACTAACCGTTGAGTCTAGAGCATATTTGGATAGTTGTGCTGGTTGTGTTTTCAGGAAAAGAACTCCAGACGAAGCTGAAGAATTATTGGCTAAAATAGGCCGGAATCATGATGATTGGACTACACCTGAACCAACTCCGATGCCAATATTGAAGAAGAGGGGTTTAATTAAATTAAATGATGAAGATATGAGGGAAGCCAAGAAGTCTCTTAAGGCGAAAGGTATTAAATCTGAAAATGTGAAGAATTTACCCCCCATAGAAGATTTATGCGAGATAATTCCCCCTTCATCCATGATTGAGGTAAACTCTCTTCAACGCTTTACTAGGGAAGATATTCCGTATTCAAAACCTCCTGCTCAATGCTTAGATGAGTTTGATAATTATATTGTTAAGCAAGAAAATTTTAATATGAGAGTAGAGAATCATCTAATGGAAAACTCTCAAGCTATTAGCAATTTGCATGATATTGTGGAGAGAACCTCCAATGATGTTAAGATGCTAGTTAAACATTTTCAAATGGTTCAAACTCAAATTGATCAACTCACTAAAGTGCAAAATGACTTGTTAAAAAATAATTCTAAAGAGAAACATGCTTATGAAGTAACAACTAGAGGCGGTGTCTCTACCCAGGATCCTCTATATCCTGAGGAGCATCCCAAAAGAGTTGAACAAGATTCTCAACGAATTGAACCTAGTGCTCCTTAGAAAAAGAAGAAGAAACATAAAAAATGTTGTAGAATCCTCTGAACCTGCTAATGATCCTAATAGTATTTCTATTTCTGATGCTGAAACTGAAAGTGGTAATGAACATGATAAAGATAATGATAAGAATGATGCTTCTGATAAATAAGAAGTTGAAGATGAACCTGAAAAGCATGCTAAAAATAAAAAGTATACTAAAGAAGATTTTATTGCTAAGAAACATGGTAATGAAAGGGAACCTTGGGTTCAAAAGCCAATGCCTTTTCCTGCTAAGAAACTAAAATCAAAGGAAGAAGAACACTATGATAATTTTTGCGATTGAATGAAACCTTTATTCTTGCAAATCCCTTTGACTGATGCTATTAAATTGCCTCCTTATTCAAAGTATATGAAAGATATTTTCTCTAACAAAAGGAAAATTCCTAATGTGGAGATTTCCACTATGCTTGCTAATTACTCTTTCAATGGCAAAGTTCCAAAGAAGTTGGGCGACCCAGGTATACCGACTATTCCTTGTTCTATTAAGAATAATTATGTTAGAACTGCTCTATGTGATTTGGGAGCCGGTGTTAGTGTTATGCCTTTTTCTCTTTATAAGAGACTTTATTTAGATAAGTTGATACCTACTGATATATCTTTGCAAATGGCTGATAAATCTACTACTATTCTTGTTGGTATATGTGAGGATGTTCCTGTTCAAGTTACTAATAACTGCTTGATATTAACTGATTTTATTGTGTTGGAAATGCCTGAAGATGATAATATGTCTATTATTCTTGGGAGACCTTTTCTTAACACCCCAGGGGCTGTTATTGATTGCAATAAAGGAAAAGTTACTTTCAATGTTGATGACAAGGAGCATACCGTTTATTTCCCCAAGAAGATTGATAAAGTATGTGGAGTTAATACAATTTCTAATGTGAGAACTATCAAAATTGGAGCTATTGATTGTCCTATATATGAACCTAAAGAAGGATATCAAAATATCATGATTGGATCCATATCAATACAATTCAAGGTAACATGATTGATTTGAGGTTTATTTCTTCTTATGCTGTGTAAAATTTATTTGGTGGCAAGACTTGATCAACCTTGTTAACAAATACTTTTTATATGCATAGAGGAGCTAAACAACATTTCTTTCTTCCTCCACTTGTTTTACTCGCTGTAGCAATACCTTTGTATCTTTACTTTATTGCATTATTGTGCCAAGTAAAGTCTCTAATAGAAAGTTGATGCTAGATTTGGATTTCTTCGCAGAAACAGATTTTTAGCTGTCACGAATTTGAGTTTTTCTCTCTGTAGGAGAATCTAAAAATTCTGTAAAAATTCACGTGTGATCCTCAGATATGTACGCAACTTTCATTAGTTTTGAGTTTTCTGATTTGAGCAATGGAAGTACCTCGAAAAAATTCGTCTTTACTGGTTGTCCTGTTTTGGCAGATTCTGTCTCTGTTTTTTGCATTGTCTCTTGTGGACTTTAAGTAAGGCTTTCTAGACGTGGAGAGCTGTAGCTAATGTTTTATTGAGTTCTTGCAATGTGTCACTACAGGACTAAAGTGGATTAAAGTTTTTGAGTAATAACCCCTCTAATGAAGTTTATGAGAAGTTTGGTGTGGCAGAAGTTTTCAAGGGTCAAGAGAGAAGGGTGATATAATGTGATCAAGAAGAGTCAAAAGCCTAAGCTTGGGGGGAGGTATACCGGCATCACTCATTCTTTGCATATTATAGTTGCTGGATACTTGTACATACTTGTTTAGTTTCTTTAAGTGGTTTTCTAATAAGAGGGAGATGATATTTGGGGAAGTGCTGCCTGAAAACAGATTCTGGACTGTTACCAAAAAAATCCTCAAAAACAGCCTGAACGTTATTTTGCGAAGCCAATTTTTGTGCATGTTCCCCAGGTTGTTATCTAACTTTCATTAGTTGAACACTTTTCGAGCTGAGCAGCGCAAGAAGTTCTTAAAAATCGATTACTATACTGCTGTCAAGTTTGACGAATTCCTGCTGCTTTGTGTTTATGTGACTTTTCTAGTTTTCATTTTCTAGTTTTTGCTTTGTTTCTTTCCTAAAACACAAAAAGACCAAAAATATTTCTGTTTTTTCTCTTCACCCTTTGCTTATTTTGGTTTCTTGCTTTTACTTTGCTTTATTTGCTATCGGTGGTTTGCTATAAGAAAATCCAAAAAGATTTTGCTTTGTTGCTTGTTTCCTTTTGATCTTGTTTCCAATTCGAAAATACCAAAAATATTTGCTGTTCTTCTTTGGTTTTGTAAATTTCATTATGAGTTCAATGGTCTTCGGTGGCTGGAGCGTGGTTTTCATTTCATATTATCCAAGCTACACAAGTGAAAGGCAATAATGACGATCTACGACAATTCGACTGTGGTGAGAGGCTTGTATGAACTCTATTTGTTTTCATTTTTGTACATATACTCATCCATGTGAGCGTGCTTAGTTGGTTCATATGAGGTCTATGTCATTTAAGAAAGTCTAGTAGTTCATGATCTTTCATGCTTAGCTCCAATTTATTAATATGAGTAGCATGTCATGGATGTTTGCTTGCATTGTTTTATTCATAAATAGGTATGACATTGTGGTATCCTCCTCTGAATAGTTCATTTGAATCGACTTGGCACATGTTCACGCATGCATATGACTGAACAAAAGTCAATTAAGCCTTGATGATTTACTTTGCTTCAGAGTTCTTGTATCACTTTTATGCCTCCGTTAATTTATTTTGCCGCAAGCATGATTATGACAGTGACTGCTCTCTTGATTTATCGCTCCCCAGTCTATTGCTAGCCTTCACTTGTACTGAGCGGGAACGCTGCTTGTGCTTCCAAACCCCTGAAAGCCAAGTTGTTCCAAAGTGTCCACCATAAATACCTATGCATGGCATTTCAAACCATTCCAAGTAAATTCTCATGCGCTACCTTTAAACCTTCAAAATGCTTCTCAATTTGTGTTAATGTTTTATAGCTCATGAGGAAGTATGTGGTGTTATCTTTCAACATTGTCATTTACTTTTGACGGGCTTTCATAATAAGAGCTGGCAACGGGGTGCCCAGCCCCAATTAATAACTTCATTAATAATTCTCTTCACATGTTTTGCTCTGATTCATCAGTAAGCAACTTAATTTTGCAAATAGACACTCCTCCATGGTATGAGATTGATGGAAGGCACCCGAGGATTCGGTTAGCCATGGCTTGTGTAAGCAAAGGTTGGGGGAGTGTCACTCATAATAAAAACTAAAGTACATGTGTAAACAAAAGAGAAGAGGGATGATCTACCTTGCTGGTAGAAATAACGTCCTTCATGGGAGCCGCTCTTGAAAGTCTGGTTGGCGAGGTAGTTGGAGTACCCATTACCATTCGTTGACAACAACAAACACATCTCAAAATAATTTTACTCCTGTTTTAAAAATGAAAAGCTCTAGCGCATGTTAATCCCTGCTTCCCTCTGCGAAGGGTCGATCTTTTACTTTCATGTTGTGTCACCATCCTTTCTTTGAGCACTTTCTTGAGAGCACAACTGTCATTCTTAGTATAATATGCTTGTCCCAAAATATGATTGACTGTGGTATAACTTTGATGCTTTTATCTTTGACAATCTTTATTTCTAGTCTTTCTATGAACCTCAGAGGTGCCTGGGCATTTATGTTTTGCTATTCAAATTCGGGCAAGCGAGATACCACTTTATTATATCCTTTTATGAACATTACAATCCTGCTGATAGAGATGATTCATGATGCTTATTATTAATTTATTGGTACCTTTCCATGATTGACATAGCTATTGGATGATCTTATTTGCATGTATCTTATTATGAATTGCCTAAGTACTTGTCCATATCATGAGAATATTTACATCATATGAACAAATGTGTTCGTGAAAGTTCTTTTATCGCACTCAGTTGTTAACTGAATTGCTTGAGGACAAGCAATAAGCTAAGCTTGGGGGAGTTGATACGTCCAAAATGTATCTACTTTCCCGAACACTTTTGCTATAGTTTTGCCTCTAATTTGTGTATTTTGGATACAACTAACACGGACTAACGTTGTTTTCAGCATAATTGCTCTGGTGTCTCGTTTTTGTGCAGAAATCCAACTTTCAGGAAAATCCCCGGAATTTATGTCAAAGGTCTTATTTTTCCAGAAGAATTACGGAGCCAGAAGGGCAAGCCAGGTGGAGGCCCGAGGCCCCCACACACTAGGCCGGCGCGGCCCAGGAGGGGGGCGCGCCGCCCTACTGTGTGGCCGCCTCGGCTGGCCTCCGACCCCCTCCTCTGGACTACTTAAGGGTTTCGATCTAAAAACGCGAGAGGAGAAGTCGAAGTCGCCAGAAACCATCCAGTACGCCGCCACCGTCGCAAAACTCCATCTCGGGACCAGAAACTCCGTTCTGGCACTCCGCCGGGACGGGGAATTGGAGGAGATCATCGCCATCATCACCACCGACGCCTCTCCATCAACCATCAATGTTTCCCCCATCCATGTGTGAGTAATTCCCCCGCTGTAGGCTGAAGGGGATGGTAGGGATTGGATGAGATTGGTCATGTAATAGCATAAGATTGTTAGGGTATAGTGCCTAGTGTCCGTAATTGGTACTTTGATGATATTGTTGCAACTTGTTATGCTTAATGCTTGTCACTAGGGCCCGAGTGCCATGATCTCAGATCTGAACATGTTATTGTTTCATGATGATATGCATTGTTTTATGATCTTACCTGCAAGTTGTATACACATGTCGCTGTCCGGAACCCGAGGCCCCAAAGCAACAGAAATTGGGACAACCGGAGGGGAAGGCGGTGATGTGAGGATCACATGTGTTCACAGAATGTTAATGCTTTGCTCCGGTACTTTATTAAAAAGAGTACCTTAATATCCAGTAGATTCCCTAGAGGCCCGGCTGCCACCGGCTGGTAGGACAAAAGATGTTGTGCAAGTTTCTCATTGCGAGCACGTACGACTATATACGGAACACATGCCTATGGATTGCTTAGTACTTGGACACCGTTTTATTATTATCTGCAAATGCCCTGCTTTGATTGTTACATGAGTTTCTCTCATCCATGCAACGCCCGTCATCCATCCCTGTGCCTACAGTATTTTAATCCTGCTGTTTACTAAAATCACTACTGCTGTCTTTGTTATACTGCCGCTGTTATTTCACTACTCATCTTGCTATAAATCACATTACTGCGATAAACTCTTGCGAGCAAGTCTGTTTCCAGGTGCAGCTGAATTGACAACTCCGCTATTAAGGCTTTCAAGTATTCTTTGTCTCCCCTTGTGTCGAATCAATTGATGTCTACTTCCCCCTCCTTTTCCTGTAGACAGTGTTGGGCCTCCAAGAGCAGAGGTTTGTAGAACAGCAGCAAGTTTTCCCTTAAGTGGATCACCCAAGGTTTATCGAACTCAGGGAGGAAGAGGTCAAAGATATCCCTCTCATGCAACCCTGCAACCACAAAGCAAGAAGTCTCTTGTGTCCCCAACACACCTAATAGGTGCACTAGTTCGGCGAAGAGATAGTGAAATACAGGTGGTATGAATATATATGAGCAGTAGCAACGGTGCCAGAAAATAGCTTGCTGGCGTGTAGTTGATGGTGGTAGTATTGCAGCAGTAGTAACGCAGTAAAACAGTAAACAAGCAGTAGTAACGCAGCAGTAGTAAACAAGTAGCGATAGCAGTATTTAGGAGCAAGGCCTAGGGATTACACTTTCACTAGTGGACACTCTCAACATTGATCACATAACAGAATAGATAAATGCATACTCTACACTTTTGTTGGATGATGAACACATTGCGTAGGATTACACGAACCCTCAATGCCGGAGTTAACAAGCTCCACAATAATGCTCATATTTTAGTAACCTTTAGTGTAAGATAGATCAAAAGACTAAACCAAGTACTAGCATAGCATGCACACTGTCACCTTCATGCATATGTAGGAGGAATAGATCACATCAATATTATCATAGCAATAGTTAACTTCGCAATCTACAAGAGATCATGATCATAGCATAAACCAAGTACTAACACGGTGCACACACTGTCACCTTTACACACGTGTAGGAGGAATAGAACTACTTTAATAACTTTGCTAGAGTAGCACATAGATAAATTGTGATACAAACTCATATGAATCTCAATCATGTAAAGCAGCTCATGAGATTATTGTATTGAGGTACATGGAAGAGAGATGAACCACATAGCTACCGGTACAGCCCCGAGCCTCGATGGAGAACTACTCCCTCCTCATGGGAGTAGCAGCGGTGATGAAGATGGCGGTGGAGATGGCAGCGGTGTCGATGGAGAAGCCTTCCGGGGGCACTTCCCCGCTCCGGCAGTCTTGCGGAACACTCCTGTCCCCCAGATCTTGGCCTCGCGATGGCGGCGGCTCTGGAAGGTTTCTGTGGTTTTCGTCCAACGCATCAGGGTTTTCGCGACGGAGGCTTTATAATGGCGAAGAGGCGGCGCAGAAGGGCTTCTGGGGGGCCCACACCATAGGGCGGCGCGGCCCCCTACGGCGCGCTGTGGTGTGGTGTGGGGCCCCTGTGGCTCCCCTCTGGCGGCTCTCGGGTGTTCGGATGGTTCGGGAAAAATAGGAACACAGGCGTTGATTTCGTCCGATTCCGAGAATATTTCGTTACTAGGATTTCTGAAACCAAAAACAGCAGAAAACAGGAACTGGCACTTCGGCATCTTGTTAATAGGTTAGTTCCAGAAAATGCACGAATATGACATAAAGTGTGCATAAAACATGTAGATAACATCAATAATGTGGCATGGAACATAAGAAATTATCGATACGTCGGAGACGTATCATCAATAAATTGGGTTTTACTTCCCGCGAAGACTGTTGCGATCCCCTATACTTGTGGGTTATCAGTGACCCGGCATACCACTGCATGGTGTAGTATGCAAGTCTGATATAACACCAATGAAACACCGTTCCACTAGTATTATATCGCTCAGAGTGGTACAACAGAAACATATGCGGGTCCAAGGCATGTCTATAGAATTACAACACTGACTCTTTACAAAAGATCCACACAACCTCCTACTTTACAATGAGGTAAAACTGCAAATAAACTCTAGAAAAACGACTCGTGGTCTAATCCTATCACGAACTCTATTTTTAGAGTATTTAACTAGCTATAGAGGCTATGAATACATTCTAGCTAAATAGGAGCTAGGTTTAGGAAGCTAGTTCCCTTCTATGGCTAATCTAGGTTTTATCCTTGTTGGATGTGGTGTTTGTCTCTTCTGACAGGTTCCTGTCCCTTGAACTAGTTGTTGACTCCTCAGTCTTCGAGTTGCACTGTAGATCCTCCTTCGATGCCTCCATATCTAAGCAGGGGATTTAAGAGCGAGATGAGTACGAGCGTACTCAACAAGTTCATTATAGGAAAGAGGTGTTTAATGCACTAGCTATAGCATTAGACCAGAAAGTCTAATACCAATGCAGGTTTTCATAACCATTTCTTCAAAAGGTTGCTTTTATTCAGAAGAACTATGTCTGTCAGCCTTCACCGGTTTACTAGAACTTCATGGAGTTCCTTTCCGGCAGCGTTCGCAGTTCATAACCCGGAACAGGGAGTGACAGGTCAAGATTCATTACACTCTGCAGAGGTGTGTTGCTTTACCCATAAGAGATCTTAACCTTGGTGGCAACCGGGGTCGACCCGTCCACACTTCCTTTGGTGTGAGGCCCGGTATAAGGTCTTGGTCAATCATACTGAAGGAGATATGCCCTAGAGGCAATAATAAAGTGGTTATTATTATATATCTTTATATTTATGATAAATGTTTATATACCATGCTATAATTGTATTAACCGAAACAATAGTACATGTGTGATATGTAAATAACAAAGAGTCCCTAGTATGCCTCTTAACTAGCTTGTTGATTAATGGATCATTAGTTTATTAATAACAAGGTTACATCATTGTATGAATGATGTAATGGACACACCCAATTAAGCGTAGCATAAGATCACGTCATTAAGTTATTTGCTATAAGCTTTCGATACATAGTTACCTAGTCCGTATGACCATGAGATCATGTAAATCACTTATACCGGAAAGGTACTTTGATTACACCAAACGCCACTGCGTAAATGGGTGGTTATAAAGGTGGGATTAAGTATCCGGAAAGTATGAGTTGAGGCATATGGATCAACAGTGGGATTTGTCCATCCCGATGATGGATAGATATACTCTGGGCCCTCTCGGTGGAATGTCGTCTAATGTCTTGCAAGCATATGAATAAGTTCATAAGAGACCACATACCACGGTACGAGTAAAGAGTACTTGTCAGGAGACGAGGTTGAACAAGGTATAGAGTGATACCGATGATCAAACCTCGGACAAGTAAAATATAGCGTGACAAAGGGAATTGGTATCGTATGTGAATGGTTCATTCGATCACTAAAGTCATCGTTGAATATGTGGGAGCCATTATGGATCTCCAGATCCCGCTATTGGTTATTGGTCGGAGTGAGTACTCAACCATGTCCGCATAGTTCGCGAACCGTAGGGTGACACACTTAAAGTTCGATGTTGAAATGGTAGAACTTGAATATGGAATGGAGTTCGAATATTTGTTCGGAGTCCCGGATGAGATCCCGGACATCACGAGGAGTTCCGGAATGGTCCGGAGAATAAGATTCATATATAGGAAGTCATTTTATGAGATTTAAAATGATCCGAAAGGTTCTATGGAAGGTTCTAGAAGGTTCTAGAAAAGTCCGGAAGAAACCACTAAGGAAGGCGGAGTCCCGGTGGGACTCCACCTCCCATGGCCGGCCAACCCTAAGGGGGAGGAGTCCCAAGTGGACTCCCCAAGGGGGGCCGGCCACCCCCTCCCAAGGAAGGTGGGAATCCCACCTCTAGTGGGAGTCCTAGCTTGGGTAGGTTTCATGTGTTATGGAAGGTTTTGGTTTGGGGTCTTATTCGAAGACTTGTAGACCAACTCTTGGGTGTTTCACCTATATAATGAGGGCCAAGGGGAGGGGGCCGGCCACCCCAACAACACCAAGGTGGCCACACCACCTAGATGGACGGCGCCCCCTCTCCCAAACCCTAGCGGCCTCTCTCCTCCACCACATCCCGCACGCTTAGCGAAGCTCCGCCAGATTTCTCCACCACCACCGACACCACGCCGTCGTGCTGTCGGATTCAAGAGGAGCTACTACTTCCGCTGCCCGCTGGAACGGGGAGGTGGACGTCGTCTTCATCAACAACCGAACGTGTGACCGAGTATGGAGGTGCTGCCCGTTCGTGGCGCCGTGATCAAGATCTTCTACGCGCTTTTGCAAGCGGCAAGTGAACGTCTACCGCAGCAACAAGAGCCTCATCTTGTAGGCTTTGGAATCTCTTCAAGGGTGAGACTCGATAATCCCCTCGTTGCTACCGTCTTCTAGATTGCATCTTGGCTTGGATTGCGTGTTCGCGGTAGGAAATTTTTTGTTTTCTATGCAACGTTATCCTACACATACTCCTCCGCTGCCTCGCACACCCACCCTTTTTTGCAATTCCGACCTTGGGTTCTCGCCGGCCAGCGTATCCATAGGATACCATCCGACCTCAACTACTATCAGGCATCCTGGCCCGATACCTTCGCCGATCGTTGCAACCCATCATAGACCACATTACCGTGGAGAATTAGAATGGGATCCCCACCCACCGCTTGTCCTTCTCTGGATCAAGTGTCTACGGTAAGAGCATCCGTTGATGAACGAGAGGTGGAAGTACAATTGACTACTCCGTTCCACTCCAGATCTTATGGTTAACACGAGTTTTACGACACAAGAATCACTGGACGACATTTGTTGTTTAATCCTAGATGGATATAAACCCATTGCAATGGAACCTCCACCATATCAACACATACCATGGTTCCATTGCCCACCACATAGTCATATTCATAGTTATGAAAATAGTACTTTTGCTTTTCATGCAAGAGTGATAACTATAGTACTTTGCAAGTAATTTGGTAAAAATATTCAAATGACATGAGCAAGCGATGAACTTGCCTTTCTTGACTGCAAGATTATGCAGGCAAGGCCTTCGATACGTGATAACTCCGAATTCTGAAATAGCACCACCGTCCGGTAAGGACGATGTTTAAAAGATTGGCAAGGATGCAATAATGCATGAGTATGGGATGCAATCGCTCTAAGCTTGACCTAACCCCGATGATTTAGGTTTAGTGAGTTGGTATAATTGGTTTAAGATGTGTTACACTTTTAGAGTGATTCACAAACAAGGTTCTTATTAGGGTTTTGTTGTCTTAGAATCATAAACAAGTGGTAGAATGCATAATAACAATCATACATACCAATGAATAGTAGTTGTATAATAAGTAGAAGACAGTTGTCAATTTTAAGTCCTATAGTGTATGGTTGTTGATTACTTGTTATATATTTCAAAAGAATAACTTTGGAAGAACATGTTCTTTAATGAAGAACAAGTATGATAATTATGGTTGTGGAGTTCTATGGTTTACTATGGGTTCCAACTAGTTTCTAGGGTAAGGATTTGATGGATCCCAACCAGGTTGGATTCATCAATAGCTAGAACTTGTAGGGTTGAGCTAAGCCTAAGCACCTTGAGCAATTTATTATAAACAGTTGCTCTCAACGTTGGTATACCTTGCTGGTGATAGCTGGCTAGGGTTTATAGATCCTATTAAGCAGGTTTGATGGCTACTCCTTATTTACTTCAAAAGAATAACTTTTGAAAAACATACTTCTTAAGTAATAAGAAGTATATCAATTATGGTTGAGGTTGTCTAGGTTTTATTATAGGATCCACTAAGTGAAGAATGGTTGGTTTCTAAATAAGATGGTTCATAAGTATCCATAACTAATAGGGTTTAGTGGAACATGGTTATGTAATGCAAAATAGTGGTATGGTTGCTATTAAGATTCATCACAATAGTGTGATGCTTAGTATGGATAACTAATGTTGATGTCTTGGAGGATAGTAACTAGGGTTTACACTTGGTTGACTCTACTTGATTATCTAGGTCTGATGAAGATGAATACATAGGATATCCATCTATTAGTGATAGGTCTTCTACATTTTATGTGGACATGAACAAGCTTTGAGTTGCTAATTAGGAATCTATGGATGATAGTGAAGTAACATTATCATATATTTGACCTAGGGTTTAGGTTATAATCAAGTTAGGGTTCATATGAATTGATGGAGCTAGGGTTCCTAATGGCTTTAGGGTTTTAGGATCCCACATAAAATTATGAACTACTATTTTATGTATAATGGAACTAGGGTCTCCTAATCTACCCTATAGTTCTTAAGGTAATAACTTCATTATAAAGTTGAAGTTATTAATAACTTGAAATAAAGATAATATTGAATTTGGCATTTTATTATTTTTAAAGAATTAATAGTTAAGGTAATTATTATTTAGGGTTTAAATCCTCCTAATAAGGATTTAATAAGATAACAAATAAAGATTTTTTATATGTTTTCTTTATTTGCTTACTAGTTTTTATTATTTTAGAAACTTCTCTTAATTATTGAATTTAATTGAATTTGGAATTAAAAGAAAAGACTTAAATGGTAAGTTTTAAATAACTAATTTTTGTTAAAAATAAAAATTTCATTTTATATTTTTATTGGGTAGGGTTTGCTTTTATAAGAATATGGATATCTCATTTATATTTTTCTAAGTTAAAATGGATTTTATTAACATTTGCAAAGTTTCAGTTATTATTGAATTTAAATTAAAATGGTGAAATACTAAAACTACCCAGCTAACCTACCCACACAGTCACTGACTAGTGGGGTTAGGTCCATGCTGGATGCCACGTGGTGCCGACGTGGCAACCATGTGCCTCACCGGTAGCGACGGTGGTCGCCGGCGATACGGCGCTCGCGCGGGAAAACTACCTACACTACAAGACTCAGCGCGCCGAGGTGAACGTGCTGGTACCAACACCGCTCCAAAATGGTCGCCGGAGCTTCGCCGACGACGAGGCCGAGCGGCAGAGCTCACGGTCCAATGTTCATGCTACGGGTTGTAATCGAGCGAGCTATGCATGCGGCGGGATTCGGGGGCTCACCAGGAGCACGCAGGGCTTGACGACGAGGTCAATGGTGGTCGGCATCGCCGGGATTGCTCGCTCCCGGCGTCAGGGAAGACAAGCTCGTCGGAGACGATTCTGAGCACGACGGCTCGATTTCTCTTGCAGGAAGGGCAAGTCGAGGACGGCGATGCTGATGGTGGCCACAGCGAGGCTTGGGGTTGCTCCAATCAACGGCGATAGGAGATGGCCGGGCGGCTAGGGTTTGTGTCTGGGAAAAAATGGAGCAGAGGAGGAATAAATTAGAGGCTAGGTTCGTCGTTTAGGGTTTTATATGGCGCCAAAACGCGCCTCATCACGTCTTCGGTCGAGGAGGAGCTGCCAGCGACGAGGAGAAGCTGGCCACGGCGTCGTGGTGTCCTCCATGCGCGAGGAAGGGATGAGGACGACCCCCTCTCCTCTGTTTTAAGACGAAGGGGCATGGTGGGCTAGTCTGGGCCGTGCTGGGCTGAGGTTTGTTGGGCTGCTGGTGGGCTATTGCGGCCAGGTGAGGCCAGGTAATGTTTTTCTCTTCTTTTCTTTTTCTGTTTTTCTTTTCTATTTTGTATTTGCATATTTAAATTCATATTTGAATTCTGTTATTTTTGCAGGTGTCTCAGTTATGTTACTTTAATGAAGATGTAGTGCAATGACTATTACACCACTCTCCTACTTGAAGAAAGTATTTTATGTTTTATTAAACTTCATACATGTGGACTTTATTCAAATTAGCAAATAGACATGCATTTAAGTCCTCATTTTTATTTCATGTCTCTCTTGTGAATCAATTTATTTAGATGATTAGAGCTGATACTTTCAACTCAAAGTATTTTAGAGGTTGTATTAGGACTTGGTTTCCATTTAGGGAATTGGCCACTTGCACATGATTTTATGTAAGCACCAATGTATTAGGGTTTTATAGTTTCTATGATAACCCGCTTGTTAAGGTCAATCTTATCATTTTTCTTTGAAAGTATTTAAATAGGTATTGTTTCCATCATAGTTGATCTTGGTTACAAATTTAAATGGTTGATCACTACACATGGTTTTAATTATTTTATTTAGTATTAGTTGTTTCTTATGTTCAATAATTGAAGCATAAGGTTTAACTAATGAGCAATTCTAGGTTGTAGAGATGATATGACACCATATTGCATTGGCTAGGTTTACTCTCCCCAATGCATGATAAAATGGTTACTTGCTTAATATTTCATGTGCTCCTTTAGTTACTAAGGATCTGGGAATTGGTTTTATCTTCTACCAATAGACTTCTATTATTATCCTTAATTTATCATTAAAGTAACTAAAGTGGTTATGGTTCTTTTTATAGTTAACTTTGGTTATATGGATGGATGGTTTCTCACCATATGAAGTATAGAGTTTAACTCTAAGGTTTTTTAAGGTTCTTTAATTAAGGAATAAGTGGATTATAGATGTGGTAAGATTCTACTTATGATCACCAAATGATTCATAAGTTTAGGATTGAGATATAAGATTAGGGTTGCTTACTATTGATCTCCCTATAATTTCATGTGATGAATGATATCTGCTTATCATATAGGGTTTAACTTATGGCTTATTCTTCTATTTCTCCATAGCATGGTCATGGCATTATCATGATCAACTTATTCTTGATAGCTTCCATTTCAAGTTCTTAAGGTTTATGATCATTACCAAGCGATGATGATCATGGCATGGGCTTTCTAAGGTATCTCTCATGATTTGGATTTTTCCCTTCTAAGGTCAAGTATTGTCTTGATCAACTAGGATATAGTACTTCTATTTTACTTACTTGGTGGAACTACTATGGTTGCCTCAATAGTTTATATCCCAGGAGAATGCTTGAGATAATTACTTAGAGTTCTTCTCAAGGTATGATGTTTGGGTAGTTATCTCCCTAAAGTTCAAGTGTTGCCTCAACTAATTGAGTATAACTCCATTGTTTGATCTCTCTCATATAGGAATAGTTTATTCTAGGGTTTATGGTGTACTCCTAATATTTCCTTATGTATCTAGACTAAGACTCCATTGGCTATCTTGGTTGGATTAGTCTCCTCCTTACTTTATCAACTCATGTATATAATCTTATTCCATGTGATATTAGGTTATCTCACCACTTCAAGATGAAATGGTTTATCTCCTAATACTTTAATTCCAAAATAGGTAAAGCTAATATTGGTATCTATGGTTTCTCTCATTTGGGAAGGACTTCAATACTAACCTAAGGTTAGGCTCCATAGAGAATGATGTGATCATCAATATCTATGTTTAACATAAATGGGTTCTCTCTCTAGGAATTTTCTTGAATAATATCCTAGGGTTCTTCTTAAAGATGGTAATTTGACTACATGGATGCATATCCAAGGTTTAGCTCAAAGTTTGTCATTGCTTCTCTAACAAGTAATATAGAACTCTCACCTCTCTAGGGTTGATGTATAATAATTTGGAATAGAGAAGAATATATATATATCTAGACTTGATCTCCTTGTCATGTTTCCAAGAATTAAGTGGAATGAATACCATGAGGTTCATGGTAGGAACATAGATTGGTTTAAGACATGGAAAAGATAAGTCCAAAATGGTTTTTCCATTTTATTGTTACTTGGTTTCCAATTAAATGGATGTTCATATGTTATGGCAAGGAATACCATGTTATGATCTTTAATAAGATCAAGTAGTTGATCCTTGATTAATATTTTTTTGTGTTGGTTTTAATTTCATTTGATCTATCCCCTTATATCAAATCATATCTACCCATAACAAGGTTTTAGCAAAGTCACATTGAGGTTTATAGCACTGGACTTGATGAGCTACTTCAATTCCACCAAGGTCGAGTGATCTTCAGTTACTGTGACTGTTCTACTTTAAAGCGCGAAAATTTCCCAGATTTTCTATGCATGAATGCAATGCACACATATGTTTCCTCTATTTTTGTAACCCCAAATCCTGAGATATTACATACTCTCACAACTCACTCAAAACTGATAAGAAAAGGTAAATCTTACCGCTCCAAAGTGAATTAGTATTGCTTACCAACTTGGATTGGCAGACTTAGTGCACGGATGTAGCGAAGCGAATATCAAAGGTATAAGAACAATCACACGACAAAGCAAGATATATGTGGGGTTGTAGGTAGGCTACCTATTTGCACCAATAACAAGCTCTAGCGCTGACCGTAGCACAATCAATGATACTCACACAAGGCGATAAATGTGGCAATGCAAATATATGGATGAACAGGTTGCAATGCACTCGAGAGACACTAGCAAAGTTCAACGGGACAGACACAAGATTGCTCAACTACAGGTGCAGAAAAGTAAACTAGGCCTTCACTTGATCTTACTAGCACTTCACTTCTTTTTTTCTTTTTTTTCTTTTTTATCACACACGCAGATATGTAGCTCTTTTTTTCTTCTTTTCTATTTTCTCTTTTTATTTTTTATTTTATGACTCTACGCTTTGTAACACGGCCAACAGAAATT
This sequence comes from Lolium perenne, assembly GCF_019359855.2. Lineage (NCBI taxonomy): Eukaryota > Viridiplantae > Streptophyta > Magnoliopsida > Poales > Poaceae > Lolium > Lolium perenne. The sequence continues at coordinate 367,858,025 of NC_067247.2, read as the reverse complement.
GCAAAGCACCAAAACCCTAACGAGCAGCCTGTCGAGCGGTAAAACTAGTCTCTTGTGAGAAAGTTCCTAGTCACGTATATCGAAAGGCTGTATCTATGGTTGGGAACAAGCAAACTGTACGCTATGTGGACTCGGAGCAACAAAAACTGAAAACTAAATGATATCGAAACACAAACCCTAGACAATCTACTAGATGAAAGAAAAAGATACGCAAAAACAACTACGAAAAGCAACTAAAACTCAAAATTGATGCAATCTAAGGCTATGGAAAACCCTAACCCTAATATTTTTTGCTGTTTCTGGATAGAAAACACTCACAACTCAACTATGGGGTGGATTGTGGATGGCTTACTGAGGAAACGCTAAAATCTGATACCAAGATGATAAGGGGTGGCCCGATCTTATCAGTAAGCACGGTGGTGGTGATGAACACACGATGAACACAACGGAGATAACACGATGAGGAGGTGGAGATAACTTGTATGATGCCGACGAAGTCTCTCGATTGATTCCTGTCGCCAATGCAACAACTCTCAACCCTGCAAGATATTAGCAACTCCACACACTTGCGCACGTAGCCGCCGACCACGAAACGGTAAATTGCAACAGTCTAATTCCCAATGGAACAACAGATCACACAAAACTTTTGGTAGCAAAACACCAGATCGATGTGAATCGATGTATAGATTCAATAGAGTTGCAAAGCAATCAACTATGAAATATGGTTTATCTTAAACGTGCGATCCCCCTATTATGGGGGCGTCCTGGGCACTTATATAGGGGTTCAGGACGATCAGAATTCGAGAAAATACAATAATAACTGACCCAGATCGGGATCTGGTTGAGACTGACTCGGACACGGCCGGCCTGGGGGCCAGTCCGGTTTTGACCGGGCCAGGGACCGGGCTGGCACCGGGCGGGGGTGCCAGGCTTACTGGATGGTGCCCGGTTAGCACCGGTGTGGGAGCCGACTCGCGCCAGGCTCATCCGGCGTGGCGGTCGGTGGGACCGGCCGTGGGGCCGGGCCGGCCGACGTGGCGGCCGATTGCGCCGGGCATGGGACCGGCCTGGACTGCTTCTCCTTCCTTTGCGCATGCCTCCCTCTCCTCCCTCGCGCATCCATGGGATGTCTTCATGTCCAGCTCCATGTCCAGCTGCTCCTCTCCTCCTCGTGCGATGCTTGCTCCCTTTTCGTACCTGATCATACATAATTAAAAAAACTTAGGCAGTATAAAGTTCTCATCGATCAAAGTACCATTTAGGAGTGAATTCACTTGCTCCTTAAGTAATTTCGCACGAGCCCTTGTAATGGGTCCAATCCTGACTTTATTGGACTTGAGCTTCACAGCAGCATCTTCTTCATCTTCCAATGACAGAGGTAGTGGTTCGGTAGGGATTTCCTCATCAATAAATTTAAGCACATTCATATGTAAATGATCTAACATAGATATAATTTTTGGGTAAAATCAGTAAGTATTAAAGCCCCTACGAACCACATACATAACATATAGACTCTCGGTCCAACCATTATACCACGAAGCACCGGACTATGCACGATTATTAAATAAAATATAGACCAAAACATTAAGATTTATGGCGTTGTTATTGTTCCTAAATGGATCACTAAATGGCTATTGTACTCCCTTTGATGTCACTAGGTTTCACGTGTAGGCGCCGTTTACCACACATCTCACCTCAAACCTTGATCAATCCTCGGGGTCTTGCATACCCGAGAAGTCCTTGGATTGAGGTAAGAGACAATGATAAAAATACAAATCTGCTATGAAATTACCACACAATATTCCCATGAAATCAGGGTGTGTTTGGTTCTGGAACAAGGTGGAATGGAATAGAACCGTTCCGCACCTAGAGACAATTCCGGTGTTCGGTTTACCACATATTCCTCCTATATGCAGAACAAACATGTTTCACCGAATCAGTGGAATCTGGGGGAACGGCTCGCTACTCCTCGCCGCCAAAGAAACATACCTCTTCCTCGCCTCTCCCACATCCTCTTCCTCATAAGGAAAAACAACCGACCATGGGCCGCAGCGGCCAGCTGGGCGGCGGGGTGACATGGCCAGGGGCGGTGAGCATGTGCGGCGACGAGGCGGCAGGGCCAGTGGCGGCGAGGACGCGTAGGGCTAGAGGCTTCGCGGCGAGCACATGCCTGTCCACTCCAATTTCTACCATGTCGGCTATGGAAATCGGGCAACCAGTCTTTGGTTCGCTCCGATTTTGACTATGTGCTCCTCAATGTTGTCTCTATCCACTCCAAGTTTGCAAAACGAAGAAGAACATCGGTTGCCCTTTTTGCCTCTGTTGATTTCGATTTGGATAAAATTCATGTTTAGCATGTTTGGTTCTGTTGTGCAATTCTTGAACCGAACAAAAAAAAAACATAATCATTTAGTTCCATTTTTGTCTGAACCAAAGACTGGCATGGAACTATTACATGCCGCTCCACCTAGTTTCAGAACTGAACACATCCTTTGATGCACAAATTGATGCGAGACTACTCACCAACCCGCAGCCAGTAAAGACCACTCACTCATAATAATAAGATCAAGGATAGAAAACATTGTAGAATTACTTAGATCAATACCAAATATCCTTATAATTAAGGTCGGCAATCGTGAGGAGACCTCAAATACAAGTTATGGACATGTCTATGAAATGGGATGGATATGATAAACTAGGGTGGTGGTGAAATGGTGGATATTCCTCGAGTGGTTTATGATGCAAGCGTCTCTCTGCGACAGCGAGTCTGAAAACATGTATGTTTCTCCATGAAAGTTGATCTGTTTGATGTGGCGTGCTGCGCGGGCAAGTCCCGTCCACACCGGGGGTCGTTAACACTTGTACAATTCCCTCTTCGCCCCAGTTGATTTGGGAGTCTTGGTAACTCATGATTTTTCTTTATTTTCTCCAGATTTCGCCATAAAAATATGATTTTCTGCATCACATAATTTAAAATAAGGATTTGCACATCTTTGTAGTAATTAGTCATTAGTAACAAGGGTAGAGCGACTTAATATGTGATTTAAGCACGGATAAAGATGGTTGTTTTCATAGACATCACCCATTTATGCGAATTTTTGCGCATTACATGTAGTCTAACAGAAAATATTTAACCAAAAATAATTGAAATATGTGGTAAAATATATAGAATTCATATTCAATTATGTATCCAGTAGGACCAGCCTACTGAGTAGAATGAGTAATACACAATAAATAGAAACCTATGCAGCCCCAAAGGGCCAAAGGGTCGTGGTCCGGACCGGCGAGGAGAGGAGGAAAAACACGCACGGAACTCTCGTCTTTATAAGCGAGCGAGTGCACGACTCGTCATCGTCTCGTCTGAAACCCGAACAGGAACACACATCCAACATCCCTCCCTACCCGGTACCCGGCCTTCTTCTCTTCTCCCCACCGCCCGCCGCCCATCCGTCCCGCCCCCAAATCCACCTACTCCTCACCGCATCTCCACCACCACGCGGCACCGCCGCAGCGACGCACAGGGTTGGTGAGCGGCACAGAGATCGGCGGCGAACAACACGTAGCGGCGCCACGGACGACAGCATTCAATTGCCAGGAAGTTCCTCCATCTCGTCCCCTGCGTGCCTGCGTCTGCCGCCGCTGCATTCTGCCGGAATCCGCCAAATCTCTCCGACTACCGCCTCCGAGCGCGGCCAAAACCCTCGTTTCTACCCACCCCGCCCGATGCCGTAATCCGCCGCCCGCCCACTGCCCCAGACCTCGGGACGCCGCACATCACTGCACCTGCCCTGCCCTGGCAAGCCCCCAATGCCTTTTAAACCCCTCCTGACGCCTCCGATCCCATCCTCCTCCCAATGCCGCGCCTCCACCGCCACCCGCTGCCCCTCGCCGAGGCCGCCGCCGCCGCCGCGCACGCGGCCCTACTCGCCCTCGCGCTCCTCCTGCTGCTCCTCCGCGGGGCGCGCGCCCTCGCCGCCCGCTGCGCCTCCTGCCTCAAGCCGCCCCGCCGACGCGACGGGGCCCTCCACGACGCCGCCTCCGCGGCCTCGGCCTCCACCACGGGCACATGGTACCGGGCCGCGCTCGCCTGCTGCGGCTACGCCCTGCTAGTGCAGCTCGCCGCGCTCGCCTACGAGGTCGCATCGACATGGCCCCACGTCACCCCCGACGCGCTGCTGCTGCCCGGCGTGCAGGCGCTGGCCTGGGCCTCCCTGCTGGCGCTCGCCCTACAGGCGCGCGCCGGCGGGTGGGGCAGGTTCCCGGCGCTCGTCCGTGTCTGGTGGGTCGTCGCCTTCGCGCTCTCCGTCGCCATCGCCTACGACGACTCCAGGCGCCTCATCGACTCCGACTCTTCCACCGACTACGCGCACATGGTCGCCAACTTCGCATCTCTACCAGCTCTCGGCTTCCTCTGCTTGGTTGGTCTGATAGGGTCCAGCGGCGTAGAGCTGGAGTTCAGCGATGACGACAGCAGCGTCCACGAGCCGCTGCTGCTCGGCGGCGCGCAGCGCAGAGACGCCGAGGAGGAGCCCGGGTGCCTGCGGGTGACCCCCTACGGCGATGCTGGGATCCTCAGCCTCGCCTCACTGTCATGGCTCAGCCCCTTGCTCTCAGTCGGGGCGAAGAGGCCGCTCGAGCTGGCAGACATACCCTTGCTGGCTCACAAGGACCGCTCCAAGTTTTGCTACAAGGCCATGAGCAGTCACTACGAGCGGCAGCGGGCCGAGTGCCCCGGCAAGGACCCCTCGCTCGCATGGGCGATACTCAAGTCCTTCTGGCGCGAGGCCGCCATCAACGGCGCTTTCGCCGCCGCAAACACCGTCGTGTCCTACGTCGGCCCCTACCTCATCAGCTACTTTGTGGACTACCTCAGTGGCAAGATCGCCTTCCCACACGAAGGTTACATCCTCGCCTCCGTGTTTTTCGTGTCAAAGCTGATCGAGACGCTCACCGCTCGCCAGTGGTACTTGGGCGTGGACGTCATGGGCATCCACGTCAAGTCCGGGCTCACCGCCATGGTCTACAGGAAGGGTCTCAGGCTGTCCAACGCCTCCAAGCAGAGCCATACCAGCGGTGAGATTGTGAATTACATGGCGGTTGATGTGCAGCGGGTCGGGGACTATGCATGGTACTTTCATGACATATGGATGCTTCCACTGCAGATCATCCTCGCCCTCGCCATCTTGTACAAGAATGTCGGGATCGCCACCCTCTCGACATTGGTAGCCACCACGCTGTCAATTGCCGCATCGGTTCCTGTGGCCAAGCTGCAGGAGCACTACCAAGATAAGCTAATGGCAGCAAAGGATGAGCGCATGCGCAAGACTTCAGAGTGCCTCAAGAGCATGAGAATTCTTAAGTTGCAGGCGTGGGAGGACCGCTACAGGCTCATGCTTGAAGAGATGAGGAACGTGGAATGCAGGTGGCTCAAGTGGGCCTTGTACTCACAGGCCGCAGTCACGTTCGTTTTCTGGAGTTCGCCAATCTTTGTCGCGGTCATAACTTTCGGTACTTGTATATTGCTTGGTGGTGAGCTCACCGCTGGAGGTGTTCTTTCTGCTTTAGCAACATTTAGGATCCTTCAAGAGCCACTGAGGAATTTCCCAGATCTCATATCCATGATTGCTCAGACGAGGGTGTCTTTGGACCGGTTGTCCCACTTTCTGCAGCAAGAAGAATTGCCAGATGATGCAACAATAAGTGTTCCACAGGGTAGTACAGATAAGGCAATCGATATTAAGGATGCTAGCTTCTCCTGGAATCCATCTGGTTCAACCCCTACACTCTCTGATGTACACCTTAGTGTGGTGAGAGGCATGAGAGTAGCAGTATGTGGTGTGATTGGTTCTGGCAAATCAAGTCTATTGTCCTGTATACTTGGGGAGATACCGAAACTGTGTGGTCAAGTAAGTACACAAATGAAAAAAAGTTGATGCTAACTTAGATGACAGTTTAATTATATTTTCCTTCTACTCCTTATTCAGGTCAGGATCAGTGGTACAGCAGCATATGTTCCTCAGACTGCCTGGATACAGTCTGGAAACATTGAGGAGAACGTTCTTTTCGGCACTCCAATGGACAGACCACGTTACAAGAGAGTTCTTGAGGCTTGCTCTCTGAAGAAAGATCTCCAGTTGCTCCAGTATGGAGATCAGACAGTTATTGGTGACCGAGGAATTAATTTGAGTGGAGGCCAGAAACAAAGAGTGCAGCTTGCGAGAGCATTGTACCAAGATGCTGATATTTATTTGCTTGATGATCCATTCAGCGCTGTTGATGCTCATACCGGAAGTGATCTATTTAAGGTATGTACCAATGTTTCCTTATTCTAGTTCTTTCTAAAGGTTCTTCTGTTTCATAACATGCAGCTTTTGTGTTGCAGGACTATATATTGACCGCGCTAGCTAGCAAAACAGTAATTTATGTAACACATCAGGTTGAGTTCCTACCAGCTGCTGACCTGATATTGGTAATAATTCTTTCTCACAATCTAAATACAGTTTAATGGCTAATGCACATACCTTTGCTTCTTCTAGTTTCTAATAACCTATGAGTTGTTCAATGGGACATGTTATTTGTCCATGTTTTCCTGTTGAGAGTTACATACAACAAGCTCTGCATGCAAGCACACTATCTATACCTATACCTAATAATAATAAAGGAGCTAAGGTTTCTGCCAAAATTTTCGTCCAACTTTTCATTGGACCGTTTTGCCTTCCCGCCAAACCACATAATACTGCACAATGCCATTACATACCGGTTCGTTCTATTTTTTTCCCATCCCGAACAAACCGACCGTGTATTCTAGAACGCAGCAGCCGAGCAGCAGCGGCACCAGAGTGATGATGACGCAGACGCGAGCGAGACGGGCGGCCGGAACGCTGGAGGCGGACGTGGCCATCGGCGGTGGGGTGGTGGGGTGCTGCACGGGCGGGGCGGAGCGGAAGCGAGGTGGCCGTCGGCGGTGGGGTTCTGCACTTATTTTCGCTCCTCCCCGCCCCAGGGGAGCACGAACCGCGTCGCCTACGAGGAAAATCAGCGTGCTCGGCAGAGGTGGCCCCGTCGGCCGTCGCCACGGGAGCAAGAGCCGTGTCCCTCTCCCTATATCCCTTCCTTTGTCCGTCTCAAATTGGGAGGAACTAGGTAGTCGGCTGCCATGGCTGGAGTAGGGAGGTTAAGGCTGCTGCCATTGAAAAGAAATGCCATGGTCCACGGTGACTCGGGGTCGAGGACAAGGCGCCCGAATCAGGCCAGCGCGATCTTGGCATGGCCATGGCGAGCGATGAGAGCTCGCTCGGGACGACACCACCAGATCGAGAAAAAATGCCATGGCCGGCGGCGGCTCGAGGTCGAGAACAAGACGCCCGAAATCGGGCCAGCATGATCTCAGCCTGGCCATGGCGAGCGCTGCGAGCCCGCTCGAGACGACAAAAACGAAAAATCAAATGAAATCAGGCCATAGCGCCTCTGGGAGCATCATCGCTGGATCCAGTTCCAGCCCAGCGCGGAGGTGGCTGCGATTCTCTTTAGCTGAGATTCTCACCTTGAGAACGGTAGAAGATTGCTGCGCATTACCCATATACTTAATGCTCCTTTTCTATTTTAGGTGAATTTTGTCCATCTTTAAGTTTATGTTTTGTCAGGCGTGAGTTGATACAAATTGTTTGCGTTGTTCATACAACAGATAAGAGTTGTTATCTTGGCTTGCCTCTTATGTTGACTCGAGTAGACTATTATTTCTATATTTGGAACAAATCCAATGCCTACAACCGAAGATAATCTGTATATGCATTAATGTATGAAGGTTTTTTTTCTCTGACGGAATTTCCGATATTTTGGAGGGAACCGGTTTTACCGGCTACCACCGAGAAAAAATAATACCGAACGAATCGATCCGCCGCAACGCGCGGGCATTAGAGTATTCATGGGATAATACTCTCATTTGTGGTTTTGCCATCATACAGGTTCTTAAGGATGGTCGTATCACCCAAGCTGGAAAATATGATGATCTTCTCCAAGCTGGAACTGATTTCAATGCTCTGGTTTCTGCTCATAACGAAGCTATTGAGACCATGGATCTTTTTGACGATTCTGATGGAGATGTTACTCCTTCTGTTCCTAACAAAAGATTGATACCAAGTGTTAGCAATATCGATAACCTGAAAAATAAAGTATCTGAAAATGGGAAGTCATCTAATACGCGTGGAATAAAGGACAAGAAGAAGAGTGAGGAGCGTAAGAAGAAGCGTACAGTTCAAGAGGAGGAGAGGGAGCGAGGAAGAGTTAGCTTAAACGTTTATATGTCATACATGGGGGAAGCCTACAAAGGTACACTGATACCACTCATTGTCTTGGCTCAGACCATGTTCCAAGTTCTTCAGATTGCCAGTAACTGGTGGATGGCATGGGCGAATCCACAAACAGAAGGAGATGCACCTAAGACAGATAATGTGGTCCTACTCGTTGTTTATATGTGCCTTGCTTTTGGGAGTTCATTGTTTGTGTTTGTGAGAAGCCTTCTTGTAGCTACATTTGGTTTAGCAGCTGCTCAAAAGCTATTTATAAAAATGTTAAGGTGTGTGTTTCGAGCGCCAATGTCATTCTTCGATACGACACCAGCTGGACGTATTCTGAATCGAGTAAGTTTCGATCATGCTCTTGCTCCTAATCTGTACTTGGCAATGCTGTGTGTGCCTTTCTGATCTGTACCCAATTTTTTCAATGATACTTCATATCAGGTTTCTGTAGATCAAAGTGTTGTGGACCTTGATATAGCATTCAGGCTAGGGGGCTTTGCATCAACAACAATTCAACTCCTTGGAATCGTTGCTGTCATGAGCAAAGTCACATGGCAAGTTTTGTTTCTTATAGTTCCCATGGCTATGGGATGCATGTGGATGCAGGTAAATTGCTGAACTTTCAGGTTTTCTGTAGTGCTGACCTGAACCTGAGGTCCTCAATTTCTCCAATGGATATCATAATGTGAATGAAGTAGATAGCAATAAAAGAACTCCGCGCAAATAATGGTCACCTCTCTTAGTTAGTGAGCCAATTAACCAGAAACTGATGCATGTGCTCAGCATGAAAGTATTGAAACTTGTGAATTAAGCTCTACTCAAAGCACACATGCCCTTGTTCAAGATATCCTGATGATTTTGAGTACCAAAATACTATCAAAGATCTTTATCAAACAGTAGATAATGGATCTCCTTGCTAGCATGACATTCCCCAAAGTGGGCTTTTACTAATAAATAGTTACTACAAATTTGCAGAGATACTATATTGCTTCATCGAGGGAACTGACTAGGATCTTGAGCGTTCAAAAGTCTCCAGTGATCCATTTGTTTAGCGAGTCAATTGCTGGTGCTGCTACAATCAGAGGGTTTGGTCAAGAAAAAAGATTCATGAAAAGAAATCTGTACCTCCTTGATTGTTTTTCTCGGCCTTTATTTTCCAGCCTTGCAGCTATTGAATGGCTCTGCCTGCGAATGGAATTGCTCTCAACTTTTGTGTTTGCTTTCTGCATGGCAATACTCGTGAGCTTTCCTCCTGGAACGATTGAACCAAGTATGTATTACCTGCTGTCTCACAATGCCATTCTGTTTCTTTTTATGATCTTGCTTTACCCAATCGTTCACTTGTTGGGTGCATTAGAGAACTTGCATCTTTTTAATTCAACAAAGATGCGTCTAAACAAGGTTTCCATTTGATATAGGTATGGCTGGGCTTGCTGTCACATATGGACTCAACTTAAATGCTCGGATGTCAAGGTGGATATTGAGTTTCTGTAAATTAGAGAACAGAATCATCTCTGTTGAGCGTATTTATCAGTATTGCAAGATTCCGAGTGAAGCCCCGTTGATTATTGAGAATTGCCGCCCCTCGCCCTCATGGCCTGAGAATGGAAATATTGAGTTGATTGATCTGAAGGTAAACTTGTAGCCCTTGGCCATCCATTTGCTGTTCATTATATATAATAACCACCTCATGTGTAATCTATTGTCTCTTCATCCATACTTCAACTTTATTTTATTTCATCGTATTGTCCTTTTCTTAAATATCATAGGTCCGGTACAAGGATGACCTTCCCTTTGTTCTACATGGAGTCAGTTGCATCTTCCCCGGAGGGAAAAAGATTGGGATTGTTGGGCGAACCGGAAGCGGTAAATCTACTCTTATTCAGGCTCTTTTCCGCCTGATTGATCCTTCAGGAGGAAAAATTATCATCGACGACGTCGACGTTTCTGCAATTGGGCTTCATGATCTGCGGTCGCGGTTGAGCATCATCCCTCAGGACCCTACATTGTTCGAGGGTACTATCAGGATGAATCTTGACCCTCTTGAAGAACGCCCTGATCATGAAATTTGGGAGGTATGCCCTGGTCATCCTTTGGCTATCCTTTTGTTAAATCTGTCATGATCCTTATAGAAGAAAACTCTTTTGTTTCAGGCACTAGAAAAGTGCCAGCTAGGAGAGGTCATTCGTTCGAAGGAAGAGAAGCTGGACAGTCCAGGTCTGTTTTAATTTTAAATAGACAAACACTAGGTCAAAGAGTAAGCATGCAACTTCTTGATGCAAAGCTATATGTTTCATGGATATGTATGGTGCCATTGCAGTACTGGAGAATGGGGATAACTGGAGTGTGGGGCAGCGCCAGCTTATTGCACTGGGTAGGGCGTTGCTCAAGCGGGCGAAAATTTTGGTGCTTGATGAGGCAACTGCATCGGTTGACACAGCTACAGACAATCTAATTCAAAAGATTATTCGCAGCGAATTCAAGGACTGCACTGTCTGTACAATTGCACACAGGATCCCGACTGTCATCGACAGTGACCTAGTCCTGGTGCTCAGCGATGGTACATGCTCCTTTACACATTTTAACCAAGTCAAATTTCCAGTTCTAGTTAGATCATCACGAGTTTGTTTCCTTTTGCTTGACTACAGTTTCTCTTAGTTCTCGGAGTAATGCTCGTAGCACAAAAACTTGGACCAACGGAGTTTACGGCGAATTGATCTTGTCTTGTTTATTTCAGGTAAAATTACAGAGTTCGACACACCCCAGAGGCTTTTGGAGGACAAGTCCTCCATGTTCATGCAGCTAGTATCCGAGTACTCAACGAGGTCAAGCTGTATATAGAGAGAGGCTTAGCTTTAATCCCCACCAAGAACAGAGGCTGGGAGGTGGTAAAGTAGCAGAATCTCCCAGCCTACTTACACCATAGAAGCAAGTAGCAGCACCATAGGGGCGGCATGCGACAGGAGGAGAGGACATATATATGAAGGGAAAGAACGCTGGGCGTTCCCTGACCTGAATAACAACTATACGAGGGAACACAGCCGGCAAAACCATGGGAGGAGTTGGTGGAATTAACCCAAGCTGTGATGCTTGTGTATGTATAACACTTAACTGCTTCTCCCTTTGCATAATGGGAAAAAAAGGAAGTGAATAACATGATTAATAAAAGGGGAAAGTTTTGTTCTCTTCTTCAGATTTGTAGTGCATGATCTCCAATGCCCATCTCTATGCTACGTGATAAAAGTATTCTGGTTCTTAGCTAAATGTGACACGGTGGTTCTGGTTGGTTCAGTGGCAGTCAGATCACTGTGAAGTGGAACACGTCGTCGAATCAGGCAAGCAACCTTTACAGTTCTCATTAATTATGTGACACGGTTTTAACAACGCACGGTAGTACGATGCAATTGTCGGATTATATACATATATATATATATATATATATATGAATATATACTGCAGCAAAAGCACACTTCTTAGCTTTGTTCTCTCACGCTCAACACAAGAAATCAAAGCAACTCCCAACGGAGGGGAAAAAGAAGCTACGTAGCATGTGGCAGTCTCAACAACAACCGTTGTACAAAATACCCGTCGTTCCCTTGACTTCTGATGCACTAGTAGAATAAAGTAGCCCTCCCCTCCGGTACAGGTTATCATGGATCTAGGAGTCGATGATCCCCGACATCATCTTTTTTATCTGGTAAAAAACAACAGCGTATTACCAATCAGTAAAATCCTGCTTCTTTTTTACCAAATTATCAGCTGAACACACAGACTTGTTGTATCATGGTGTCTCGCTAAAAGTACCAAATGTAATGCATATTATACGGCAGATATAAATGTAGCATGTTCGATGAGATAATGATGGTGTGAAATATCTGACAAAGTACACTCATTTGTCAAATTACTAGTAAAACTGGGAGCATATCATTGCTGAAAAGACAATGTAAAGCATGATTCTCCGATACCTCTTTCTTATCCATTCGAAGGATATCCTTGAGATCATCTATCTGTGAAAGCAAAATAACAGGAGCAGATTAAGTCGATCATATTGTTGGCTAATAGTTTCTGAACTTTATATCAAAAGCTACAACCTACCTCTTTAAATGGCTCCAGTGAGTTTTCACGGAGCTCAATTATGTAATTTGCTCTTTTTTCTCCAATCCCCTACACATTCACAGCCAGTTAGTAGGAAGAAAACACAATATATGGGTTAACAGTTATCAGGACCTAGAGCACACCTTCAAGCTTTTTAGTTCCTCCCTGCGAATGGATAGAGACATGAATTAGATAAGCAGAAACAGTGCCAAATAATTCGTAAGTTTGGATTGTACTCACTTATTAGCACTGTTCAGGAAAGTCAAACACTCTTGAACTATGGAATTCTGTGTTGAAAACAAATAAGGTTAGGGTTCATGAAGAAAGCAATGTACAGAAGTTATATATATGCCAAGGATGCGGCAGCAAGTTATGAACATGTAACCTTGATCCCAACGCTGCGAGCTTTAAATGAGTTATTACTTGGCTCTTCTGCATGCTCAAATTTCAGGTGCGTCGCAGGAGTTTTTGGTTCAGGTACATCCATGTTGATCGGCTGCACGTATTCCATGCCTACTCTTTGTGGCGTTTCCATGCCTACTTTTTGTGGTGTTTCCATTATCTTTTGTGTTGTTATGCTCACTGGACGAGTGCTAAGAAGCTTCAGTGAGTTTGATATTTCTCTCAAACGGTCACTAAGCTTTGGAGATTGTTTCTTAGCATCGACCGGAGTCTTCTCGACAAGGACATCTGGCAGTGATGATTAACTGTCAACTAAGAGCACAATGGGAAACTTACCAAAAAAAAAATTTTACTAAGAGTTGCGTTTACCAGGTACACCAGAAGAGCAGGTGTCACCGGAGTCAGTATGTGAACTCAATGCATGCAAAACTGACGACGAATAGTCCTGAATATAGAGAAAAGGAAGATGTTTGTTTATGATATACAGAACTACTAAAACAAAACAAAGAACAGCTCTCCTGTTTTTTTGCACAGGGTTATGTACCTCTTCCTCCATACTACTTATGACCACCTTTTGTGTTTCAGCTGATACAGTATCTAAAGTACCACTTGTTTCATCAAATCCCTGCACATTGCGCCCAACATATTGCAATCAGTATTCATATGGTAATCATATACCAAGTGGCTACACCACCAAAAAGAAACCAAAGTACCACATTTCTTGATGGAGCATGGATCTCCACGCCTCGTGATGATTGTACATCTTCCTCCATACTACTTAAGACCACCTTTTGTGTTTCAGATGATACAGTATCTAAAGTATAGCTTGTTTCATCAAATCCCTGCATATTGCGTCCAACATATTGCAATCAGCATTCATAAGGTCATCATATACCTAATGACTACACTACCAAAAAGAAACCAAAGTACCACATTTGTTGATTAAACTTGTATTTCCGCGCATACCTCTTCCCCCATACTACTTGAGACCACCTTTTGTGTTCCAGATGATACAATATCGTGTTTCTCCCTCCTATAAACATAAGCCAGGGTCCTTCCTTTGGTCTCGTTGTTTTTAGATGGTACAGTATCTAAAGTATCGCTTGTTTTATCAAATTCCTGCATATTGCGTCCAACATATTGCAATCATTATTCATACGGGCATCATATACCTAGTGACACTACACAGTCAAAAAGAAATCATACCACATCTGTTGATGGAGCATGGACTTCCATGTCTCGTGATGATTGTACCTCCTGCAGAATGATGCAATAGAAACAGTTTAAATAAATTAACTAATAACCAATCATGCACAAGCACATGTGGATACTAACCTTGACTTCTACTGCAGCTGGTGCAACGACTATCTCATCTTCCTACAAAGTTCATAGAGTGGAATTGATTAGTTAAAAACATGACAATAGTAACTTAAGCACCTTCATGCAATATTGCAACAAGTGATTAATTAATATGTTTAGTTATTTACCTTTGACGAATTGGTGCTCGGACATAACAAGGTTCTGTACAACAACAACCAAAAAACAAGTTATTTGCATAAGACAAGAGCCTGGATAAGATTTTTTCTGGAGTTAATGGATTATGTCGTACCTTCTACTCATTGTAGATTTAGCATCCTTTTGCTTCATTCTAGAAGTAGAGAGCGAGTTTTCCGCTTTCTTTGCTGAGCGCACAATTGGTTGAGACCTTTCATGGATAATAAAAAATTACACAATTTTAGTCAAGGCTTCTTGAATTAGTTACCAGATTTTTGTGGGTTCAATGAGGTGGTACCTTCCACTGATTGTGGGTTTAGCATCCTTTTGCTTCATTTTGATTGGAGTAGAGAGCAGACTTTCCACTTTCTTTGCTGGGTACACGATTGGTTGAGAGCTTCTACCAAAATAAATAAAAATTACACAATTTTAGTCAAGTCTCAAGCTTAAATCAATTCCCAGCCTTTTGTGGGTTTCAGAAGTGGCACCTTTCACCCATTGTGGGTTTAGCATCCTTTTGCTTCGTTTTGATTGGAGTAGAGAACAAGCTCTCAGATTTTTTTGCTGAATGCATGATTGGTTGAGACCTTATACGAAAAAAAAAATTAACACATCGTTAGTCGAAGTTCCTAGCTCAAATCTGCTACCAGCTGGATTAGAATGCAACCTCTTATTGGCAATAGGAGTTTGACATGCTTTTGCTGCGCTGTTATTCCATTGGGGTCGATCTTGCTTCTCTGCTACAGGATTTGGTTGGTGTATAGAAGTAAGGATTGGCCTTGAGGAGTTTTTGGCATTTGCAGATAAGTTAAAATTTTCCTTTTTGGAACTTGTAACACTCATGGATCTGCGGTATTGTTCATTGGCCACTTGACTCGAGCGAGCAGCCAAGCTAAGAGTAGAAACTGTATCTTGACAGGAAATTTCATCCTGCATTGACCACGAAGAGATAAAAGCAGATTAAAATTGGATTGTTATAGGTGTGATGCACGAATTCCAAAAGGAGCACATAGCAAATATTCACAGTAATGGTGGCTGAACATCTGATGTACTGCATGTTCTGTTTACTACTAGCAAGTAGCAACTAAAGAATTGATCAGAACTAAATTATGGCACGGACACCTGTCTTAATAAAAAAGAGTACATATATTCCACTATTTGAGGAACACAACAATTGACCAAGAAGGTACTGTTACAAATTATCATGCCAAGCTTTATTATTTTAGGAACATTAACACTTCGCAAGACATACATATTTATCATGCTCACGGCGTGGTGGATCTGGAAACACCGGAATGCTGCGATCTTTGATAACGCACAACCTTCGGTGCCTTCCTTGCTCAACGACATCAAGACCGAGGCGCAACAGTGGGCGAGAGCGGGAGCCCGGGGTGTCCGGCACCTCCTGCCTTAGACTAGGTCTCCTTTCCTAGGTCGAGTTGTAATGCGGGGTGTTGGTCCCTTCGTGGATATGTACATATAACCTTTCTCTTTCTATCAATGCATCGAAACGCAAGTCTTTTGCGTTTTCGCGAAAAAAAAAGTCATGCAAGGTTCTTAATAAAGGAATAAGTGCTGCAATCTAGTATTCAGTTAACCTATTTATCGAACTCATGTTAGCTTCAAAGGAGTTCTTACAAATAGCTAAAACTTGCATTATAGGACTAAGTTGACACATGGACTTTCCACTATTGAAGCATCATTATTTCCTTTGGCACAAATTAAATTCATACAAGGTGAAGTTGCTAAGTGGCTTACCAAGCAGGCGATCAGCACAGCCCCACTCGTCTTGCATAAAGAATCTTGCAAGATACGAGTAACTTTGCTCTCCCTATAAGGTAGGAAGCTCTGGTTGCTATTCAGTGCTTGCACGACATTCATCAAGGCATACATAGACTTGTTACTGTTTGATAGAGCGGCCACTCCACCAGTATTCTTCTGCTTGGGGTCTACATAGCCTGATGCAATGACCAAAGAATGTTACATACTATGTCAACGAGGCAGTCAGGTGCAGGCATGAGAAGAAACAACAAACCTGTCAAGTTGAGAAAGTTCATCTTATCTATAGCACATTCTGTGCCTCCCTGATCAACCCTAGAGATGTGAATAATCAGCCCTTGGTGCCCCCTAGTGTGTACCTGGGTGGAAGCTTTAGTGGACTGCTTATTCTGACGATTGCTGTCGAAGCAGCTCAAGTGTGCAAAATCCTCAATTGACTTCACATGAAGCTGCGAAGGGAAGGACTCGGTTAAAATGAGATGGTTATCAGGGATGCAAACCAGTTGGGTGTGAGGCATCCATAGAGGTAATCAAAGTCTATTTTTTTTTCCATTCTATGTTCGTATTTTCTTGTAGAGCAGAGTATGAGAGTGGCAAGGACATTTGTACCTTGGAGAGGCCCTTGAGATGAGTCCTCCTCTGTGCATCCTCAAGTATGAGAACCTCTTGGTCCTTGGGCTCCAACAAATCAAAGATCTGGGTGTCCTGGACCACCTGGTAAGACGAGACCTTGACCACCGCCCCACTGATGGTTTTGGAGAGGTCGAGGATTTCCTCCATCGCCATGGTGACCAAGCCTGGCTGATCCTGTGACCCCTGAGAGTAGTGTTATTGGGAGTAGAAGAATGAGTTGGTGCAAACATCCATTATAGTATATGCAACGGAATTGTGGCAGTAATGACGGAGGAGCATTACCACAAAGAGGTGATCTTTGGCGCTGCCGGCGCCGCACGCGACGACGCAGGCGTTGGTTCCGCTGGTCTGGAACAGGTGATGGATGAGGGGCTTGACCTCGTTGAGGAAGACGTGGCGATTGGTCTCGTCTTGGTGGTAGCACCAATCGAGCCTGTGCTCTTCCTTGCGCGTGTTGGGGGCTCTTCTGCAAGGGATTCAAAATCAATTGAGACCTAATTGTAGGATTCGAATTGCGGCGGGTTGGTGGTAAGGGTAGAATTCGACGACTTTACCCTAGCGAGGAAGAAGAGGAAGACGACGGAGCTGCTGCGGCGGTGAAGGCGAGGACCGCGGCGGCGCCGGAGGAACGAGGGTGGCCGCCGACACGCGTGGCGGAGACCCGGAACGAGCTGGCAGCTGATGCCGTCGTTGATATGGGAGCGGCAGGATCGGAAGCAGCAGGGGGGCAGATCCTGGCGACGACCCTGACGCCGCCTCCGACGACGATTTCCGCCGCCGCCGCCGCCTCCATCAAATCCCCTCACGACCAACCACCACCACCACCACTACTACTAGCTGCTCAACGAGCGCCTTCGGAGAGAGAGATAGAGAGCTCGGACTGGAATCGAATGGGGAATTTTGCAGAGAGAGAGAGAGCCGTTGAGAGAAGAGAGAGAGATTCGAAATTGTTGTAGCAGTGTGGGGAGCAGAGGGTGTGTGTATCCTACTGGGGAAGATGGAGCGCGTTCAGGTTGCCCTCTCGTCAGTGGGCTGCCGCCCTTCGTGTCCAGCCCGGCCCACCAAAGACACCACAACTGTTTTGTAATAAAAAAATTACTTTCCAAAAAAAGATGCTCAAATTTATCTAGATACATGTAACCATATTTTTAGTATGTAGATATATCCGTATCTAGAAAAAGTTAAGCAGCTTATTTTGGAACAGAGAGAGTACATGTTATTTTGGAAAATACCATACCCTAAAAAAGTAGGCAAATACCATGGGAGAAATTAACCCAAGCTCTCATGCCTATGAGTGGAAACTGATTGGATAGTGTTCTTTTCATATCCGTTTTCATATTTGTTAAACAATTACGGATACGAAAAACGGACGTCGTTGAATACGAATGCGAAGCGGATGTTACTCAAATACGGATACGGATTGGATGTTTCTTTTAATTGAAAACGGATACGAATAACGAAATAATAGACTTGTATCATATAGTGAGTCAACTATATAACGATATAATACATACTAGTTTCAAGTTTAATCATAGAAAAATACATTTGATGACTTTGTTAGTTGTTACCAGTATTTTTGGTTGAATAATTCACATATCAGGATATAATTACTAATAGAGGCTAACATAATTTTATTCTATATGTATATGTATAAACACTGTGTGTACTGCTTCTCCCTTTGGCTAATGGAGAAAGAGGAAGTGAAGAAAATGGGATTTTAAAAAAAAATTCCTAGCGACAGATTGAAGTGCTTGAGCTCACTCTGCCCATCTAAATGTTTCAAATTAAACTGTTCCAGTTCTTAGCTTGCAAATGTGTCCCCTAAATGCAGGTGCTGCTCGTTTCGGCAGTTCCCCACTTCCAGTTCAACTTCCAAATTCTGCTTGGTCAAGTATATTGTGACATATCAGTAAAAAATAACTGGCACGGAAGAAATTCTTTAGCAAAGCTAGTAGTACATAACAATCTCCTCACCATATATACAATGTATACATTATACATAAATTTAAGGCGATACAACCTAGCACCGCTCGTCTCCTTCCCAGTTATCTTTCTCCTTTGGTCCAGTCGGGCCTTCCTCCTCATACAGCTCCGCCGGAAGACTGTCGAATATTGCCTCCACAGTGAACCGGAGAAAGAACGGCAGGAAGCTGAGCACCGTGTCCACCTCAGACCGTGAGTTGTAGGTCACGGCCGGGCCCCACTCCCTCATGTACTGCAGCCAGCACGGCTCCACCACGGTGTCTCCCAGGTATTCGGCCGAGATTACCTCATACATCGTGCTTGAATCGATAGACAGATCGCTCCGCGCGACATCATTTCTCATTCCGACGCCAAGCGCCTCAGAGCCCTGCAGATAGCAGCCAGGATGGGCATAGCTTGCGTGCCCATTCCTCGACGAGTAGACGATCGCTTTGTTTCCTGAGATGAACTCTAAGTCGGAAACATCCACCCATCCGCCTCCGCTGTGCTCTGAGTAGTAGATAGATGAGAGTTCTCCCGAGAAGTTGCTTATGCGGAGGGTGAAATGCTCCCAGTCTCCGGTATGCCTCCCGACCTTCTGAAGAGCGAAGCTTGCAAGTCCAATCTTTATTGTTGCTGGCCCATTGAACGGGCAGAACACCCACATCGCAATGTCAGTGAAGGTCCCTCCATGAGCCGGCTTAACATGTGCGTAGAGCTTGGCGCTCTTCAGATTACCAACTTTGACATACCCATTCCTGTCATCATCAGGGAGGTCAATCCAGTACTCACCATCATTCGTCCCACCAGCAGGCAGGTTTGAGCCACCAGCAAGTATTGCATCTCCCATCTTTATATCTTTCTTGTACAGGGTAGCTCCATTCTCAAAGAACCAAGAAACGGATGACGGCAGATATGTCTCTTGTGGGTGGAAAAAGACAGTCGGGCCATAGTGTTCAATTAGTGCATGAATCTGGTCTAGATTAGGCATGGCTCTCAGATTCGGGTCAAAGTTCTTCAAGCAGGGAATGCCTGATTCCTCGCTGATATCCGAATCTGTTTGGCAGAAGAATGTACCAACGGGTATACCTCGTCCTGTCATCCCACGGTCAGAAGGCCTTGTGTTCCAAACTTGGAATGAACTTTTCATATTCAGGACTGACCTAAAGTTTTCACATGCATCTGTTAGGTCATGTCGAGCACATCGAACAGTTTCCAGTGATGGCTTCTTTAGTCCTCTAGTGACCACATAGCCAAGGGCTTCATAACCCTCTGGTGGTGATGGCGACCAAATGCACCCACATTCACCATTTTCATCTTCATACGAGTCAGCATCGGTCCAAACGAGGGTGTAATCCAATGGTTTCACAAGAGCGGGCTTGCTATTGACCAATTGAGAGCTAGTTGCTTCCCTTGCAACAAGAAGAAAACCCTGTAAAGGCTGGTCATTCTGTTGGGCGTAGTGCCCAAGGCAGTGGAAACCATCAGGAACTTCTTTTGGCTCATAGAATGTAGCTCCAGAGTAACTCCATATATTCTGGAATTCACTAACATTTGTAACATAGAGCTCTCCTATGCATATTACGCCCTTAGCGAAGTCCCCTCCTGTGAAGTAGTTGATAAACAAAGTTACTACAATGTTCGAGTATTCAGGAAAGAAAATCTACTTGGCAAAATAATGACAAGCAGTTTCATAAAACAGAATAGATTGCACACGCGCTTAATCATTGTTACCAAAGTACTAATTGCAGCCCCATCACAACAAAAATACCAACTTGGGTAGCATGTAGAAACTTAACTGCAGAAATTGTCTCTTCCTAAAAATGAAACTTGTACATTCTCTCATACTATATGATTAACAATATTCTTGCCCCTAAACAAAATCTTTGAACCTATGATTGATTGGTACCTTATAAAATGCGATGCCTTGGTACCTTATAAAATGCGATGCCTTCTAAGTAAAACATATCGATGCTTCCGAAGCAACTTCCAAGGCAAGTACCAAGAGGAAGCCACTACGGCAAGCAAATTCGTAAACGAAGATCATACCTACCACAAAATAACCATCTAAACAACATGCTCACAGGATAATTGTAGTGTTGTCATTCTAGGAAAAATCCCCTTCTGGAAGAAGGAAACAACAATACGATCAACATTGATAACAATTGGGCAAAGAAAGTAGTGGTGAACAAATTAAGTAGTACAAACTCACACGCGGTGAGTAGAGCTTCTAATCATGAAACTACTTCAGGCTGATAGCATGAGAGGTATCGACGATCCACGAACCGATTCGAGAACCAAATTAGTTACCCGGTGCTACATCGTACAAACAACTAACAGGGGAGAAGAAGGTGTCACAGACCTTGCGGCCACGCGGGCAAGGGCGCCGGCAGCTGGAACGGCTCCGGCAGCTGGTTGTCGGCGCCGGATTGATCCCCGCAGCAGGAGCTGCTGCACCCGCCCATCACCGACCGATTCCTGCCTTTTCCCCTAGTCCAAGGTCCAAGCTCCCCTCTTCTACTCTCCGGCTACTATTAAAAGGTCAATTAGCCGGCGGGTGGATCCGCACGCCCGAACTCCGGTCAAACGGGAGCGGCTCGGCCATCAGCTGGTAGCCTGGGAAAAGACGCCGGGTCGACGGCGACACGGATCCGAGCTCGGGACTGGGGCGGCTTTAGTTTGGGGAAAAGAAAAGGAAAGGCGGTCTCTTTCGGCGGCGTTAGAAAATCGGAATATAATTGTGGTTTGCGTGTACGCACGCCCGAACGTGGCTTTGCGCCGTGTGATTCGGATTCGACGGGATACGCATATATTCTGCAAACTCGATTATTAGGGTTAGGTCTGTGGTCAACGTGACACGAACGAAAAAATAAGAATATCTTACTCCAACGTAATTTCCCGGGATGGCACGGAACTACAACGACTCAAACAATCACCACACTGTCAAGTTTCATTACCACCCTGGTTTTTTACTTTACCTTTTTCGCCGGAAGCTTATCGATTTTTGCTACAAATGTAATTTCACAATGTAGATTTTATTTAACAATCGATACAACCTATACTCATAGTAATAAATAGTACTACCTCCATACCGGATTAATGGGCAATTACACATTTCGAGAAACAAGTTTGACTACTAATTTAATCAATAAAATATAAGATATATATTACAAAAAATATATTATTAAAAACATTTTTTGAATACGAATCCAACGGTATAATTTTTGTGACATATATCTCATATTTTGTTGACCAAATTTATAGTTAAACTTGTTTCTCGAAATGCGTAATTGTCCATTAATCCGGTATGGAGGTAGTACTCCCTCCGTCTATTATTAATAGATGTGGGAAGGTTCGTCTAAATTTGGATGTATCTATTCACTAAAACATGTCTAGATACATTTGAATTTAGATAAAGTTTTGACATCTAAAAATGGACAGAGTAGTACATGAAACAGATACACGAGATGTCTTCAATGATTACAAAATAAAATCTAAACGAATACTACAAAATCTTGGTGATTTTCAAAAAAAATCTTCTTTCATAACACAATCTTTACTTCTCTGAAGGTGGCCAAAAATAGATACCAAACATGAAATTTGTAAATACTAACGAAAGTTCTCCCATAACTTTAATTTGAGTCATAGTGTCAAGGCTACGTGCACATGCTTAACTATTAAAATAGTCAATCAGCATCAGCAACAATAACAACACCAATATGTCAGAGAATAACAACAGGTTAGTCGAGCCGGCGTCGCTGGAGAGCCGAGGGTACGAATCATCATTGTCGAGGCCGTAACAGCCGGGATAAAAATTGTGAGGATAATCCTCCTCGCGGCAACTATGGAAAAATATCCATGATCGATCGAGCGAAGCAAGATCTGAAGACCCATACCTAGAGATTTGTAATTTTTCCACAATTGACGCCGGGAAAGAGATCTCATCGTCAAACAAAATGTCAAAGATCACTTATTGTAGACGATACCATCTCCATTGAGAGAAAACCAAAAAGAAAACGATTAACTAAACCTAACATAATCTACTGAAAATACTACTATTATTGAAAACTCACTCATAGATCGGTTTCCCCACTCCTTTCAATGCCAGCGAAGACAACCGAAGGAGGGGAAACTGATCTATAGAGGATACTAAAGTGGAGCAGCTAGGTTTTGGAAGGGGCGGCTGTCTTCATCGTGAGAGGAAAAAAATTTCACGATGTAGCTGGTTGCAAAAGTTTCTTTCTTTTAGTTTGTGAAACCGGATTGCCTAATTTACAGCTGGTTGCAAAAGTTTCTTTCTTTTAGTTTGTGAAACCGGATTGCCTAATTTACAGCGGACTGGTTTCTCCAGTTGGGTGGTATGCCCACCGACGTACGGAACGTTGCTTGTATGTGTATT
This sequence comes from Lolium perenne, assembly GCF_019359855.2. Taxonomy (NCBI): domain Eukaryota; kingdom Viridiplantae; phylum Streptophyta; class Magnoliopsida; order Poales; family Poaceae; genus Lolium; species Lolium perenne. The sequence continues at coordinate 367,834,964 of NC_067247.2, read as the reverse complement.
AACATGCATTTTTATATTTATAAATACAAGTAAAATGATATATGTTTACCGGCGTACAACTCGCAATAAATTTGGACGGGCATGATCATCTTTTTGCCAACCAACTTGCGTGTTGTGGAGAGAGTGAAACTGGACGGGCTTGGCAAACTGTGGCGTTGGAACCAGGAATAGGGATTAATTCACGACGTGGGGTGCATAATTGGTTTGGATACAACACGGCGTCACGTTGTTAGGAAGATCACGAGTTCTCGACCCGGAGAGAGAGAATAGAAGAGTGTTCCTCTACGGGATGGTGATTACATGACAAGTTGCCTTCCCTGGACGATAGGGTCGCCTTAAGTATCTTGAGCCTTGAGCTTCGCACACACATGGGCCTCTCGAATGGCTTGGAGTCCCACGGTATGTGTCTTCTCCTGGATAACCTTCCTCATATGACAAGTCGTGACATTACCCCCCCCCCCCCCCCCCCCCCGTCGTGGAAGATCGGCTAGTCCCACAGCCGGTGATGATGGGTAGGCGTTGACGATGTCATAGAATGGTTCCCAGGAGTTGCATGATGTAGGCATCCCCTGCCACTGCACCTTGATCTGGGGCACCATTTTGCTCCCACGGCCGATCATCCGTTCACCAACCACCGGTTTGGGCTGCAGCACTTGATGAAGACGTATTAGGGCAATTCGTAGAGTAGAACTTACCGCCTCAGTTGGTTTTAGTCCCTTATACTTCTTCAGCTGTGACACATGCACGGATGGATGAATGCGAGACGCCGGAGGTAGTTGCAGCTTGTATGCTGCATTTCTCACCAGTTGCAGCGCCAAATAGGGCCTAATTTTTTTTGAATACCAGTTTATGTGATTACCTCCACTACATTGACATTTGCACGTATGGTTGTAGGCGCAAATACACATAATCCCCCACTTGATGAAGACGTATCAGGGCAATTGGTAGAGTATAAGTTACTTCGTCAGTTGGTTTTAGTCCCCTTTTCAGCTGTGACACATGCACAAATGGATGAATGCGAGACGCCGGAGTTAGTTGCAGCTTGTATGCCACATTGCTCATCCGTTGCAGCACCAAATAGGGCTAAAAAATTGAATACCAATTTATGTGATTACCTCCTCTACATTGACGTTTGAACGTAGGGTTGTAGGCACAAATACACATAATCCCTCACTTTGAATTGCCACTCGCTTCTGTGTTTGTCAGCCTGAGTTTTAATTATGGCTTGTGCTCGCTCCAAGTGTTGCTTGATGACAGGAATAAGAGCAACCCTCTCTCTCAACCATGCCTCAACATTAGTATGGCAGGCAGAGAACTAGTTTCCACTACAAAATGGCGAGGATTGCGCCCATATAGTACCTGAAACGGCGATCTTCCAAGAGCAAAATGGAATATATTGTTGTACCAGTACTCAGCCTATGGCAACCACTTAGACCATTGAAAGCGCATGGAGCCCCCATGTGTGGTTTTGGTAATTGATGACAATCTCTATGAACTAATATTTGCATTGATTTATATTTGTAGGAGTTGTCCATAGGCAATGTTTGAACCATATGTTGGCTTCAAGGTTGCAATACGAAGAAATTAATGAAGAATATCAAGTGTCAAGTATATCTTGAAGATGAAGATGAAGTGAGCCCTCAAATTTAACTTCAAGACATCAGCATGATGAAGAATGAACAAATGAAGTGCAAGTTCAAGATGAGCCAACTCGAAGAGATCATATGCTTGAAGATTGACATCCATATGGTGATGATGGATGTGTGAAGATGCGCTGAATAAGAAGCTCTCCCATGGTGGATTATGGGGGAGCAATCCACAAGACTTCGTCAAGCAAGCACAATCAAGAAAGGTGTTCCATCTTGTTACGGTCAAGATCGTCATCATCAAGCTCAAGTGGAACGGGCAAGGTTAATATTTGCTCTTGATAGGGTTTCTTTCTTACCGGTCTGATGGTGTAGTTGTAGACCGGTTTACAGTTTAGTTAACATACTATCAAGAGAGCTCTCGAGTGAGTAACTTGATCGTATCGTTTGGAGAAAGCTCAAACCGTTGCATCCTTGCATCATATCTCTTGGTAGTTATTTGTACCTTATCCATGTGGTGTTTTAGATCTTGTGCTTATTCTCATGGTAAGCTCTAGTTCATCGGAAACAGATTTCGCGTGAAATACTTGTTGTGTTTTTTATACTGGAGTTTTTCCCGGTTCTTTGTAATGAGAGGTTTCACCCCTAAATTCTTGGAAAAATATACCCAACTTTTCTTAATATTTTCACTCATTGTGGGTTATCTCTTGTCATTCTCTCTACAAAAAAATTGGTTTCATCTATATTCGAGTTTCCTAACTCAAGTTGTTACATTTTTCATATTGGAGGTGTTACCGGTTTGTCTCTTATAGATAGGTTAAACATTTCCCATTTGTTTATATCCTGACTTGTTGGAATATGATTGTTGCCTACATGATCTTTTAGAGCTTGTTACTAGCTTCAAAACAAGCGCAACATCATCAAAATCGGAGTCCGGATGCTCAAGTTATGGTCATTTTCGTTTTGATTTTCTGCAGTTTTTTTTGGGGGGGGGGGGGGGGGGGGTATTCCGGCCCGGATACAAAATTTCCGGCAAAATATCTGGGGGCCTTACTGCGAGAAGTTCCCTTAAGTCCTTAGCCGTATTTCGAAACCCCGGGGGGCGGATATTCCGGCCCGGGAGGTCCCAAACGGTCATATTCCATTGGGAGGGGCTATATAAGACCCTCTTCTTCCTCCTTGGGCTGGTTGCTTCTCCCTCTCTCCTCCTAATCCATTGTTGAATTGAGAAGCTTCCTCTCCCTCTAATCCCTCCATGATTCTTACTAATATTTTAGGAATATAGAGAGGATATCTAGATCTACAATCCCACCAATAATATTCCCCTCTTTGTGAGGGAATCCCTAGATCTAGTTCTTGGAAGAGAAATTCGGTGTTCCTCATCCTTTTTTGTTCTTCCTCTCTAATTCCCCCAATAGATTGTGTAGCCTTGTTGTAATTTGAGACAGAAGTACTTGGGTATATTTGTGGTGTTCTTTCCATTGCATTTGGTGCATCGGTGATGGTGAAAAGGATGTGGATAAAAAGGTATACCGTTCCATGATAAGATCATTGCTCTACCTTTGTGCTTCTAGGCCGGTTATCATGTTAAGTGTCGGGATGTGTGCTCGTTTTCAATCTGCTCCTATGGAGAGCCACTTGGTGGCGGTCAAACGGATTTTAAGATACCTTGTTCTTACTCCTACTGTCGAGCTGTGGTATCCAAAGGGGTCAACCTTTGAACTCATAGGCTATTCGGATTCCGATTGGGCTGGTGATAAGGTTGACCGGAAGTCTACCTCTGGGGCTTGCCAATTCATTGGTCGATCATTGGTGAGTTGGTCATCCAAGAAACAAAACTCCACTGCCCTATCCACCGCTGAAGCCGAATACATATCAGCGGCATCTTGTTGCACTCAGTTGTTATGGATGAATCAAACCTTGAAAGACTACGGTGAGTCTCTTGGTACGGTGCCTCTTTTATGTGACAACGAAAGTGCAATAAAGATCGCCAACAACCAAGTTCAACATTGTCGCACAAAACACATTGACATTCGCCATCACTTCCTATGTGATCATGTTGCCAACCGGGACATTGAGCTCACTCATGTGGGAACAACGTACCAGTTGGCGGATATTTTCACTCAGCCTTTAGATGAAGCCCGGTTTGTGAACTTGAGAGGAGAACTTGGTATTCTTGATCCTAACAACTTAGATTGAATAACTTCTTGCATTTAACTTTCTATCTAGCTAGCTTAGTTGTGCAGCACGTATGGGGATAGTCATCTTACCATGTCTTGGTATGATGCATACCTATGTGTGCAAGATTAATAGACCCAATGTCATAATATGGACCCAAGCATGTCTCTTCGAGGTCTCATGACATTTGTGCTTTAACATAGGGGAGTAATCCCCCGCCCCTCATTAGCCTCAATTACAAAGTGATTTCATTCTATGAGGCTAATTGATCTTATTGCAAAAATATTCTAAAATGATTTATGATTCTTGATATATTTCGAATCATGCCCATTGTTGCTATTTACAGCTTGTTTGGATTTCACTCCAATGGGTATGCCTAGAAAAACTTGTGTTTCCTACCCCATGTCTATGCTCATCTTATCATATGTTTATCTATCTATATTTTACATGTCATCTTCCGATCATACACACAAGTTTCCACACAACAATGCATAAAGGGGGCTGAAAAATTGTCAGTCGGTGCCTGGCCCGATGCCGCCGACCCTACTGCCGGCTGGCCCGGTGCCCAGCCCGGTCTGCCGGACCCTGCGCCGGTCGACAGGGGATTAAGTGGGGACTGAGGGGATACCCCTTGGGTCATCTTCTTCATTCTCCCCTTCAACCACAACCACCATTGTCATCGCCCTTCCTCTCCACCCACTACTAGGGAAAGGCCCATTGCCGGCGCACCTAAAACCCCCATTGCCGGCGCACCACAAGCCCGCCGGTGCGAACGCGCCGGTGATAAACGGACACTGCCGGCGCACCAGGTTGTGCGCCGGCGATATCTCAGCCATCGCCGGCGCACCACCACCGTTTCGCCGGCAAAGATCTATTTCACCGGCGCACTATCAGGTGCGCCGCAGAGTGCTTCCAGCATGGCGCATGCCACGTGCGCCGGCAATGTGTTATTTAGGTGCGCCGGCAATTAATTCGAAAATTCTTTTTCCACTTTTTCCAAAGCATATTACAATACAATTTTGACAGCAGTATATATTTACAACGCAGTTCATATTTATACAGTATTACATGCAATATGAGAAGCACATAGAGAGCCAAGTTTCATTTCGGTATCAGTACACAAATACGCAAGTCTCGTTTCGGAATGTGTTGATTTCATACAACACATGTGCATATGCAACACCGAACGGCGAAGTTTCACAAAGTTAGAAGTCTTGGTACATAGTCGTCACAAGTATCGTCATACACCTCACAATGTAGGTCCTAACCTAAACTAGAATCACATAGAACATGACCAACATGGTCATGACCATCATCACGAAGGCCATGGTCTTCATCCGGTTCCTCCTCATGTCCCTCATCTCTCCCGCTAGATAACGGGCGTATCTTCCTTCCGCCTCCACCCTAGTGGGGTATCCCTTGTAGCTGTTGCCGCTGAAACGGTGCACTGTCTCCGACAGTCCTCCCGATCGTCGTAGACTCCAGAACCCTCCCCTTGTACACGACATATGTCGTCGGCATCTCCATTCACAAGACAAGTAAAACGTTAGTACCAATGCAATGAACAAGTGCCAACTCAAATAAGAGACAAGTAGTATGAACTAAATAGCATGTGCCTCATACTTTGTTGGTCGAAATAAATAATAACATACGGGGATGGTGTCGGTGAGGCTAGGTAGGATGCACAATAGATTGATATTTGTGGCCTTCACACCAAGCCTCACTGCCCCACCCCGGAGTGTACAAGTGACCGAACATTTTAATCATCGGCCAATGCAATTAAGAAGTGCGAACTCAAATAGAAGACAAGTAGTACGAATTAAATAGCGTGCCTCATACTTTGTCGGTCGAAACAAATATTAACATCCAGGATGGAGTCGGTGAGGCTAGGTAGGATGCACAATAGATTGATACTTGTGGCCGTCGCACCAAGGCTCACCTGGCTCCACCCCCGAGTGTACGATTGACCGAACATTCTAATCATCGGCGAACTCCAAATACGAGGCAAGTAGTGGTCGAGTAAATGCAAATAATTATTAAGCTATGTACGCCATAATCTTGAAATATATAGCAAAGTAAATGAAACTACAGACACATGTTCACATGCACATTCATACAACTAAATAAAAGCAACTAGTCGATTCTATGGGAATATATAACAATTATTACAAAGACGGAAGTTCAAGGACATATCGTTCAAGCTTTAGCAAGTGTTCCCGTCGTAAGATCAAGGTTGTACGCCTAGGGGGAATGGACGGCAGCCCTCAAGCGAGTTGAACGGCCTCTCATCACGCGACATCTCCAAGCGGAGGTCTATCTCGTCATTAGGTGGTAGACCATAGCCGTAGAAGAACTCGCTGCACCTATTGTTGACATCCTGCAGATTATCGTGCAAATGAACCGCTGGATGCGACCCCGCTTCTTTCTAATCTCTCTATCGGGGACATCCGCCATGTTTGCAAACCTGTTTCGAGATTATCTCGGCAGCAACATGTCATCTGCGTACTTTATGTACTCCTGCATCTGAAGGATGGCGTACCACGCGTCCATCCCATTGTCGGGCGTCGATCGCCCGAGGCAGGGAAGTTGGTTGTGTGGGTTAAGACGAAGCCTCCTCGGGATTTCCTCTCTACTTTGAGGGGGCCTGCCTTGTTGGCGAAGCCGGTGAGAGCATCATTGAGAAGGGCCCCGATGTGGGAGTAGTCTTTCTTGCGGTCCCTACCCGAGTCGAGATAGACCGCATGCGAGTGTTGCGGGTGCACGACGATGAGGGTGCAGAACTTGTCTCTGCGGAAAACACCCGGATTAACCTTTGGAAATGCAAATGGAGATATAGGATAGAATGGTGATGGGGGACTAGCGAGTGATTACTTACTCGGGGAAGTAAGGGATGAGAATGGCGCCCTTCTTAATGTTCGCCGGCATGAAATCCTCGACCTGCCGGGTGGCAATCGCGCGATCCCCAGGGTTGCGTATGATGCTCTCCCGCATATAGAAGGGGTCCATGATCGCGATGGTCGGCGTCCCTCCTTAACAATCTGGGAAGACATGCTAAGAGCAACTAGGCGAACCACACTAAAGTGGAGCGCTTGCATGCGATAGATGCTGAAGATGTCGTTGAACCGGATGAAGCACAAGTCCGCGGGGTACTTCTCGACGAAGTTCATGCCGATTGGCACCTTCGCCACGAAGAGAGGGTAACCAGGATCTTTTGATTTGAGAAGAAGGTTCTCCACATGCAAGGCAGTCTCATGCAAGCTCCTCATATCCGGGGTGAGTTTCTTCACGACATGCTCCGCAGCATCGGTTGACCCAAGTGATGCAGAGGTCGCCAATTGTTTGGCAACTTGTCAAGGAGTGGGACCTTGTCCTTGGATTTGGCCGCCGCCTTGTCTTGGGCGTCCTTCTTATTTGCCCTCTTCCTCTTCTTGGGTTGTAGTGCTGGACCATCCATCGCCGTAGTGGCCGTAGTACCTGAAAGTGTGTTTGGGCTCAACATATTTTTGACGGCGGCGGTGGCGACCTCCTCAGATTTTCCTCCTCATCGCCGTTTCTTGAGAATCGAACAGCTTCTTGGAGCACACATATTTGAAGCCCGGCGCATCCTCATGGACAACTTGTGAAGACGTAGGAATATCCCATTGGAAGTTGTCACGTTCATATTCCTCGGCCTCTCGGCGCAGCCGGCTGTTGTGGTGGGGCGCCGACCTCCGGCGCAGCTGGCCGTTCTGGTGGGGCGATGACCACGGGCGCCGCCGGCTGTCGTGGAGGGACGCGACATGTGGCGCCGCAAGGTGCTTGTCTTTGCTTGCCGTCGACCCCGAGTAGGTGTTGATCCGAATTAGGGTCTTCGGCCATAGCAGTACCCAACCCTTCGGTGAGGCCGCATTCAACGGGCTATCGTCATCGGCACCATGCGGTTGATTAGGAGGAAACAAATCCTCATAGCCCGGTAACGCCCGATCCACTTCAACCCGGTAAACGTCATCCGCCATATCTCGTGTGTGCCACTTCTTATCCAGGGGCCGAATGATGGACCCCCTCGCGACGTCTTTGATTTCGTCGTTTACTCTCATCAAAAAGGTGCATGGCGTCGAGTGCGCTCTGCGAGAACATGTGTATGGCGTTAGAGAGAGGGCAAGGATGACGAAACTAATATATTAACTTGATGTACACATTAGTTAATTACCGTGAGGGCGTTGGAGCTCGGCTAATGTCGACGGGCCAGCACATGCGGCGGCGGGCGTGCAAGTGACGGAGGGGCTGCTACCCGGCATGGACGGTGAATCCCTAGCACCAGCGACATTGCCGGCGGCCGGAGGAGTCTCCATTATAACATTGTCATTGCCGGCGGACGGCGGCACCATCGAGTTGCTGCCGTTGAAGCTAACCACTTGCATTTTCGGGCCTTGTTTGCCACCCTCATACCACGCTTGCATAGCGTTGAAATCTGCTTGGACTCCAGCGGCGACTTCAGCTTTGACTTCAGTGCGAGTGTAGCTTTGAGTTGCGGTACCGATTGCGGTACCAAACCAGCTTGGACTTGGGCTAGGATTGACTCCCTCATTTCCTCCGCCTCCCGCTGCTTCCTCTCATTACGCGCATTTTTATCGGCCGCAGACGACAAGCCATAGTGACCATGCTTGTAGCCTGTACCGGCGCCAGCCACACGGCCTCTATGCGGCCTTCTCGTCGGTGAATGCTCATTAACGATGTTTAGCGCCCGTACGAGAGGCTTGTCCTGTGCTACCCTGCCCGTCGACGCCTGGGACGAGGAGCCTTCGTCACCTTGGGAGGATTGAGAAAGTCTTTGTCTTTCTTCTTCCTGCGGAAGAAACGCGAACCATTTAGAAATGTTGCTACTATTATATGAACGATACTTGATCTAATAAAACCGGTAAATTGCTTACCAGTTTTTTCTCCAACGCCAGACCTTCTGGTCGTTCGTGAACCAAATTATGTCGGTTACGACCTTCGGGTCCGTGACAAGTTCCCCGGTTAGTTTCTTCTTATGGTACCGGGACCTGATGAATCTTCTTTCAAGCGGGTCCTTGTACTTGAGCCAGGGGTTCTCAATGCCGGCATTTACATACGCCTCATCCTCCTTCGCCCAATAGGGCTCCTTTCCCTCACCCACGGCTCCCAAGGTTGTGGTTGCCGATGTTAAGCTCCCGCATTTCCTTCCCCCACAACTTGCGATTCTTGGTTGCTTGTAGCTCTTCATTGGCCACAAAAGCATCAAAGTCCGCCTGGGTGACATGCGGAAAGGCGGAGTGGACCTCTTCGAAACCTTTGCCCTCAGCAATCAGCCTCCGCACCATGTACTTATAGCTGCTGAGGTGTTTGGTGAACTTCAGGAGGGCTTGTGAGTTCACAATGTTGTTGGTTTGATGACTGGAGGCGTAGTCGCCTAGGAACTTGTATCGTGCGTGCAACCTCGCAATGAGCTGGGCTCGCAAAGGCGCTTTGCTCTCAGCTCGGAGGTCCGTCTCGTTGAGATTGACGACCTCTCGGAGGATACATGCCAGTTGGTTGCCGTACCCCTTGGCAACATCCTTTGGCAACACCGGCAAACCACTCGGCGGGGTCCACCTCTGTGGATCGTGTCTCTGCCGGTGCCGACCGTGTTTTGGCGCCTTGCCTTCCGCGGCCTCTTGGCTCCACTTGTCCCGGTGCCACTACTCCCGGCGGGCGGGCGCTAGGATCGTCGCCGCTTGTCTCGCCGCCACCCCCGGCGGCGCCGGTTGCCTCATCGCCGCTAGGCTCGTAGGTACTACCCCCGGCGGCGGCGCTTGCCTCGTTGCCGCTCGGCTCGTCGGCACTACCCCCAGCGGCATCCTCCATCTCATGGTCCTCGTCGCCGCCAACACCAGCGGCCTCGGCATCCTCCTCCGTCCTAAAGAAGTGCCGATTGTAGTGCTCCTCTAACTCTTCTTGAGACGACATGGTGGCTTGCACTAATAGAAGACGAAAAAGAGTTAGAATTCACGGAAAAATTCGGCATGACCTTTGCTAAAAATTGGTCATGCCGAGTGCTAGAATTGCCGGAACGGAAATGAATCGACATTCCGGCACTCAATAGCAACTCAATCCCTGTAACAAAAATGCAATTCACATATAGGAATTTTCTCCAATTACATAACTCAAAATGTAGCAGCAACAATAGTAGCAGAAACATCTTAACTCTCAAGTTACATAACTCAAAATGTAGCAGCAACAATAGTAGCAAATAGTAGCAGCAGCATTGCATGTACTACAACCAGTATAGTGAGCATTTTACATCCCTGGCATCCCTAGCAGCATTACTGCTTAATTACAACAGAAATTCACATATCAGCTACATTTCATTTACACTATAATAAACAAAATCAATTTTCATTGCATTGACAGTAGCATGAGCATGAGAGCATAAATGGCAGAGAGCATTTTCTCTGGAACCAAGTAGCATTTCCACAGCCCAACTCAATTTCTTTTTTTCAACAAAGACTTAGTATATAAAGCATTTTATTAAAGCATTTTATTTTTATTGCTAACATAATTTGACAGTAGCATGAGCATGAGAGCATAAATGGCAAGAGAGCTTGTACCCACACTTATACAAAATACACTAGGTACCTTATCATTTTCATTTTGTTTTAAATGAACCAGATAAGGAACATAGCACCAATTTTCATTTTCTTTTAAATGAACCAGAGAAGCTCACATGTGTCATTTCTCATTTGTGGATTATCGAAGCTCCAATTATAAATCAACTAAATGAACCTAGCTAGCTATCGTCCATTTGCAACAAGACATCATATATTTGCAAAAACACAATTTTAAATGAACCGAGAGAATGAACATAGCACTTCTTCTTCTTAAATTAAGTAAACCAAATAGCTGAACCAGTAGTAGCATTTGCTACTGCCAACTAGTGTTCATTTAATTTAAATGAACCATGTACTGCTAGCAAATTTTATTAACTAAACCTACTAAATTATTTTGACCAGAGAACCATCATATTATTATGAACATACCTAAGAAACATGAACCTAGCTAGCTACTTCATTTGCATTTCATCTAAACCAACTAAACCAACATATATAAAGTTCATTTTCAACTTGATTCCAGTAGCATAAGCATGAACCAGAGAACCATGTACATCATTTTTATTTTGTTTTAAATGAAACACAGAATGAATTGAACCCTAAAGTGTTCATTTCATCATTTTTTAAATGAACCAGAGAGCATTATTGCTATATCAACCAGCCAACATCTAGAGAATTTATAGAATTTAAATGAACCAGAGAGCATTGTCATAGAAGGCACTACATTTATAGAATTTCAGGCAGCCAACATTTAATAGCATTGCCATAGAAGGCACTACATTTAAATGAACCAGTAGCAATTTATTTTAGTGCTCTCTCAAAATTTCAAACCAGAGAATGAATATGAGTGCATTTCATCATTTTCTCGCATTTCATCATTTGCTACTGCATTTCATCATTTTATGAACCCCTGATTACTGCATTTCATCATGAGCACAACATTGAGTAAAACTAACTAATCAACCTAAGTACTTAACTCATATAGACAATGATGTGCTTAATTTTTCAAATTTGAACTTCAAAATTGACTCTTTCACCTGCTATTGCATTTATTTAATGCTTTAACATGAATATATAGCAAATTGAGCATGAGCAGTAGCAAATTGAAATCAAATTGAGCATGAGCAGTAGCAAATTGAGCATGAGCAGTAGCAAATTGAGCATGAATATATAGCAAATTGAGCATGAGCAGTAGCAAATTTGCAAGGGTACAGGGCATCAAATCAAATTTTCTATGAGTAATACAAGAATCGGCGCAAGATCGAATTCAACTACTGCAAGAACAACGGCGCAGAGAGAGGGAAGGAAGAGGGGGATGGAGAGGGAAGGAAGAGGGGGATGGAGAGGGAAGGAAGAGGGGAAGGGAGAGAGGTTCTTACCAACGGCGATGGCCGGCGACGCCCTGCTGCTCCTCTCCGCGACGGTGGGCGGCGATGGTGGCGCGCAACGGCCTCCTCCTCCTCTCCGCGACGGTGGCCGGCGCGTGACGCCCTCCCCTCCTCTCCGCGGCGACGCCCTGCTCCTCCTTGCGTGGCGGCTCCGGCGTGCTGCGAGGTCGACGACGGCGCAGGGGCGGTGCTAGGGTTCGGCGTGTGCTAGGGCGCGTGAGATTGTGACTGGTGGGAAGAGGATCGACACACGCGGTGCGGCTAAGTCCCACGTATAGCCGGACCCATGTTATTGCCGGCGCACCACCTGTTTGGTTCGCCGGGGACAACTCTACCCCCGGCGAACCAAACAGGTGGTGCGCCGGCAATAACATGGGTCCGGCTATACGTGGGACTTAGCCCCCACCAGCCCCTGGCTGGCCATTTACTTTTACTTTTTCTTCATTTCTTTATTTGTTTTCACTTTATTTTATGTTTATTTTCTTTCCTCCCAAATCATATACAAAAAATGAGTTATGCATTATATTTATGTTCTTATCTTTTTAAGATAATAACAAAGCAATATGCATGAGTTATGTAAAAACATGAAGATATGAGTTATATATACATGCATGCATAAAATATTGACCAACACAAATCCTATACTATTTTTTTCCTTTTCTAAAACATTTCCTTTTTCTATTTTATTTTATTTTTCTTCTTTTCTTTATTTCTTTTCACTTTCTTTTATGTTTATTTTCTTTTCCCACAAATCCTATACTATTTTTTTCCTTCTCTTTTCAAGATAATAACAAAGCAATATGAGTTAATTAGGCATTACAAAAAAATATGAGTTATATATACATACACAAAATATTGACCAACACAATATTAATTAGTCATACATAAAATATTGGCCATGACCATATGAGTAGTTATGAATTACACAAAATATGAGTTATAGATTGCAAATAAATTTTTACATCATTGATTGAGAAGAGTGTTTCGCTTTCTTCTTGCTTTTCTTGCTCGTCGTTGAATAATTTAGCCCCGTGTCGTGACTTCTTCTTTTGAAGGGTCGACCTGACCTCGGTAGCGTGGTCCTGCTTCTTCTTGTGGTGTATGTTGTGTCTTCGTCCTCGGATTCTTCCATCATTGGGTCTCCGACTTGTCCTTCGAAGTCTTCCTCGTTGGCGACTCCATCCATTCCGACGATGGTCCTCTTGCCTCTCCTCACGATAACACGGCTAGGCCTGGATGGGTCGGTTATGAAGAAGCATTGGTGCACGTGTTCTGCCAGTACCCATGGCTCATTCTGCGCGGTGGCGTTCGTGGACTTTGATTTGTTGGCTTCGGGTAGAAACATGGTGGTGAAATACCGGTCTTCTTTTCTGACGCTCTTAGCCCATCTGATACGGAACATCGGCACTTTCTCCCCAGCGTAGCTAAGCTCCCGCATTTCCTCGATTCTTCCGTAGTATCTAGTCTTTACGTCACCCGTCCAGAATCCATCGTTACCCCCGAGTTCGTAAACACTGTTCTTGTCTTTTTCTTCCGTGTAGAATGTGTACCCGTTGATATCGTACGCTTGGTAAGTCATGATGTTGGGCGCGGGGCCATGTGACAAGGCCAATACTAGTTTATCCTTGTCGTAATCCATTGGTGGGGGATTAGCATCAATGTGGTCTTTGAACCAGCGCAAAAGAGGAGTTGTGCTCTCTGTATATTTCTGCTTCCGTCATCATCGGCTTGCCACTGTTTCTCTATCATGGTTTTGTGCTCTTTCAACCAAGGATCGATCAAGTCAATGTGTTGTAGCGCTACTAAGTTGGCCTGTCAAAGTCGGAACTCCGACCAGGACATGTGCACGTGCAGTTCCTTCCTTCCATTTTTGTGGCCTACTCCCTCGAACCTACGGAGGTACTTGTTTTGAGGCAAACCAACAGTGGTCCTCGATGTCTAGATAATTCGTGCGTAAAGAGATGCACTCTTCGGTGAGCCAGCCCCGTACGATGCTTCCATCTGGATGTGACCTGTTACGAACGTATCCTTTAATGACCCCATTCATTCTTTCAAACGGCATCATGTTGTGTAAGAATGCCGGCCCTAGATCGACGATATCATCCATGATATGGACCAACAGATGGACCATCACGTCAAAGAATGCAAAGTGGGAAGTACATCTCCATCTCACATAGGATCACCACGATCTCTTCCTGGAGCCTTGCGAGTTTCTTCACGCTTATCGACTTCCGAGTTATGACGTCGAAGAAGTTACAGAGCCCGATCAGCGTTGCACGGACATGGTCATCCATTATACCTCGGATTGCAACCGGAAGAATCTGCGTCATCATCACGTGACAGTCATGAGACTTCATGCCGCTGAAGTTTCGTTTCTTGGGGTCCAGGTATCTCGCTTATTAGCCCGAGTAACCGAAGGGCACTCGACTCCTACAAGGCAATTGAAAAATTGATCGACCTCGGCCGGACTAAAAGTGAAGCAGGAGGGGGACAGTAATAGTCCTGCTGCTTAATCCTTTTGCGCTTCGACCGCCGTCCGCCTCCTCCTCCGATCGTCCCTCTTGGGCCGGCGGGATCTGAAGCTCTTCCCCGATGCCCAAAACTTTCAGGTCCTGTCTTGCTTTCGGCCCATCTTTGGTCCGGTCCGGCATGTTGAGAAGAGTGCCAAGCAAGCTCTCGCACACGTTCTTTGTAATATGCATGACATCAAGGCAGTGAGGTGTATCGAGAATTTTCCAAGACGGCAAGTCCCAAAACACGGACCTCCTTTTCCATACACCAATGAGCGGCGTCGTTTCCTTTTTCTTCTTCTTCTCTCCGTGCTTTTGACGAATCTTTCCCGGCGCAGGGCACTCCTTCCAACCTTTCAAGAATGTATCGATCTCTTCGCCGCTCTTCTTACGTGGAGGTCCTCGGGGTTCATTTGTACCATCGAACAGATCTCCACGCTTTCTCCACGGGTCGCTTTCTCGTAGCCACCTTCGATGCCCCATGTAAACTGTTTTCGAAGAGCCATCCTTACCAAGCTGCAAAAACATCGTCTCTTCCATGCACCCGACACATGCCTTGTGTCCATGGCACACCCGGCACGAAATGTAACCGTATCCGAGGTAGTCCCGCACCGTCGTGATCAACGCGGCTCTCAAAGGGAAATATTCTTCCGCGACGGCGTCCCATGTATCTACCCCTTCCTCCGCCCACAACGTTTCAAGCTCCTCCTTTAATAGTTCGAGATACATGTTGATATCGTTTCCTGGCTGTGTCGGCCCTTGAATTAGCATACTCATCTCGTATGTACTTCCTCTTCATGCACAGCCAGGGCGGGAGGTTGTAGATCCATACAAACACGGGCCATGTGCTATGTGTGCTGCTCTGGTTTCCGAACGGATTGAATCCGTCCGTGCTCGCACCCAACCCGATGTTTCGGGATCTGCCCCAAAACTTCCGAATTCATTGTCTAATGCTTTCCACCGGCTTGCATCCGAAGGGTGCGTCAGCACCGGGTGCTCAATCCGCTCTTTATCATTCAACATCGCCTCCTTTCTTTCTGCGTGCCGCCGCATGAGCTTTGCTTCCTTGCGGTCCGCGTAGAACCGTTGAAGCCGGGGGCGAGCGGAAGTACCACACAACTTTCCGAGGAGCTTTCTTCTTCCCTTTCTTGTACCGTTCAGCTTCACACACAGACATTTGGTCTTGTCCATGTGCTCCTTGCGATACATGATACAATCGTTGATGCGGGCGTGATACTTTTCGTGGGGTAAGTCGAGAGGGCACGTGATTCTCTTGGCCTCGGCCAGACTACCAGACACGTGTTCCCGGCAGAAGGAGATCTTTCACGTATTCCAGGATGTCGTCGACGCTTGTGTCCGTCCATCCGTGTTTCGCCTTCATCTCGCAGACATCGAGAGCTACTCTCAAGCGAGACTCCCCAACCCGCGACCTGAGTCGTACAACGGAGTATTCGAGTCTATCTCGAGTTGCTCAAGCTTTGATTTCCGCTTGGCGCCTTTCGTCTTTTCGAGAAGCGGATCTTGAAGATGAGGGTCCCGCACGATCGAAGCTAGCGGCACCTCTTCGTCGTCGTCAAGGTTATTGTCGTCGTCAAGGTTATTGTCGTCGTCAAGGTTATCGTCATGTGCGACAAACTCTTCATCGTCATCGCATCATGATGCCCTCCTTCTTGCCGGCCATTTTTACCACCTGCCGCCGTCGCCCCATTGACCTCCGCGCCATCATCACTCATCCATTGAGTGTGTCCATGCATGAAACCATTAGTGAGCAGGTGCCCCTGCAACTTGCCTGAATACGGGTCAAACCATTTCCCTCGTTTGCATCTCCGGCACGGACACAATACCTCCGTGCGGTTATTTTCATACATGTCGATGATCGCGTGTTTCAGATATCTCATCACGATGCTTTCACTCATCTCGATAACCATTATCGCCTGCATGGTAAGATTACATAATTCATTAGAACCATGCATCCGTCGGGAGTTTTGACGGAAATTTTCGGCATGACCTTCCTACACGGTAGGACATAGGAGCGCCGTAAATGTGCCGAAACGGAAACTTGAAGAATCAACATTTCGGCGCAACGTTGGCAACTCATTTTCAACGCCAACACACACAAGCACAAGCACAACATATATATATGCCACACACGAGAGATTTTCTTCAAATGTCCAACATACATCGATTTCATTCCTTAATTTGTTCATTAATCACCTATTTGTTTGATATATTCGTCGATAAGATCGAGACGACGCCGCGACAATGGCGTATGGAAGCCGACTTTCTAGATCTAGATCTAGATTGAGCGGTCAATGCGGGATAGTAGATCTAGATCTACATAGGGGGATGTGGGAGATGCATGTAGGAAGGGAAGATTTGCTCAAAAATTTTGATTTTGTTTGGTCAAATTGGTGAAATTGGGGATAGAAATGGGCAAAAATGAGCTGGGTTGGGAGAAGGCTCGGGTTTGTGTGGAGAAGTGGAGTGTAGTGAGTGTGTGAGTGAGTGGGCTGGTTGGTGGCTGAAATAATCGCTGTGTTATTGCCGGCGCACTGGACCATGGTGCGCCGGCAACATATACCCCTTTTCGGCTATATCACAACCGGGCCAGGCCCAAGAATCATTGCTGCGCACCGGCCCAGGGGTGCGCCGGCAATAGAAAACTTTCCACCGGCGCACCACTGGGCCGGTGCGCCGGCAATGATTCTTGGGCCTGGCCCGAATCGGCCCGGGCCATGCCAGGAAATAGCGCCGGCGAGCCTTTCCCCGAGGTGCGCCGGCAGTATCCCTTCATCGCCGGCGCGGCTGAAATGTGGTGCGCCGGCAATCCTTTCCACCGGCGCATGCACAAGGTGGTGCGCCGGCACAACTTGCCTCCACCTATAGGCTTTTCCCTAGTAGTGACCACTCCCTAGAGCATTCCCACCACTAAATCCTCCCCAAACTCCACTCCACCATAGATCGGGCCCCTTGGAAAATCTTCACCAAGGGATTTGGTCCCTCTCAAGCCTATTTTGGAGATTTTGGGATTTTTTCCTTTCAAGCCTCCCCTTCAAGTTTTTCTTGCTTCTTTGAGCAAGGAAAGCAATGTCTTCGGGTAATTTCCTCATCCACCTCCCTATGCCTTTGATTTCCTTTTCACATTGCACTTTTGTTGAAGGATATGAGAATCTAGGGTTAGGGTTAGGGTTTGTCTTAGTACCTCATGCCATTAGAATGCCATACACCTCAATGCACGTGTTTCACTCTACATTATTATAATATATGTAGAATTATATGAGCTTTTGCATGAATTTATGTCGAAAATCTGGAAAATCCATAATGATTCATCACAGCCCGGCCTACGGCCCGGTGCGCCGGCTCACACACCGGCCGGGCCGGCGTGTCGCCCGGCAAACCGGCTGCCAGATCGGCTGGTCCGGTCTACATCCCGGTTCTATCGGCCGATGCGCCAACTCACACAGATTTTCGCGCAATCTCGTCAAAACACTTGTATATATGTTATACTTTTGGCCTCTTTATTCCTGATAACATGTACACTTATTCCACTGCTATTCTCGCTCTATTTGCTAATTCACAAGTGATTCTAGTGATGGCACTCGTGTTACTGCCAAGAGGGGCAAGAATGAGAGGCCCCAGGGGTGCCGAACTAGCACTCGTATGCCTAGCAGAGCAGCTCAGAGCTGTGGACCAGGCAGTTCTGCAGGAGGTAGGACCATGAAAACTGGGAAGAAAAGGAAAGGCAAAGATACAATTCAAGATGATGATCTTGTGGATAAATTTCCAACATTCAACATTGGTACAGTACACATTGTGGATGGAGGAGACTCAGAGAGGAAAATCCCTATCGTTTCGAGGAGAAAACCTACACGAGTGGAGATAGGGAATTCTGGACCAACACTCAGTTGAACATGTGGTATGATTTCTACAACTGCCCAGAGCTCATGAGGAATGGTGTCATTGTGCATCCCAAGGCCATCAACAAGGAAGAGCTCATCATGTTCCAAGCCACTCAGTACCGCTTTGTGGTTGGTACTTTGCAGAAGATGGAGCTGCTTGATCTTGTGAGCTTGAAGCCTGGCAACACTAAGGGTATTGGGGTGTATTGCCCAATCCTCATCTGTCAATTCCAGTGCACAGTCTTCTTTCATGATAACACTGCTCGCACTATGACTTGGATGACTGGGCAGGAGCAATATACTTGCAACTACCTTGACTTCTGTCAAGCAATGGGATTTGGTGGTGGCCGCGCTCATGGTTTTCAGATTCACACTCATGGGAACATTGCCTTCTTCTACCCTCCAGAGCCTACACATGCTCCCCCACTCATCTCAGGGATGTACTACTCTTACCAAGTGCTTGCCAAAATATTCCATGAGAGTCTAGTCAGCAAGTCAGGAGACTCAAGTGACTGCCGAGCCTATCATCTTAACCTCATGCACTACTGCCGTCCTGAAAATGTTAGGAGGATTGATGGCTGTGACTTCCTCTACAATGAATTGAGACGCTGTGTTCGCAACCGTATGACTCCAAACTTTGCTCAGTATGTCCAGCAGCTCATCAATAGCGTTGTGCCAACTCCTCACAACAAGAAAGATCAACTGATAAAGATGGAACCTTCAAGATTGCTCAACAGGGAAACAAACCAGAAATTCCCGAGAGGATGCCTTCTGAGCACCGGTTCAAGGAAAGGCATGACCCTGCTGCTAGTTCCAGCTCCTCTATAAGCCCCAAGCGAGGTGCCTCTCGCTTCTTAGCAAATCTGTGGCAAATGTGCAGGAATACCAATGATGTGGCTCATCAAAGCCTTGCCCTGAATCAAGAGACTAGGAGGCGCCAAAATAAGTTCATGGCTGCAAGAAATCACCCTATTCCTCCTCCTGGTCCTGAACTAGAGCCTGTGGTTGCTCCTACTTGGGAGATGCCTCCCCTTGAGGATGCCATGTCCCAGAACTTTGAGCTCTCCATGTTTGCTCATGGTGGATCTTCACGTGATGCTCCTCCTTCCAAGACTAGGTCTAGGGATGCTCCTGCTTCTGATGCTCCTGGTTCTGGCTCTGATGGGTCTGGAGATGATGATGAAGACAATGAAGATTGTGATGAAGAGGAGTCCCCAGTTACTGGGGAAGAGTTCTATTGATGGCAACGCTAGCATCTCTACACTTTCCTTTGCCTTTTTGGTGTTCCGATGCCAAAGGGGGAGAAGAGAGTAGAGTCTAGGATCACGGGGTTCCTTGGGTTCCTCGGTTGTTGGTGCACAAGCCATTGATACTTTATTTGCTTCTTATTTGGCTTGTGGTATTTGTTTGATTTCATTTCCGGAACCATTTGCTACTTTTAATAATTCGTGTATGGACAAGTTATTGTATGCTTAATCTCTATGTTAGGATGATTATGTTTTATGCTTATATCTTGATATATACTTGTTTATACCATGCTTGTTTCCTAAAGAT
Organism: Lolium perenne; assembly: GCF_019359855.2. NCBI lineage: Eukaryota > Viridiplantae > Streptophyta > Magnoliopsida > Poales > Poaceae > Lolium > Lolium perenne. The sequence continues at coordinate 367,815,262 of NC_067247.2, read as the reverse complement.
ATTGGGGGAGCTTCTCATACTCTACAAATGGTGCACTTTGCATTCAAACGCAAATTCTCCAAGTGCACACATTATGGGGGAGCTGTCTTAATATCTTATATGGAATCAAGGTTTGAGCTTATCATAATACTTATATGTGACTCTAGCTCGGTTTGTCATCATATACCAAAAAGGGGGGGGATTGTAAGGGTATTTTACCCTTATCCATTATTTTGGTAACAATGACACTGTTGCTAGAGTAATCGGACTAATGCATGCCTATAAGATTATTCTCAGGTATTAGTCTAACATGCATAATGGTGTATCAATGGAACAAGAAGGTAAAGGGAGACCCCGACTTCGACAAAAAAGGGAACAACATTTCTACCTCTGGCTGGCGTGTGGCACCGGCTGGCCCGGCGCCGACCGGCCCTGGCACCGGAGCCAACCGAGCACTATCCAGAAGCTTCTCCAACTTCGCCCGGTGCTGGCCCGGCGAACGGTTTGGTTCCTATCGGATGATCCGGCGTGTGGCCTGGCAGCGCCGGCCTCTGCGCTGGATGGTCCGGTGCCAGGCCCGGCAGACCGGCTCCCTCGACCATTTGTTGAGCTGGACAAGTCACAATGGCTGGGGATCATATAAATACCCCTTCACCTAGCTCAGAACACTTAGGCACTACACTACAAACTGTTCTTGAGCTCTCTCTCATACTCCATTGTTAGAAACACCAAAAGCCTCAGATCTCCCTCCTCCTCCACCCAAACTCGAATCCCTCCGGGGAAAAGCTAGAGGAGGTCTTGATCTATAGTTCCACCGAGCCAAATCTTGTTCCCCTTATATTCATTGAGATACTTGATCTCTAGGGTTATTTGGAAACCCTAGGTGGGCAAAAGAGTTCGGAAGCATCCAGGCTGTGGATTTGCTCCAGACAAGATTGTGAAGGTTTGGAGGCTGCCTCAAAGTCTACCACAAGTGAGTGAGCTATTCCTTCATGGGATAGGCTCCGGAGAAGAAGGTGAGCCTTCCTGGCGTTGAGGAATCCTTCGTGGGACCCCCACCTCTCCAAACTTGACGTACCTTCTTGCAAACACGGGAATACATCTTCGTCTCCGCGTGCTTTCGGTTATCCCTAACCAAACTCTTTAGTTTTGATATATATCTTGTGAGAGCCTTCGTGCTTGAGTTACTTGTATCATCATCTAGGGTGCCTCACCTAGTTTGCATTAGGCTCACCTTTATATTCCGCAAAGCCTAATATTGCAAGAAAGAATTAAAATCTGTAGAAACCTATTCACCCCCCCTCTAGATTTACCATCTCTGAACTTTCATATCTTCCTCACCTCCTATGGCCGTAGGCCATGGACGCGCGGTGGATCCCGATTCTTGTTGGGGGGGTGTTCTGTTTCGTTTCATATTGTTTTGTTTGTTTAGGGTTTATGTCCTACTTGAAAAGACGTGTCTGTGGCGACTCCTTGGACATGGAATAAAGCCCTCCAATTCCATTCCCCGCCCTGATGATGCATCTACTGTCACGGAGGGCTTGTGGAGGTTTGTCTCCGATGGATCTCGCTGGATTTGATCCGTACGTGTTTCTTCTGATCTAGCTACTCCTCATCGGCGATGGCTGCTGCTCTTGTGCGCTGGTCCTTCGGGACCTTAGCACAACGACTACTCATCTATCTACTACAACAAGCTCTCACTACGGCAGAACAGGGTGTTCCCGTGCAGCCTAAACGCACGGCAAAGGCCCAAATCCGCTCGGCAACGCCTTTGCCGTGCGGCCGTGCACGACAAAGAATGCACGGCAACGACCTGCCCGGCAAAGAGGCCTTTGCCGTGTGCCGCGGGAAAATCGCACGGAAACGCCTTTGCCGTGCGACCCAGCTTTGCCGTGCGCCTTCGTCGCTTTGCCGTGCATATTTCTTTGCCATGCGGCTGGAATGGTTGCCGTGCGGAGTTCTTTGCCGTGCGCTCCGCCTCCAACCCGCACGGCACAGGGTGGGCTTTGCCGTGTGCTTCACCAACACCCCGCACGGCAAAGAAACAGACCAGCATCACAGGGCGCAGCGCAGTGCACAGCTGGAGGCTCTTTGTCGTGCGCATGTGCACAACAAAGAAGGCCTTTGCCGTGTGCATGTGTCTTTGCCGTGTGCATATGCACGGCAAAGATGCTGAAAAAATTCCAGAATTTCCCTGTTTCCCCATTAATCCCTGCATATGCAATTCACAAATACCAATAATCATCCAGATACACATATAGCACAATATATAGAGTATTTGCATCATCAACAACAAAGTTCATACACGAGTAGTCCAACAAAGTCCATACAATAGTTCCAAATCGCATAATTAGTTCCTACAAGCAACATCAACAACAAAGTCTCCAACATAGAATGTTCCAAGTCGCACAACAAGTTCATACAAGCAACATCAACCTTCGCCACTTCCTTGTCCTTCTCCACTTCCTTGACCTTCTCCACCTCCTTGTCCTCCATCTCCTTGTCCTCCTACAAGTTCGTAGATGCATAAGTGGCATGGAATGGCTAAAGTTGACATGTAAGAACTAGAATTGACATGGAAGAACTAGAATTGACATGGAATGGCTAAAATTGAACATAATTGCTAGAATTGACGTGAAATGGCTAAAATTCAACATAATGGCTAAGAATGACATGGAATGGTGATACGTCTCCGACGTATCGATAATTTCTTATGTTCCATGCCACATTATTGATGTTATCTACATGTTTTATGCACACTTTATGTCATATTCGTGCATTTTCTGGAACTAACCTATTAACAAGATGCCGAAGTGCCAGTTCCTGTTTTCTGCTGTTTTTGGTTTCAGAAATCCTAGTAACAAAATATTCTCGGAATCGGACGAAATCAACGCCCAAGTTCCTATTTTCACCGGAAGCATCCAGAACACCCGGGAAGGACCAGAGGGGGGGCACTGGGCCCCCAGACCATAGGCCGGCGCGGCCCAGGCCCTGGCCGCGCCGCCCTATGGTGTCGCCACCCCTTCGACCCTCCTGCGCCGCCTCTTCGCCTATTTAAAGCCCCTGGATTGAAAACCCTGATGCGTTCGACGAAAACCACAGAAACCTTCCAGAGCCGCCGCCATCGCGAGGCCAAGATCTGGGGGACAGGAGTCTCTGTTCCGGCACGCTGCCGGAACGGGGAAGTGCCCCCGGAAGGCTTCTCCATCGACACCGCTGCCATCTCCACCGCCATCTTCATCACCGCTGCTGCTCCCATGAGGAGGGAGTAGTTCTCCATCGAGGCTCGGGGCTGTACCGGTAGCTATGTGGTTCATCTCTCTCCTATGTGCTTCAATACAATAATCTCATGAGCTGCCTTACATGATTGAGATTCATATGATGATGCTTGTAATCTAGATGTCATTATGCTAGTCAAGTGAGTTTTACTTATGTGATCTCCGGAGACTCCTTGTCCCACGTGTGTAAAGGTGACAGTGTGTGCACCGTGTGGGTCTCTTAGGCTATATTTCACAGAATACTTATTCACTGATGAATGGCATAGTGAGGTGCTTATTTATATCTCTTTATGATTCATATGAGTTTGTATCACAATTTATCTATGTGCTACTCTAGCAAAGTTATTAAAGTAGTTCTATTCCTCCTGCACGTGTGTAAAGGTGACAGTGTGTGCACCGTGTTAGTACTTGGTTTATGCTATGATCATGATCTCTTGTAGATTGCGAAGTTAACTATTGCTATGATAATATTGATGTGATCTATTCCTCCTACATATGCATGAAGGTGACAGTGTGCATGCTATGTTAGTACTTGGTTTAGTCTGTTGATCTATCTTACACTATAAGGTTACTTAAATATGAGCATTATTGTGGAGCTTGTTAACTCCGGCATTGAGGGTTCGTGTAATCCTACGCAATGTGTTCATCATCCAACAAAAGTGTAGAGTATGCATTTATCTATTCTGTTATGTGATCAATGTTGAGAGTGTCCACTAGTGAAAGTGTAATCCCTAGGCCTTGTTCCTAAATACTGCTGCGTTACTACTGCTTGTTTACGTTTCTTTTTATCGTGTTACTACTGCTGCAATACCACCACCATCAACTACACGCCCGCAAGCTATTTTCTGGCACCGTTGCTACTGCTCATACTTATTCATACCACCTGTATTTCACTATCTCTTCGCCGAACTAGTGCACCTATTAGGTGTGTTGGGGACACAAGAGACTTCTTGCTTTGTGGTTGCAGGGTTGCATGAGAGGGATATCTTTGACCTCTTCCTCCCTGAGTTCGATAAACCTTGGGTGATCCACTTAAGGGAAAACTTGCTACTGTTCTACAAACCTCTGCTCTTGGAGGCCCAACACTGTCTACAGGAAAGGAGGGGGAACGTAGACATCAAGCACTTTTCTGGCGCCGTTGCCGGGGAGGAAAGGTAAAAGGCACTCATACTCCGGTTCCAGGTAAAGTACTTTTCTGGCGCCATTGTGTTTGTGCTCGAAGCTATTTCCTTTAGATCCTGCAATTGCATCTTTTTGTTTCTTGTTTACACTAGTAAGGCATAATGGACAACATCTGTGAGCTTTTTATTCTATTTCCTGAGTCAAGACATGAATGGTTTAATGCGAAAATTAAAAAACCCATGGAATCTTATTTGCACGCTAGTAGCAATGATATTAGTATGAACGCTTTGAACACCATTGTTGCTAATGATATGGAAAATTCTAAGCTTGGGGAAGCTGGCTTTGATGAGCATGATATTTTTAGTCCCCCAAGCATTGAGGAGAAAATTTTCTGTGATTATACTATGCCTCCTACACTTGATGAGAATAATAATGATAGCTACTTTGTTGAATTTGCTCCCACTACAACTAATAAAATTGATTATGCCTATGTGGAGAGTAATAATTTTATGCATGAGACTCATGATAAGAATGCTTTATGTGATGGTTATATTGTTGAGTTTGCTCATGTTGCTACTGAAAGTTATTATGAGAGAGGAAAATATGGTTGTAGAAATTTTCATGTTACTAAAATGCCTCTCTATGTGCTGAAATTTTTCAAGCTATACTTGTTTTATCTTCCTATGCTTGTTACTTTGCTCTTCATGAACTTGTTTATTTACAAGATTCCTTTGCATAGGAAGCATGTTAGACTTAAATTTGTTTCATATTTGCCTCTTGATGCTCTCTTTTGCTTCAAATACTATTTCTTGCGAGTGCATCATTAAAACTGCTGAGCCCATCTTAATGGCTATAAAGAAAAGAACTTCTTGGGAGATAACCCATGTGTTATTTTGCTACAGTACTTTGTTTTATATTTGTGTCTTGGAAGTTGTTTACTACTGTAGCAACCTCTCCTTATCTTAGTTTTGTGTTTTGTTGTGCCAAGTGAAGCCTCTAATCGAAGGTTGATACTAGATTTGGATTTCTGCACAGAAACAGATTTCTATCTGTCACGAATCTGAGATTTTCTCTCTGTAGAAAAATCAGAAAAATATGCCAATTTACGTGCGTGTTCCTCAGATATGTACGCAACTTTCATTAGTTTTGAGTTTTCTGATCTGAGCAACGGAAGTATTTATTAGAAATTCGTCTTTACGGACTGTTCTGTTTTGACAGATTCTGCCTTTTATTTCGCATTGCTTCTTTCGCTGTGTTGGGTGGATTTCTTTGTTCCATTACCTTCCAGTAGCTTTGAGCAATGTCCAGAAGTGTTAAGATGATTGTGTCACCTCTGAACATGTGAGTTTTTGATTATGTACTAACCCCTCTAATGAAGTTTATGAGAAGTTTGGTGTGAAGGAAGTTTTCAAGGGTCAAGAGAGGAGGATGATATACTATGATCAAGGAGAGTGAAAGCTCTAAGCTTGGGGATGCCCCGGTGGTTCACCCCTGCATATATCAAGAAGACTCAAGCGTCTAAGCTTGGGGATGCCCAAGGCATCCCCTTCTTCATCGACAAATTATCAGGTTCCTTCTCTTGAAACTATATTTTTATTCGGTCACATCTTATGTGCTTTACTTGGAGCATCTGTTTGTTTGTTTCTATTTTTGTTTTTGTTTGAATAAATGCTTGTGTGGGAGAGAGACACGCTCCGCTGTAGCATATGGACAAGTATGTCCTTGGTTTCTACTCATAGTATTCATGGCGAAGTTTCTCCTTCGTTAAATTATTATATGGTTGGAAACGGAAAATGCTACATGTAGTAATTGGTATGATGTCTTGAATAACTTGATATTTGGCAATTGTTGTGCTCTTGTTTAAGCTCTTGCATCATATACCTTGCACCTATTAGTGAAGAAATACATAGAGCTTGTTAAAATTTGGTTTGCATGAGTGGTTTCTCTAGAGTCTAGATATTTTCTAGTAAGATGTTTGAACAACAAGGAAGACGATGTATAGTTTTATAATGCTTGTAATATGTCTTTTATGTGAGTTTTGCTGTACTAGTTCGTGCTTGTGTTTGCTTCAAACAACCTTGCTAGCCTAAACCTTGTATCGAGAGGGAATACTTCTCATGCATCCAAATCCTTGAGCCAAACAACACTATGCCATTTGTGTCCACCATACCTACCTACTACATGGTATTTCTCCGCCATTCCAAAGTAAATTGCTTGAGTGCTATCTTTAAAATTCCATCATTCACCTTTGCAATATATAGCTCATGGGACAAATAGCTTAAAAACTATTGTGATATTGAATATGTAATTATGTACTTTATCTCTTATTAAGTTGCTTGTTGTGCGATAACCATGTTCACTGGGGACGCCATCAACTACTCTTTGTTGAATTTCATGTGAGTTGCTATGCATGTTCGTCTTGTCTGAAGTAAGAGCGATCTACCACCCTATGGTTAAGCATGCATATTGTTAGAGAAGAACATTGGGCCGCTAACTAAAGCCATGATCCATGGTGGAAGTTTCAGTTTTGGACATACATCCTCAATCTCATATGAGAAAATTATTAATTGTTGTTACATGCTTATGCATAAAAGAGGAGTCCATTATCTGTTGTCTATGTTGTCCCGGTATGGATGTCTAAGTTGAGAATAATCAATAGCGAGAAATCCAATGCGAGCTTTCTCCTTAGACCTTTGTACAGGCGGCATAGAGGTACCCCTTTGTGACACTTGGTTAAAACATGTGCATTGTGATGATCTGGTAGTCCAAGCTAATTAGGACAAGGTGCGGACACTATTAGTATACTATGCATGAGGCTTGCAACTTGTAAGATATAATTTACATGATACATATGCTTTATTACTACCGTTGACAAAATTGTTTCATGTTTTCAAAATCAAAGCTCTAGCACAAATATAGCAATCGATGCTTTTCCTCTATGGAGGACCATTCTTTTACTTTCATTGTTGAGTCAGTTCACCTATTTCTCTCCACCTCAAGAAGCAAACACTTGTGTGAACTGTGCATTGATTCCTACATATTTGCTTATTGCACTTGTTATATTACTCTATGTTGACAATATCCATGAGATATACATGTTACAAGTTGAAAGCAACCGCTGAAACTTAATCTTCTTTTGTGTTGCTTCAATGCCTTTACTTTGAATTATTGCTTTATGAGTTAACTCTTATGCAAGACTTATTGATGCTTGTCTTGAAGTGCTATTCATGAAAAGTCTTTGCTTTATGATTCAGTTGTTTACTCATGTCATTACCATTGTTTTGATCATTGCATTCATTACATGTGTTTACAATAGTATGATCAAGTTTATGATGGCATGTCACTCCAGAAATTATCTGTGTTATCGTTTTACCTGCTCGGGACGAGCAGAACTAAGCTTGGGGATGCTGATACGTCTCCGACGTATCGATAATTTCTTATGTTCCATGCCACATTATTGATGTTATCTACATGTTTTATGCACACTTTATGTCATATTCGTGCATTTTCTGGAACTAACCTATTAACAAGATGCCGAAGTGCCGGTCTCGTCAGCTGTTTTTTGTTTCTGTAAATCCTAGTAACAAAATATTCTCGGAATCGGACGAAATCAACGCCCAAGTTCCTATTTTCACCGGAAGCATCCAGAACACCCGGGAAGGACCAGAGGGGGCACTGGCCCCCAGACCATAGGCCGGCGCGGCCTGTGCCCCGGCCGCGCCGCCCTATGGTGTCGCCACCCCTTCGACCCTCCTGCGCCGCCTCTTCGCCTATTTAAAGCCCCTGGATTGAAAACCCTGATGCGTTCGACGAAAACCACAGAAACCTTCCAGAGCCGCCGCCATCGCGAGGCCAAGATCTGGGGGACAGGAGTCTCTGTTCCGGCACGCTGCCGGAACGGGGAAGTGCCCCGGAAGGCTTCTCCATCGACACCGCTGCCATCTCCACCGCCATCTTCATCACCGCTGCTGCTCCCATGAGGAGGGAGTAGTTCTCCATCGAGGCTCGGGGCTGTACCGGTAGCTATGTGGTTCATCTCTCTCCTATGTGCTTCAATACAATAATCTCATGAGCTGCCTTACATGATTGAGATTCATATGATGATGCTTGTAATCTAGATGTCATTATGCTAGTCAAGTGAGTTTTACTTATGTGATCTCCGGAGACTCCTTGTCCCACGTGTGTAAAGGTGACAGTGTGTGCACCGTGTGGGTCTCTTAGGCTATATTTCACAGAATACTTATTCACTGATGAATGGCATAGTGAGGTGCTTATTTATATCTCTTTATGATTCATATGAGTTTGTATCACAATTTATCTATGTGCTACTCTAGCAAAGTTATTAAAGTAGTTCTATTCCTCCTGCACGTGTGTAAAGGTGACAGTGTGTGCACCGTGTTAGTACTTGGTTTATGCTATGATCATGATCTCTTGTAGATTGCGAAGTTAACTATTGCTATGATAATATTGATGTGATCTATTCCTCCTACATATGCATGAAGGTGACAGTGTGCATGCTATGTTAGTACTTGGTTTAGTCTGTTGATCTATCTTACACTATAAGGTTACTTAAATATGAGCATTATTGTGGAGCTTGTTAACTCCGGCATTGAGGGTTCGTGTAATCCTACGCAATGTGTTCATCATCCAACAAAAGTGTAGAGTATGCATTTATCTATTCTGTTATGTGATCAATGTTGAGAGTGTCCACTAGTGAAAGTGTAATCCCTAGGCCTTGTTCCTAAATACTGCTGCGTTACTACTGCTTGTTTCATCGTTTTTCTTGTGTTACTACTGCTGCAATACCACCACCATCAACTACACGCCCGCAAGCTATTTTCTGGCACCGTTGCTACTGCTCATACTTATTCATACCACCTGTATTTCACTATCTCTTCGCCGAACTAGTGCACCTATTAGGTGTGTTGGGGACACAAGAGACTTCTTGCTTTGTGGTTGCAGGGTTGCATGAGAGGGATATCTTTGACCTCTTCCTCCCTGAGTTCGATAAACCTTGGGTGATCCACTTAAGGGAAAACTTGCTGCTGTTCTACAAACCTCTGCTCTTGGAGGCCCAACACTGTCTACAGGAAAGGAGGGGGAACGTAGACATCAAATGGCTAAAATTAACATGGAATAGCTAAAATTGAACATAATGGCTAAAATTGACATGGTTGAATGGCTAAAATTCACAAGTGACATGGTATGGAAGAATTAGAAGTGTAGGAGAACTCACCTAGAAACTGCTGCAGGCTCCGGATGATGCCCGTATTGTTGACGGTCAAGCCAGGTGTCAGCGGGCTCTGACTTGGCGCTCGCTGGAGGAGCGCCAACACCTGCGGATCAGGCGCGGGGATCTGCAATATCCAAAGTTCGGTTAGACAACAAACAAGATTGAGATGGAGATATTAAGTTAACCACTTACCCAGTTGGGGAATATAGGAGGACACGACGTGCTAGGACCACTACTCGCCGGTGGGGAAGTCACCACGGCCTGGTTCATGAACATCTGCTGGAACATCTGCTGCTGTTGTTGCATCTGCTGCAACATCTGCTGCTGCATCTGCATGCTGTCCCTAAGCTGCTGCTGCTGCATCTGCATCTTCTCCTCTTGGTTCCTCCGTTCCCTTTCTTCCATCTCCGCCTACGTTGTGTTGCCGCGATGTCAGTAAGATTGCAATGGAAAACATGTCATGAAGCGTAGAGGATCGACGAAGAACTTACCCGTAACTTCTCGACAGCTAGGTCCGAAGCCCGTGGGCGGGTCTGTACCTGAGGCTGCTCGCTCGTACGCCCACGACGGATCTAGCGTAGAGATGGAATGGTCGTTGGGTCGACTAACCCATCAGCAATCCATAGGCGGCCACCCTTCTTGCCTTGTCCCGCAAGCACCGCAACCTCAACGTCAAAGTCTTCGGTGGTTGGGTCGGCGTCTTCGCCGTGCTTGGCCTTGAAGCTCGAGCGGTACGCCCCACACTGGGCCTCCGCTAGCTCGTTGACCCACACGGACCCCGTTACAGGATGCGGCTCCCTCCTGGTCTTCGACTTTTGGAAAAGGCCAAATAAGTTTGGTGTCGCGCCTGTCTTCACTTCCTGCAAAAGAGTACATGCAAGTAAGTGAAGAGGGACACCCTTGCGGGGCTAACAATAACATGAAACGAAAGAATGAAGAAACCATTTGCTCACCTCTTCCTGCAAGGTAAGGGCCAAGTTCTTGCTGCCCTGGACATGTGATCCACCTCCCATCTCTAAACGCTTCTGCTTGCCCTCCTCGTGCTTCCGGGCGTACTCGCGGGATGTCCACCATATGACCATCGCAAGAAAGCACGCCTTGTCTTCCCCGACGTACTGAGGAGGGTTCTACATACACAAGATAGACCCATTATTAGAACATAAACTACATGAAAATGCGGAAATAAATAACACAGGAATGCTAATACCTGCAGGCACTGCCACGGTGCCATGAGCGTATCCCGACAATCAGCCTTACTCATCCAAACTTTGCGCTCGGCGTGTGTTATCACCAGATTTTAGCCAAATCAGAAGATGGGCCGTGATTGTGATGGGCTTGGAGGATATGCACATAAAGTGTTTCTGAATCGGCCTCGTGCGAGAATTTGGGCTAGATTGCCCGTATATTTGTACATTATGGTAGATCGTATTTTAGTTTAGAATTAAGAGATAGAGTTTGGTTCTGCATACGCTAGGTTTATTCCAAAGATAGAAAGTCCACGGACTATAAATATGTACCTAGGGTTATTGAGAAAGGAGGACAATCACGTTCACAACAAACACAATCTAGGCGCATCGCCACCCCTTGTTTCGAGGGTTTCTTCCGGGTAAGTGTCATGCTGCCCAGATCGCATCTTGCGATCCGGGGCGATATCGATTTATTCGTTGTTTTGTGTTGCTCGATCAAGCCTTGTTGATGGCGAGTAACACCGTTATCATAGATGTTTTGGGGCTAGCGTCGATACTTTCCCGATATGTTTGCGTAGTTATGTCGCTCTAAATATCTAGCTGCCTTTGCACCTATCTTAGGTGTAAGGGCAGCGTCTTGCTTGGACTTTATTTTAGTAGATCTGATCTGTTATGGTTGTTCCTTGTTCTCAAGGATTAGTTTAATATCCGCATGGTCAGGCCTTGCAAACAGGTTGAACGATCCAGTAGTGCGTAAGGTATGGTTTGCCGATCCAAGAGGGGTTGTTCCGGGAATCGACTCTGTGTTGGTTTTTAGGCCTCTTCTAGGATTAGTTTTCTGTTATCTTTCGTATTCCGCTGTGCTCAACTACGTGTAGGACGTTCCAATTATGCGGTGAAAGCCCTAGACTGTCGTAGATTGATTTAACTTGGTACTGATCAAGCAGGATCCCCATGTTATCGTAGATCCAATACGAACCATGGATGAATCGGCTCTTTGAGCTGATGCACAGGGTAACCTGAGAGCCGATCGAGGCTCGGATTTAATGTTTACGTGTCTGCCATGCAGGAAATTAATCGAAGCCATCCATCACCTTCCTGACCAGGTATAGGTCAGGTGGCACGCCCTCGCAACAGCCAGGACGTGTGCCGGAGCTTTGCGGGCCGTCGCCCGAGGGACCAGGACCCACCAGCAGTTCTGGGAGCCTCCCGGCTCTTCATGTTGCTCGTCGCTGCTCGCCGGTGGGTTTTGGCAGGCAACACATTCTGGCACGCCCGGTGGGACATTCTACAGCAACTACATCAACATCTGCAGCTGAGATGGCAGACGGACCAGTCACGTACGAAGATCTACCTGAGGATCACAAGAAGAAATATGATGAGATTAAAGCTGTCTTCGAAGCCGATCTCATCGGCTCTTTCGAGAGGACCCGTAAACATGGCATTAGGTGGAAAGGGTTCTCACCCGACGGCGTTCTCGACGAAGTAGATATGTCTCTCCCTTCAGAGGAACGCACCAGAGCTCTGCGCCAGGAAGTTAATTACATGGTGGCTCATTCTCTACACCGTCATTCTGAGAGCCTGGCGTGGTTCAGGAAATCATGAAGCATCAGTACTCTCCATCAAGGCCTACCCTAGGGACTCACCAGGGAGAAATACCGTTCCAGACCAGACCGCAGCTGCCATTCACGCTTGCAACTCCAGAGCCACAGGGTTCACTGGCATACGTCGTCTACAAGGTTGGAGGCGATCCTGGCGATTGCCAATTCCTGTATGAGCCGCCTAAAGAAATCCCACATGGATACGTGTGCACATACGTGCCGGACTGCAATAACTTGGCGCGCACAAACCAGATTGCAGCAGGAGGGGTTTCTGGAGCGGACGCCGATAAACAGGCGTGGCTAGCTAAATATGCCACCGGAACGAGTCATGAAAGCTCAGCCCCTGCAGCTCATACCGTGGAACAAATCAGTGTAGGGATTCGTAGCATAGAAAACAAAAAATTTCCTACCGCGAGAACGCAATCCAATCCAAGATGCAATCTAGAAGATGGGAGCAACGAGGGGATGAACGAGACTAACCCTTGAAGATTTCCAAAGCCTACAAGAGGAGGCTCTCGTTGCTGCGGTAGACGATCACTTGCCGCTTTCAAAAGCGCGTAGAAGATCTTGATGGTGCCACAATCGGGCAGCACCTCCGTACTCGGTCACACGTTCGGTGTTGATGAAGACGATGTCCTTCTCCCCGTTCCAGCGGGCAGCGGAAGTAGTAGATCCTCCTCGGAATCCCGACAGCACGATGGCGTGGTGGCGGTGTCGATGGAGAACTCCGACAGGGCTTCGCCTAAGCGTATGCGGGAGAAGTGGTGGAGGAGAAGAGGCTAGGGTTTGGGGAGAGGGGGTGGCTAGGGCGCCGGCCATGGGCAGCCCTAGGTGGTGCGGCCAAGAGTGGCTGCCCCCTCCCTCTCCTCCTCATTATATAGGTGGAAATCCCCAAGAGTTGTAGTCCAAGTCTTCGAATAAGACCCCAACAACAAAACCTCCCATAGGTGGGAAACCTACTCAAGGGGGGAGTCCTACCCAAGGTGGGACTCCCACCTTTCCCTTAGGTGGGGTGGCCGGCCACCTATGGTGGAGTCCACCTGGGACTCCACCCTTTAGGGTTTGGCTGGCCATGCAAGGTGGAGTCCCTTCGGGACTCCACTTTCCATGGTGATTTCTTCCGGACTTTTCTAGAACCTTCTAGAACCTGCCATAAATGCACCGGATCATTTCCAAACTTGGAATATGACTTCCTATATATGAATCTTATTCTCCGGACCATTCCGGACCTCCTCGTGATGTCCTGGATCCCATCCGAGACTCCGAACAAAACTTCGAACTCCATTCCTTATTCCATATCTACTTAAACGACATCAAACCTTAAGTGTGTCACCCTACGGTTCGCGAACTATGTAGACATGGTCGAGATCTCTCTCCGACCAATAACCAATAGCGGGATCTGGAGATCCATAATGGCTCCCACATATTCAATGATGACTTAGTGATCGAATGAACCATTCACATACGATACCAATTCCCTTTGTCACGCGATATTTTACTTGTCCGAGGTTTGATCATCGGTATCTCTATACCTTGTTCAACCTTGTCTCCTGACAAGTACTCTTTACTCGTACCGTGGTATGTTGTCTCTTATGAACCATTCATATGCTTGCAAGCTATTTAGACGACATTCCACCGAGAGGGCCCAGAGTATATCTATCCGTCATCGGGATGGACAAATCCCACTGTTGATCCATATGCCTCAACTCATACTTTCCGGATACTTAATCCCACCTTTATAACCACCCATTTACGCAGTGGCGTTTGATGTAATCAAAGTACCTTTCCAGCATAAGTGATTTACCTGATCTCATGGTCATAAGGACTAGGTAACTATGTATCGAAAGCTTATAGCAAATAACTTAATGACGTGATCTTATGCTACGCTTAATTGGGTGTATCCATTACATCATTCACATAATGATATAACCTTGTTATTAATAACATCCAATGTTCATGATTATGAAACTAATCATCTATTAATCAACAAGCTAGTTAAGAGGCTTTACTAGGGACTCATTGTTGTTTACATAACACACATGTATCAATGTTTCGGTTAATACAATTATAGCATGGTATATAAACATTTATCATAAACATAAAGATATATAATAACCACTTTTATTATTGCCTCTTGGGCATATCTCCAACAGTCTCCCACTTGCACTAGAGTCAATAATCTAGATTACATTGTAATGTACCTAACACCCATGGCATTCTGGTGTTGGTCATACTTTGCCCTAGGGAGAGCTTTAGTCAACGGTTCTGACACACTCAGAAACGTATGTATTTTGCAATTCATTTGCGTCTTCACGCATCACTCATTTTCCAAATGAGTCGGCATTAAATATGTTTGGTCATCTGGTGGAACCTTAATTCCGCGGTCTGAAATATGTCACTAATATTGTCATACACAATATAGCTTCAAAGTTCTGACACTATCGGAACTACACCAAGTTCTCAAAGAACCTCTTGACTTAACATCCTCAGTCATTGTCAAAACAACGACATATTCTGCCTTCGTTTGTAGAATCCGTCACAACATTTAGAACTCTTCTAAATCTAGCATTGTGCTACCTTTTAAAACAACACTTAGCCTAATTTTGAGATTGAAATTTTATTTTTATATGTGACAAAACCAATATCGGTGCAACACCTTACAGCGATTTGTTTGTCATTTCTCCATACAAAACTATTTATATATCCTTGGTTCTTCTAAAGTACACAGGGATATTCTTACTGTTTGTCCAATGATTATCACATGAATCATTCTGGTATATGCTCCTAACATTTTAGAGCACTGGACATCTGATTGTGTACATATTAATTGTGATCTAAATCACTCATGTGTTTTTACTCATTGAGTGTCAGATACACTCAAGTTTTGTTAAAACTTCACATGACAAGAACATTTTCTTAATATTTCTATATTGAACTACTTCAATATCCTTTATATGTACTTTGACTTAAACTTATTATGTGTTTCAATCTATCTTCATAGATCTTGATACTAAATATGTTTCAGTCCATATCCTTTCATTGAAGTTAATTCTCAATGAAACCTTTTATAATCAAGTATATAATTACATCATTTATAACCAACTATATGTATCTACATAAAGTATTATAAATATGTCTCAGCGCTCCCACTTAATTTCTTGCAAATGCAAGCCTCTTCATCGTTTCTGATGAAATCAAAAACTCTTTGACTATTTCATCCGGTGAAGATTCCAACTCCGTGATACTCACTTCATCCAATTGAAGTTTTTTTACCTATCTAGTATTCCACGGACTAGCAAAACAATTGGTTGTATCTTATATACACCTTTAATACACACTTCTGTTAAGTAATGTATTTTGCCATCCTACTATCATATCTCATGAAAGAAATATGTAGCGATTACTAGAATAATCCACATAGACTATAATCTTATCGTAGTCAACTCTTTGAACTTTGTCGTAAACAACTTTTCGACAAGTCGAGCTTATTCAAGGATATTCCATCCAAGTCCATCAATTTTATAGATCTGTTTACTTTCAAAAAGTATTCATCTATCTTGGATTTCATGACGTATAGCCATTTTAACGGAGTCAGGGCCCATCATAACTTCTTTGTATGTAGTTGGTTTATCATTGTTCAAAAACAATCCTTTGTTCACAAATCATTTATTTGATCACAAAGTAAACCATACCTACAAGGTTCAATAAGTACTTCGATCTCCATGACTATAACATTTTGTAGACATGGGAGCCATGATCGTCGTGGTTGATGTCTACGGGTGCTTCTATTCTTGTAGACAGTGTTGGGCCTCCAAGAGCAGAGGTTTGTAGAACAGCAGCAAGTTTCCCTTAAGTGGATCACCCAAGGTTTATCGAACTCAGGGAGGAAGAGGTCAAAGATATCCCTCTCATGCAACCCTGCAACCACAAAGCAAGAAGTCTCTTGTGTCCCCAACACACCTAATAGGTGCACTAGTTCGGCGAAGAGATAGTGAAATACAAGTGGTATGAATGAATATGAGCAGTAGTAACGGCGCCAGAAAAGTGCTTGCTGGCGTGCAGTTGATGGTAGTAATATTGCAGGAAGTAAAGATGCAGTAAAACAGTAAACAAGCAGCGATAGCAGTATTTAGGAACAAGGCCTAGGGATCATACTTTCACTAGTGGACACTCTCAACATTGATCACATAACAGAATAAATAGATAGATGCTAGACTCTACACCCTCTTGTTGGATGATGAACACCACTAACTGTGTAGGATTACACGAACCCTCAATGCCGGAGTTAACAAGCTCCACAATATTCAATGTTCATATTTAAATAACCTTAGAGTGCATAACAGATCAACATAACCAAACCAAGTACTGACATAGCATGCACACTGTCACCTTCACACTACGAAAGGAGGCATAGATCACATCAATACCATCATAGCAATAGTTAACTTCATAATCTACAAGAGATCACAATCATAGCCTACGCCAAGTACTACACGATGCACACACTGTCACCATTACACCGTGCAGGAGGAATAAACTACTTTAATAACATCACTAGAGTAGCACACAGATAAATTGTGATACAAAACACATTGCAATCATAAAGAGATATAAATAAGCACTTCACTATGCCATTCATAACAGTGAATAAGTATTCTGTGAAATATAGCCTAAGAGACCCACACGGTGCACACACTGTCACCTTTACACACGTGGGACAAGGAGTCTCCGGGGATCACATAAGTAAAACCCACTTGACTAGCATAATGACATCTAGATTACAAGCATCATCATATGAATCTCAATCATGTAAGGCAGCTCATGAGATTATTGTATTGAAGTACATAGGAGAGAGATTAACCACATAGCTACCGGTACAGCCCCGAGCCTCGATGGAGAACTACTCCCTCCTCATGGGAGACAGCAGCGTTGATGAAGATGGCGGTGGTGTCGATGGAGAAGCCTTCCGGGGGCACTTCCCCGTCCCGGCGGCGTGCCGGAACAGAGACTCCTGTCCCCCAGATCTTGGCTTCGCGATGGCGGCGGCTCTGGAAGGTTTTCTCTGGTTTCGTCGAACGTAATAGGGTTTTCGCGACGGAGACCTTAAGTAGGCGGAAGGGCGGCGTCAGAAGGGGTCTGGGGCCACCAGACACTAGGGCGGCGCGCCCCCCTCCTGGGCCGCGCCGCCACCATGTGTGGGCCCCCTGTGGCCCCTCTCTGGCGGCTCTCGGGTGTTCTGGAAGCTCCCGGGGATTCTAAGATGCTGGGCGTTGATTTCGTCCAATTCCGAGAATATTTCCTTACTAGGATTTCTGAAACCAAAAACAGCAAAAAACAGCAACTGGCCCTTCGGCATCTCGTCAATAGGTTAGTTCCGGAAAACGCATAATAATGACATAAAGTATGCATAAAACATGTAGATATCATCAATAATGTGGCATGGAACATAAGAAATTATCGATACGTCGGAGACGTATCAGCATCCCTGCTTAGTTCCTGCTGTCCCCGAGCAGGTAAACGATAACAAAGATAATTTCTGGAGTGACATGCCATCATAACCTTGATCATACTATTGTAAGCATATGTAATGAATGCAGCGATCAAAACAATGGTAATGACATGAGTAAACAAATGAATCATAAAGCAAAGACTTTTCATGAATAGTACTTTCAAGACAAGCATCAATAAGTCTTGCATAAGAGTTAACTCATAAAGCAATAATTCAAAGTAAAAGGTATTGAAGCAACATAAAGGAAGATTAAGTTTCAGCGGTTGCTTTCAACTTATAACATGTATATCTCATGGATAGTGTCAATGTAAAGTAATATAACAAGTGCAATATGCAAGTATGTAGGAATCAATGCACAGTTCACACAAGTGTTTGCTTCTTGAGATGGAGAGAAATAGGTGAACTGACTCAACATAAAAGTAAAAGAAAGGTCCTTCAAAGAGGAAAGCATTGATTGCTATATTTGTGCTAGAGCTTTTATTTTGAAAACATGAAACAATTTTGTCAACGGTAGTAATAAAGCATATGTATCATGTAAATTATATCTTACAAGTTGCAAGCTTCATGCATAGTATACTAGTAGTGCCCGCACCTTGTCCTAATTAGCTCGGATTACCAGGATTATCATTGCAATACACATGTTTTAACCAAGTGTCACAAAGGGGTACCTCTATGCCGCCTGTACAAAGGTCTAAGGAGAAAGCTCGCATTTGGATTTCTCGCTTTTGATTATTCTCAACTTAGACATCCATACCGGGACAACATAGACAACAGATAATGGACTCCTCTTTAATGCATAAGCATGTAGCAACAATTAATGTTCTCATATGAGATTGAGGATATATGTCCAAAACTGAAACTTCAACCATGATTCATGGCTTTAGTTAGCGGCCCAATGTTCTTCTCTAACATCATGCATGCTCTAACCATTTAATGAGTGGTAAATCTCCCTTACTTCAGACAAGACGAACATGCATAGCAACTCACATGATATTCAACAAAGAGTTGATGGCGTCCCCAGGAGCATGGTTATCGCACAACAAGCAACTTAATAAGAGATAAAGTGCATAAGTACATATTCAATACCACAATAGTTTTTAAGGCTATTTTGTCCCATGAGCTATATATTGCAAAGGCGAATGATGGAAATTTAAAGGTAGAACTCAAGCAATTTACTTTGGAATGGCGGAGAAATACCATGTAGTAGGTAGGTATGGTGGACACAAATGGCATAGTGGTTGGCTCAAGGATTTTGGATGCATGAGAAGTATTCCCTCTCGATACAAGGTTTAGGCTAGCAAGGTTATTTGAAACAAACACAAGGATGAACCGATGCAGCAAAACTCACATAAAAGACATATTGTAAACATTATAAGACTCTACACCGTCTTCCTTGTTGTTCAAACTCAATACTAGAAATTATCTAGACCTTAGAGAGACCAATTATGCAAACCAAATTTTAGCAAGCTCTATGTATTTTTTCATTAATAGGTGCAAAGTATATGATGCAAGAGCTTAAACATGAGCACAAAAATTGCCAAGTATCAAATTATCCAAGACATTTTATCAATTACTACATGTAGCATTTTCCGTTTCCAACCATATAACAATGAACGAAGCAGTTTCAACCTTCGCCATGAACATTAAAAGCTAAGAACACATGTGTTCATACGAACCAGCGGAGCTTGTCTCTCTCCCACACAAGCATTTATTCAAACAAAAACACAAACAAAAGCACACAGACGCTCCAAGTAAAGTACATAAGATGTGACTGAATAAAAATATAGTTTCAAGAAAAGAAACCTGATAAGTTGTCGATGAAGAAGGGGATGCCTTGGGCATCCCCAAGCTTAGATGCTTGAGTCTTCTTGAAATATGCAGGGATGAACCACCGGGGCATCCCCAAGCTTAGACTCTTCACTCTTCTTGATCATAGTATATCATCCTCCTCTCTTGACCCTTGAAAACTTCCTCCACACCAAACTCGAAACAAACTCATTAGAGGGTTAGTGCATAATCAAAAATTCACATGTTCAGAGGTGACACAATCATTCTTAACACTTCTGGACATTGCCCAAAGCTACTGGAAGTCAATGGAACAAAGAAATCCATCCAACACAGCAAAAGAGGCAATGCGAAATAAAAGGCAGAATCTGTCAAAACAGAACAGTCCGTAAAGACGAATTTTAAAGTGGCACCAGACTTGCTCAGATGAAAATGCTCAAATTGAATGAAAGTTGCGTACGTATCTGAGGATCACGCACGTAAATTGGCAGATTTTTCTGAGTTACCTACAGAGAATTCTGCCCAGATTCGTGACAGACAGAAATCTGTTTCTGCACAGTAATCCAAATCTAGTATGAACCTTGCTATCAAAGACTTTACTTGGCACAACAATGCATAAAATAAGATAAGGAGAGGTTGCTACAGTAGGAACAACTTCCAAGACTCAAATATAAAAAAAAAGTACTGTAGCAAAATAAACACATGGGTTATCTCCCAAGAAGTTCTTTCTTTATAGCCATTAAGATGGGCTCAGCAATTTTAATGATGCACTCGCAAGAAATAAGAGTTGAAGCATAAGAGAGCATCAAAAAGCAAATTCAAAACACATTTAAGTCTAACATACTTCCTATGCATAGGAATCTTGTAAATAAACAAGTTCATGAAGAGCAAAGTAACAAGCATAGGAAGATAAAACCAGTGTAACTTCAAAATTCTCAACATAAAGAGGGGAAACTTAATATTATTAAGATGCATATAACCATGTTTCCCTCTCTCATAATAACTTTCAGGGGCATCATGAACAAACTCAACAATATAAGTATCACATAAAACAGTCTTATCATGAGCTATATGAATAAAATTATTACTCTCCACATAAGCATGATCAATTTTATTAGTTGTAGTGGGAGCAAATTCAACAAAGTAGCTATCATTATTATTCTCATCAAGTGTAGGAGGCATAGTATTATCATCATAAAAATTACTCTCCATAGTAGGCGGCACTAAAAGACCAATATCATTATAATCATCATAAATAGGAGGCAAAGTATCGTCAAAGTAAATTTTCTCCTCAATGCTTGGGGGACTAAAAATATCATGCTCATCAAAGCCAGCTTCCCCAAGCTTAGAATTTTCCATATCATTAGCAACAATGGTGTTCAAAGCGTTCATACTAATATGTTCCATAGGTTTTTTAATTTTCGCATCAAACCATCCATGTCTTAAATCAGGAAATAGAATAAGAAGCTCATTGTTGTCCATTATGCCAAACTAGTGTAAACAAGAAACAAAAAGATGCAATTGCAGGATCTAAAGGAAATAGCTTCGACCACACACACAACGGCGCCAGAAAAGTACTTTACCTGGGACCGGAGTATGAGAGCCTTTTACCTTTCCTCCCCGGCAACGGCGCTAGAAAAGTGCTTCATTACCGGGATCCGGTGTGTGTGTGCCGTTTACCTTTCCTCCCCGGCAACGGCGCCAGAAAAGTGCTTGATGTCTACGGGTGCTTCTATTCTTGTAGACAGTGTTGGGCCTCCAAGAGCAGAGGTTTGTAGAACAGCAGCAAGTTTCCCTTAAGTGGATCACCCAAGGTTTATCGAACTCAGGGAGGAAGAGGTCAAAGATATCCCTCTCATGCAACCCTGCAACCACAAAGCAAGAAGTCTCTTGTGTCCCCAACACACCTAATAGGTGCACTAGTTCGGCGAAGAGATAGTGAAATACAAGTGGTATGAATGAATATGAGCAGTAGTAACAGCGCCAGAAAAGTGCTTGTCAAGGCGTGCGCTGATGGTAGTAATATTGCAGAAGTAAAGATGCAAAGAAACAAGAAACAAGTAGCGATAGCAGTATTTAGGAACAAGGCCTAGGGATCATACTTTCACTAGTGGACACTCTCAACATTGATCACATAACAGAATAAATAGATAGATGCTAGACTCTACACCCTCTTGTTGGATGATGAACACCACTAACTGTGTAGGATTACACGAACCCTCAATGCCGGAGTTAACAAGCTCCACAATATTCAATGTTCATATTTAAATAACCTTAGAGTGCATAACAGATCAACATAACCAAACCAAGTACTGACATAGCATGCACACTGTCACCTTCACACTACGATAGGAGGCATAGATCACATCAATACCATCATAGCAATAGTTAACTTCATAATCTACAAGAGATCACAATCATAGCCTACGCCAAGTACTACACGATGCACACACACTGTCACCATTACACCGTGCAGGAGGAATAAACTACTTTAATAACATCACTAGAGTAGCACACAGATAAATTGTGATACAAAACACATTGCAATCATAAAGAGATATAAATAAGCACTTCACTATGCCATTCATAACAGTGAATAAGTATTCTGTGAAATATAGCCTAAGAGACCCACACGGTGCACACACTGTCACCTTTACACACGTGGGACAAGGAGTCTCCGGAGATCACATAAGTAAAACCCACTTGACTAGCATAATGACATCTAGATTACAAGCATCATCATATGAATCTCAATCATGTAAGGCAGCTCATGAGATTATTGTATTGAAGTACATAGGAGAGAGATTAACCACATAGCTACCGGTACAGCCCCGAGCCTCGATGGAGAACTACTCCCTCCTCATGGGAGACAGCAGCGTTGATGAAGATGGCGGTGGTGTCGATGGAGAAGCCTTCCGGGGGCACTTCCCCGTCCCGGCGGCGTGCCGGAACAGAGACTCCTGTCCCCCAGATCTTGGCTTCGCGATGGCGGCGGCTCTGGAAGGTTTTCTCTGGTTTCGTCGAACGTAATAGGGTTTTCGCGACGGAGACCTTAAGTAGGCGGAAGGGCGGCGTCAGAAGGGGTCTGGGGCCACCAGACACTAGGGCGGCGCGCCCCCTCCTGGGCCGCGCCGCCACCATGTGTGGGCCCCCTGTGGCCCCTCTCTGGCGGCTCTCGGGTGTTCTGGAAGCTCCCGGGGATTCTAAGATGCTAGGCGTTGATTTCGTCCAATTCCGAGAATATTTCCTTACTAGGATTTCTGAAACCAAAAACAACAGAAAACAGCAACTGGCGCTTCGGCATCTCGTCAATAGGTTAGTTCCGGAAAACGCATAATAATGACATAAAGTATGCATAAAACATGTAGATATCATCAATAATGTGGCATGGAACATAAGAAATTATCGATACGTCGGAGACGTATCAGTGGCCGCTTCCGGAACCAATTCTGATGCTGCGCTACTCTGATCATTATGCTCAGGTTCATAAACCTTATCAAGTTTTATTGTCCTCCCACTCAAATACTTCGGTAAAAACAATTTCTTGGAAATAAGTAAGAAACATCGACAAACACTTTTGTCTTTGTCTCCATAGTGGAAAGAATTCCCAATCAATTCTGTGGGATAACCAACAAAGACATTCATCCGATTTCGGTTGTAAACTTATTTACTTTATGCTATGCATTCCAAAATTTAAGAAAGGACTATTAGGGTTCATACCCATGCCATAACTCGTATGGTGTCATTTCAACGGATCATGATGATGCTCTATTTAGTGTAAAAGCGGTAGTCACTAAAGCATAATCCACAAAAATATAATAGCATCAATATTTTATCTCATCATTGACCCAACAAGGTTTGGATACATCTCTCGGATACTCCATCATCACTATGATACTCCAAGAAACGTGAGTTGTAGAACAATTTCATAACTCTCTTAGATGTTCGCTAAAACTCGTAATTCAAATATTTCCACTATGATCCAATCATAGATATTTGACTTTTCTATTACGATGATTTCCACCTCATGCTGAAATTTATTTGAATCCATTCAAATGTTTCAAACTTCTTCCTTATCGAATATATCCACATATATATACTCAATTCATTGTTGGAAGTTTTTATGAAGTAGCAGAATCTCCCGCACAACCTATGCCCAGTGAACCACATACATCATCATGTATTTTTCACTAAGTTAGTTGCCCGTTCAACTCTTGGCCTATGAACGGTATTTCAGTCATTCTCTTTAGAAAAGATTTGCAAGCGCCAAACGATTCAAAAATCGAATGACTCCAAAAATCCATTTGCATGGAGTTCCTTCATGCGTTCCTTTCTAATATGACCTAAATTGCGGTTCCACAAATAAGTGGAATTCAAATCATTTGCCTTATAGCATTTTAGCGTCAGTATTATGTATGTGTGTTTCACCATTAAGATTTATAAGGGCTAGATAGGATGCCAATGACGAACATAATAACACTTTATTTTTGTTCCAGAAGTGCATTCCTATCATATTCCTTGTCAGTCACTTAGGCCATTGTATTCTTGTATTGCGTTGTTTTGTATGACATTTCATACCAACCAATATGGTACTAATACCCAAGAATTTCATTGTGTGACCAAACTAGGAATACAACCATAACATGTATATCATGTATATACACCTGAGCTAGACTTTCTAGTCTTCTCTTTTCTTTCTGCCAAAATATCTTTTGTAGTTTCTCTTTTAGCTTTCCTCATTATTCAGAAAATACTTCACCTTCAATAACTTCTAGGTTTGTTGGTCAAATACCAATAACCTTGAGGTTCTTACTTTGAAGTTGATCATCATATGACAAGTGTTTCAGATTTCACTATTAGTAACTTTGTAATATGATGAACAATTTCACTCATAATTTTATCCATCATATCATGATGACTTTTCCGAGACCATGTCTGTACATGCTAGGCTCGTAAAGTTTAACCTCAGTATTCGCATGTGCAAATCTGGCTTGCACCCGTTGTATGCACACATAAAATCTATAACACCCGATCATCACGTGATGCTACGAAACGACGAGTCTTAGCAACGGTGCATACTAAGGACGATCACTTCATGGATATGCGAATATCGTTAGTGCCCCAATAGTTGGAGGATTGGGACGCCTTGCGTCTTCAACCTTCCTACATTCCCATAAAACTTATGAGTTTATGTAGTCTCACCAAATTATATTCTATCATCTTGCAATAAGGTCTTAGATATCACATATATCTCATACCTTGATTATTTCTGAAAACAAAATTTTCAGCTCCTTACTTTTCAAACAGGTTTGAACTTCAAGTTTCACGGAGACAAGATAACTTTAGGTACTAATTGAAACCATAGCTTTTTGAATCAACAATGTGAGGTTTACTAAAAGTTTGCAATAGGACTTAATCATTTCTTGATTCTTTAACAATACGGTACCAGTCCGTAAAGTTTCTTGTCAGATTTTAACAGTATTTCTATCTCAATTATAAGACTAGCGCTTGGTAGAAAACGGATGCCAATACTACAAATTAATTCAAAATACTACTCAGACTATGTTTATGAAAATTAGTTCATGTTTTAATCTAATTATTAATGAACTCCCACTTAATACAACATCCCTCATAGTTGTTAAGTGGTACACGATCCACATCCACTACACCAAAACCGATCATCACGTGAGATGATGTAACTTCAGTGGTGAACATCAACATGTTGATCATATCATCCATATGACTCGTGTTCAACCTTTCGGTTTCCGTTGTCCCGAGGCCATGTCTGTACATGCTAGGCTCGTCAAGCAAACCCAAGTATTCCGCGTGTGCAACATGGCTTACACCCGTTGTATGTGAACGTTGAGTCTATCACATCCGATCATCACGAGATGCTTCGAAATGACGAACTGTGCAACGGTGCATACGAGGGGAGAACACTTTATTATCTTGATATTAATGTGAGGGATCATCTTATAATGCTACCGTCGCGATCTAAGCAAAATAAGATGCATAAAGGATTAACATCACATGCAATTCATATGTGATATGATATGGCCCTTTAGTCTTTGCGCCTTCGATCTTCATCTCCAAAGCACGGACATGATCTCCATCATCAACGGGCATGATCTCCATCATCGTCAGCGTAGCGTCAAGGTCCATGGCGCCGTCTTCATGATTGTTCACCTCATGTAGCAACTATTACAACTACTTTGAAATACTACTCAACATGAAATTTAAAGACAACCATAAGACTCCTGCCGGTTGCCACAATACAATAATGATCATCTCATACATATTCATCATCACATCATGGCCATATCACATCACCAAACCCTGCAAAAACAAGTTAGACGCCTCTAATTTGGTTTGCATATTTTACGTGGTTTAGGGTTTTCGAGTAAGATCTAATCTACCTACGAACATGAACCACAACGGTGATACTAGTGTTGTCAATAGAAAGAGTAAATTGAATCTTCACTATGGTGGGAGAGACAGACACCCGCAAAGCCACTTATGCAATACAAGTTGCATGTCGAACGTGGAGCAAGTCTCATGAACGCGGTCATGTAAAGTTAGCCCGAGCCGCTTCATCCCACCATGCCACAAAGATGCAAAGTACTCGAACTAAAGACAACATAAGCATCAACGCCCACAAAACAATTGTGTTCTACTCGTGCAACCATCTATGCATAGACACGGCTCTGATACCACTGTAGGGATTCGTAGCATAGAAAACAAAAAAATTTCCTACCGCGAGAACGCAATCCAATCCAAGATGCAATCTAGAAGATGGGAGCAACGAGGGGATGTATGAGACTAACCCTTGAAGATTTCCAAAGCCTACAAGAGGAGGCTCTCGTTGCTGCGGTAGACGATCACTTGCCGCTTTCAAAAGCGCGTAGAAGATCTTGACGGTGCCACAATCGGGCAGCACCTCCGTACTCGGTCACATGTTCGGTGTTGATGAAGACGACGTCCTTCTCCCCGTTCCAGCGGGCAGCGGAAGTAGTAGATCCTCCTCGGAATCCCGACAGCACGACGGCGTGGTGGCGGTGTCGATGGAGAACTCTGGCAGGGCTTCGCCTAAGCGTATGCGGGAGAAGTGGTGGAGGAGGAGAGGCTAGGGTTTGGGGAGAGGGGGTGGCTAGGGCGCCGGCCATGGGCAGCCCTAGGTGGTGCGGCCAAGAGTGGCTGCCCCCCTCCCTCTCCTCCTCATTATATAGGTGGAAATCCCCAAGAGTTGTAGTCCAAGTCTTCGAATAAGACCCCAACAACAAAACCTCCCATAGGTGGGAAACCTACTCAAGGGCGGAGTCCTACCCAAGGTGGGACTCCCACCTTTCCCTTAGGTGGGGTGGCCGGCCACCTATGGTGGAGTCCACCTGGGACTCCACCCTTTAGGGTTTGGCTGGCCATGCAAGGTGGAGTCCCTTCGGGACTCCACTTTCCATGGTGATTTCTTCCGGACTTTTCTAGAACCTTCTAGAACCTGCCATAAATGCACCGGATCATTTCCAAACTTGGAATATGACTTCCTATATATGAATCTTATTCTCCGGACCATTCCGGACCTCCTCGTGATGTCCTGGATCCCATCCGAGACTCCGAACAAAACTTCGAACTCCATTCCTTATTCCATATCTACTTAAACGACATCAAACCTTAAGTGTGTCACCCTACGGTTCGCGAACTATGTAGACATGGTCGAGATCTCTCTCCGACCAATAACCAATAGCGGGATCTAGAGATCCATAATGGCTCCCACATATTCAATGATGACTTAGTGATCGAATGAACCATTCACATACGATACCAATTCCCTTTGTCACGCGATATTTTACTTGTCCGAGGTTTGATCATCGGTATGTCTATACCTTGTTCAACCTCGTCTCCTGACAAGTACTCTTTACTCGTACCGTGGTATGTTGTCTCTTATGAACCATTCATATGCTTGCAAGCTATTTAGACGACATTCCACCGAGAGGGCCCAGAGTATATCTATCCGTCATCGGGATGGACAAATCCCACTGTCGATCCATGTGCCTCAACTCATACTTTCCGGATACTTAATCCCACCTTTATAACCACCCATTTACGCAGTGGCGTTTGATGTAATCAAAGTACCTTTCCAGCATAAGTGATTTACATGATCTCATGGTCATAAGGACTAGGTAACTATGTATCGAAAGCTTATAGCAAATAACTTAATGACGTGATCTTATGCTACGCTTAATTGGGTGTATCCATTACATCATTCACATAATGATATAACCTTGTTATTAATAACATCCAATGTTCATGATTATGAAACTAATCATCTATTAATCAACAAGCTACTTAAGAGGCTTTACTAGGGACTCATTGTTGTTTACATAACACACATGTATCAATGTTTCGGTTAATACAATTATAGCATGGTATATAAACATTTATCATAAACATAAAGATATATAATAACCACTTTTATTATTGCCTCTTGGGCATATCTCCAACAATCAGTACAATCTTGAGAGACCAGTTCGGCATCCTGCCAAAGAGGAGAACAGTCGGCTATTCCAAGCCGTACGCAATGAATATGATTTGATTCCCTGCCACCCAAGTATCGGCTCCCTGAGTTCTCAAAGTTCAACGGATCAGAAGGGGCTAGCTCAATTGAGCATGTGAGCCGATATCTAGCGCAGTTGGGCATGATTTCAGCATCAGACCCGTTACGTGTGAGGTTTTTTGCGCAATCTCTCACAGGACCAGCTTTTGGGTGGTACACCTCGTTGCCACCAGATTCAGTCCGAACGTGGAAGCAACTAGAAGAACAGTTTCATGTTCAATATCACTCAGAAGCTACCGAGGCTGGCATTGCCGATCTGGCGCAGGTGCGGCAGAAGCGGGGAGAAATGGTGTCGGAATACATTCAGCGTTTCAGGACTGTCAAAAACCGATGTTATTCGGCTCGTTTAACTGAGAAAGAAGCAGTCGATCTGGCAGTGTTGGGCCTCACAGCGCCGATCAAGGATCTGGCTTTCCAAGTGGAATACAATTCACTGGCGCACATGGTTCAGAAATTAACATTGTATGAGCAGCGCCACCCAGAATTGTACCAAGATAAGTTCAAACGCCCGATAGGCCTGGTCGAGACAGAAGAAGTTGAGGACTTTGCAGAAGATCAGGAAGTAGCCGTGGCTGAATGGGCTCGGGGGGACAGCTCCCGTGTCCTGCAAATGGGTGAAACAACAAGGACCAGCAAGAGGGTTTGACTTTGATGTAAGCAAAGCTGAGCAGATATTCGATTTATTGCTTAAGGAAAAACAGCTGAAGTTACCCGAAGGCCATAAAATCCCTACGGCGCAAGAAATGAACGGGAGACCGTACTGCAAGTGGCATCACTCGTTCACCCATATCACCAATGACTGCAAAGAACTGCGTCGGCAGATCCAAACGGCGATAGAACAAGGCCGTTTGATCCTTGGTCAGTTTGCCATGAAAGTGGACACGCAACCATTTCCTGGCGTCAACATGGTGGAACACAATCACTCCACGAGGCGTCAGCTGGATTTCTCATTCGATGTTAACATGGCAGGGCCTGTATACCACCATGGCAGGGATAAAGAAGAAATCGGTCCCTCCCGTGGCAAGGAAAAGGAGGAGGCCGGCCCACGCGACCGGCCCCTATATGATGACAGACGGTACGTCACCGAGGAACAAGTGAGAAACGTGCGGTATCAACGACCGCTCTCTGCGCATCTCCTTAACAAATATGAGCATCAGTACGACCGACACCGGCGGTACGATGTAGACAACGGGAAATATCGTCGGTATCATAAAGACGACGAAGGATATGAGCACCGCGCTAAGGGGAAGTCAAGAGAGCAGGAAGACATGGACAGACACTGGGATTGTCCTTTCTTTAAGCACTGCTGGGATTCAGGAATGAGCCGATTGCCTACAATCGACAACTGCCCGGAATGTAGACAGCAGAAGAAGGACACATGTGAGGTTTCAGTGTTCAAGCATCTAGGGCCTCTCCCATCTCAGAACATACGAGCTGAGTCATCTCAGGGAGAAGATTTCGAGGAGTCAGAAGATGAAGAAGAAGATAGATACCACCGGCCAAGGTGGTGCCCTGATGGACTCAGTCACTCCCAAAAGCGTAGGGTTCAGCGGCTACGTAGCTTGGAGGAAGCCGAGGCGCAATACCTGCACACGTTGAGGAAAGCGCGGCCTAATCTGGCCGTGAAAATTTAGCAAACTTTGGAGGCGGAGAATCGTTTACAGAAGAAAGAATGGCGCCCCAAACAAGTAAAAGCCGATGCGAAGGCATCGGCTGACACAAATATGGTGTTCATACTTCCGTCGGAGTTTTGTGCTCCAAGAACCGAAGAAGTGCCGGTAGCACAGTTTGACTGCGGCCCACGGCCAGTTATCTTTGAAAAGCCACGAGAGAAGAGCTACAAACATTTGAAGGCCCTGTACCTGAGAGGTTATATCAACGGGCAGCCTGTCAGCAAGATGTTGGTTGACACGGGAGCGGCAGTCAATATAATGCCATACTCCATGCTACGGCGGTTGGGACGCTCTAACGCAGATCTGATCAAAACCAACGTCACACTAAGTGACTTCAACGGCCAAGCATCAGAAACGCAAGGCATTCTGAACGTGGATCTAACCGTGGGCCGAAAAACCGTCCCTACATCATTCTTCGTCGTCGACAGCAAAAGCACCTACGCTGTTCTGCTAGGGAGGGATTGGATTCACGCCAACTGCTGCATTCCATCCACAATGCACCAATGCCTGATACAGTGAGATGGAGATGAAGTGGAGGTCGTTCATGCAGATGACTCGATCGAGATCTCCATAGCTGGCATGAATATTTGGGACGCAGACGACCAAGAGCCGATCTCTGGAGTCAGTTTGGACGGCTGTGAGCGCATCGAAGCTTCAAAAAACGGGGTGAGGCTGGTCTTATCCACCGGCCTGACAGAGTTGCAAGAGCAAAGTCAATGGACGTACGTGGCAAGGCCGATCCCTGCGATCGGCCCTAAAAACTAAAAAGCAATGATCTCACCTCAAGCATGTCACGTAGTCGTAGTAGGGAGAATCCCTCCCGTAGTAGAGTACAAATAAGGTGTAAACCTTCATTGAGCAATGCAATCGAAAAGGAGGCCGATTCCAGCAATCGGCCCAAATTATCCTCACCATACGTTTTGCATGTGTTCAACATCGATCTAGCAGGCGACGGAAAGCGTCAGGCTACAAGGACGTAGCAGGTGGAGTCGATGTTCAGGTACAGTTCCTGGAATCGGATGACTGGAGAGCCTATATCTTCAATCACTTGAAAGATTCGGCTCGGGGGGCACCTAAACGGATAAGGTACAAGGCCATGAAGTATGTCCTTATTGGGGATGACATGTTCTACAGGACTTTGGAAGGGTTACTTCTCAGATGTCTGGGACCAGCCGAGTTAAATCGGCTCGTACACGAGGTAACGCATACATGCTCGAGGAGCTGAGCGGTGTGAAGTTCCCAGTAGCTGTCAATGGTCAACATCTCAAGAAATATTTTCCAAGTATGTGGGATGACGGGCAGTGAAATATGGGGGCCGATGCACGAAATCGGCCAGTAAAAAAAATATACAAAGCAACATGACGCAAAGCACAGACGATGCACAAACATCGACTTTAGACTAAAAAGCTGATGCGCAGCCATCGACTCTAGAGGTACAAACTGTTACAAGGTATCAGGTTACATGGATAGGCTCTACTGGAGGAATGCCTCGAAGGCATGGAGGGCGTCAACACGGACACGATCCACCTCGGCGATCTCGGCCTCGTCATCTTCGTCCTCGCCTGTTACTAGATGTTTGCTCAGGGCACGTATTTCTGCCAGATCAGTTCTCAGTTGAGCTTTGAGACTTTCTGCTTCTTCTTGGGAGCGGGCAATAAGAGCTCCCTTATCAGAAATAAGCTGTTTGGTTGCCCGGACCCTCTCTTCAAGGTCCTCCAATTCCTTTCGCAAGGTCTCAAGTTCGGTGGTGCTGACAGAGGTGTCAGTTTTGGCATCTAAGGCCGCCTTTTTCTCATTAAGCCGCTGACATTTGTCTGCAATATCGGCTTTCAACGGAAGTTGGGCGTGGCGTAGATCGATTCTCTGACGAGCTAACTTCACCCTTGACCTGTAGGCAGACAGAGTCACAACTGGCCAAAGTTTCACCTGCAACGTTACCGGGAGGTGGTGCTTGATTTCTTCAAGAACACTCTTCACTTCCTCGGGGTCTTCGACCAATGTCTCGATCGGAGAGGAAAGCAGGGCTTTGAGACGCTGAAATTGACGTAGGACAGCGCTCGGTCGTGGTTCATCGCATGCCGTAGAAGGAGCTGGTTCGATGGATTCAGGGTCGAATGTTAGCAAGCCCGAGAGGTCACAACCCTGACAAACAGAAACAACATCAGTATGCAGCAAAAGGGAAGGGTAAGCCAAACGAAAGGAGTATACCTCTCCTGAAACCAGGGGGGCAGCCGATAATGAGGTAATCGGCTCTTGTGTTTCTGCTGGGGGCTTGGCCATATTAGCGACCTTGTCAACGGCACCTTGAGGGATTACTGGATCCAGGTTTGCGGAGGGCATCTGTACTTCCTCGACTCCCCCACTAGAAGTGTCATCAGTCTGCAAAGGAGGTGGTTAGCCGATGTGAGCAGCAATGGATTAGCATGAAAAATGAGCCGGGGAGAGTATGGAGGGTAATTACATTGGAAGCCTCTTGGTTTGATGAAGGGGCTCGCGGTTCCTTTCGAGTCCTCTTGGTGCATCGGCTCTTTGTGCGTAGACCGCCTTGCCCCGCTTTGATTGGAGCTTGGGGGCAACAGGTTCAGGAACTGGCCTTTTCCTGGAAGCCGATGGTGGAAAATCTGGCTGGCTCTGAGTGGTGATTTTCCCAGAGTTACCTGAGCTCGAATCCCCTCGACTGGATTGTGTTTCCTCGCTGGAGTTGTTTTCGGTGGAGGCCTATAAAAGAGGAGTTAGTAAGCACAAGCATGTTTGCAGAAGCCCATAAGGGTAGATGAAATCAGTCAAGGCATGGATCAACGTACGTGCAAGCTCTCTTGACCTGGAGAAGGGCTCCGGCGCTTCAACGTTTTCCTGGCGGCTACCTTCCTCACCGTCGTTCTTGCCTTAGTTGGGGCTCGGGGGGCAGCTGGCCCGGAAGATACTTTGCTCTTGGAAGCCGATTTTGGTGGAATCGGCTGGCTCTGCATCACGACCTTTTTCAAGGGTGGCGAGCTTTTGCAGAAGAGGACCACATGAGCCGGTGGGAAGAATTCAAAAGGGGAGCCGTCATCACGTGTAGGTTCTGGACCGTCTTGTTGCTGCAAGGAGACAGAGCAAGGTTATAGAAATCATTGTAAGCCACCTCAAGAAAATTTGCGAGTGGTAGTACCTGTTCTGCGGGGATATCATATTCAGCATCAAGTTGTTTCAGCAATGGTCCCAGAGCTCTCCTGAAGGCATGAGTTTTCCACATTGACCACCAGGTCTCAAAACCGTCGGTTGACGAGGTGAAAGAGAGGTTGTGAGGGACTGGAATTGTTAGAGCATCAAAGAAAGAGTAGCACCTCTGACCGGTGAGGAGATCGGGCAAGTCGGCTCTGCTCTCTATTAAGTGGTGAAGGAAGAAATGGGAGACACCTGCCCAAGACCAAACTGCCGGGCTGCTACGACCGGCTGATAGGACTCATAACCAGGTTTGATTATTCTGTTTGATGTGCTCATGCCAACTGGAAGGAAGCAGGGACGGATCATGGTGGAATACAAGTGCCGGGTGCTGGGGTCATCGGCAAAGCTGTCTAGCCTGAAGGAGACTGGATTTTCAAAATTTTCAGCTTCCGTGTAAGGAAAGAATAGAGGATTGTCCAGGCCTTGGAAGAAAATGCTGAACCACTTTGATGCTTCCTTGGGGATCAGTTTACTACCTGGAAGGCTATACAAGGCTTGGCCGTAGCTAGTGCATCGGATCTGCTTCCCATTAGCGTCTGGAAAGGTGCAAGTGGCCAAAAGTGGGGAGTTTGGGATATGGTTCTGGAAATACAGCTGAGCCCATAGCTGAATAAACCACCAGGGACCTCCTGTTTTGACTGTTTGTTGGGAGAATAATTTGACAGACATTAGTTGGAGATATCGATAGACCTCTCCAAGGAACAGTTTGCCGAGGCCAAGCTGGGTGCCTCTGGCAAGTTCATAGGCCAAGGAAAGATAATTCTTGGTCGGAGCAAGTGAAGGGCCACAGAATATGAAGTGTTCTAACCAGAAATTTAGGAAGGCCGTGTGTTCTTTCTCTGTTACAGGGCCTTTATTTTTCATATGGCATCGAAGATAAGCACCCCAGTTTGTGCACTCTATTTTGGAAGAGAGTTTGAAAGGGACCCTTGGCAGCATAAAAGCAGAGGGGCTGGGAGATGTAATGTCTAGGCCAGTGATCATTACCACATCTAGCAGAGTTGGTGTCATGGGGCCGTGGCCAAACATGAAGCAGTTCAGAGCATCAGACCAGAAGTAGCCGATGGTTTTTAGAAGGTTTTCATGCTTCTCAAGGGGAGACAATGATAAGGACAGAGCATCGGCTATTCCTGTGGTTTCCCATGTGGATTGGTAAGTTTTGGATACTCTACTATACCAGCAAACCCAATCTTCAGGAGGGTTAGGCCAGGCTCGTAAGCAGTCGGCCCAAGAAGTTAGATCTAAATTTTGGCTCACGAAGGGGATCCTATTGGCCTCGCAAGAAATCAGATGGGCAGGACTCTCAATAGAACGGGGGCCAAGACAAAGAGAGTTTGGAAGAGAAGGATGTGGCAACAGAATGTCTGATACCTAAAATTAATGGTGGAATAAAGCATTAGTTCAGATGTTTGCTATTAGTTCTAACACTATGCTCGGATGGCGAGGGGCGGTTAAGGATTACCTTCAGGCCAGAGACCGTTGTGTTGGCATTGGACGATTCCGCCATCTGATTCGTCGGCGGAGATGAATCTGCGCGGTTGGGGATCTGGGATTCGCCTTGCCGTGAGTTGAATCTGTTCGATGGGCAATTGGAGATCTGAGACGAGGGTCACAGGTTACCGTTTGAAATTTGGGGAATGACCGCTTGGACCGGTCTAAATGGGTAGCTGAGTATGGCCTTGCTGGTGTTTTATGGTAAAAGACTGATGCGTTGCTATCGGCTCTTTGTGCGTTGACCTGCTTTGACAATCGGAAAAATCAGACACGGAAGCGTTCTTCATTGATTAAAAGGGGGGTTTTTACAATAAGAGCCGATTGCTCACAAAATGAGGATTTGCTGCCTAATGCACTACTACTAGCCCTATTCTAGTAGTCCCTAATCTAGGGGCCGTCGCTGCCCTCGTCGTCGCCGTCCTCGCCGCTATCGGCGCTGCTGCCGGCAATGTCTTCGTCGCTGCTGCTGAAGCCCTCGGCAGTGGCTTCTTCTTCGACATCGTCGTCGTCGTCCTCCGACCCTGCGCGGAAGCGCTTCGCCGGCGGGTAGTCATCGGAGGAGGTGTCCTCCTCCGCTTCATCCTCTCCGTCGGAGGAGAGGTCCTCGCCCCAGGAGAAGGCGTCGCCGTCGCTCTCTTCCTCCAACTCCCCGTCCACGAGGAACTGGAGGTTGTCCTCCCCGTCGGTCAAGGATTCGTCATCCTCTTACCCGACGGCGAAGTCCCAATCCACCTCGTCCCACCACAGTGGGGCGCGGGCCTCGTACGCCGCTATCGGGTCGTACTCCGGCATCGGCTCGCTGGAGGAGGAGGATTGGAAGGAGAGACCCGAAGAGGCAGAGGAGGAGTCCATGGTTGCAGAGGAGGGTTTTTTCGATTGCTAATGCGGAACAGGAGAATGAAGAGGCGAACTGCTCGGATGAGGTTAAATAAAGGGAATATCGTGAAAGATGATTCAATGTTGTGGCAGTTTTCGAGGATGCGGTGCCAAAACTGTCAAATCGTGCAGTACAGAGAAGTTGAGAAGGCAATGCATCATGATGGAAAGGCACTGTAGTGGTTCTGCTCTGCAACGCGTGACCCGATGAAGGAAAACAGAGTGGTTTTGGAATTATTATTGCCAAAACCAGGGGGCATGTGTTATCACCAGATTTTAGCCAAATCAGAAGATGGGCCGTGATTGTGATGGGCTTGGAGGATATGCACATAAAGTGTTTCTGAATCGGCCTCGTGCGAGAATTTGGGCTAGATTGCCCGTATATTTGTACATTATGGTAGATCGTATTTTAGTTTAGAATTAAGAGATAGAGTTTGGTTCGTACACAGTTAGGTTTATTCCAAAGATAGAAAGTCCACGGACTATAAATATGTACCTAGGGTTATTGAGAAAGGAGGACGATCACGTTCACAACAAACACAATCTAGGCGCATCGCCACCCCTTGTTTCGAGGGTTTCTTCCGGGTAAGCGTCATGCTGCCCAGATCGCATCTTGCGATCTGGGCAGTATCAGTTTATTCGTTGTTTTGTGTTGCTCGTACTGAAGCCTTGTTGATGGCGAGTAACACTGTTATCATAGATGTTTTGGGGCTAGCGTCGATACTTTCCTGATATGTTTGCGTAGTTATGCTGCCCCTAAATATCTAGCTGCCTTTGCACCTATCTTAGGTGTAAGGGCAGCGTCTTGCTTGGACTTTATTTTAGTAGATCTGATCTGTTATGGTTGTTCCTTGTTCTCAAGGATTAGTTTGATATCCGCATGGTCAGGCCTTGCAAACGGGTTGAACGATCCAGTAGTGCGTAAGGTATGGTTTGCCGATCCAAGAGGGGTTGTTCCGGGAATCGACTTTGTGTTGGTTTTTAGGCCTCTTCTAGGATTAGTTTTCTGTTATCTTTCGTATCTGCCAGGCTCAACTACGTGTAGGACGTTCCAATTATGCGGTGAAAGCCCTAGACTGTCGTAGATTGATTTAACTTGGTACTGATCAAGCAGGATCCCCATGTTATCGTAGATCCAATACGAACCATGGATGAATCGGCTCTTTGAGCTGATGCACAGGGTAACCTGAGAGCCGATCGAGGCTCGGATTTAATGTTTACGTGTCTGCCATGCAGGAAATTAATCGAAGCAATCCATCACCTTCCTGACCAGGTATAGGTTAGGTGGCACGCCCTCGCAACAACCAGGACGTGTGCCGGAGCTTTGCGGGCTGTCGCCCGAGGGACCAGGACCCACCAGCAGTTCTGGGAGCCTCCCGGCTCTTCGTGTTGCTCGTCGCTGCTCGCCGGTGGGTTTTGGCAGGCAACAGCGTGCCAGTGGCGGACGCACTGGACACGTGCCTCGTAGTGCATGCCAGTCACCCTCACCCTGCACAACTCGTGTAAGATAACGTCGCACGCAATTTCCTCGCCCTCAGCCCTCTTGAAGTATTTCTGCAACCATGCACATAGGTAAAACAAGAGGAATTAGAGCAACTATTGGTAGTCAAGAAGTGTTTGAATGCTAAGAAGCCAAAAGTCACGTACCCAGAAGTGGCGGACAACCCGCTCTTGCATGTTGTTGTACTTGCCGCTAGGATCTTCCGCGTAGGTGTAGTGCTTCCAAGTCCAAGCCACATCGCGGCCACCACTAGGGAGATTGACAATCCCAGGGAAATGCTTCCTAATTAGGCCTCCAAGGATGTTCGAGTACTCACGTGTCGGCTTCCTCCTCGGGTCGCCATACTTGAACATGCTGCACAACGAAATGCCAAAATCAGTATGCATGTGATAAAAATTTGTATAATGATAAAAATTTCAATAATGGAATGCCAAAATCAGCATGTACCTCTTTCCAGCGGGCACGAGAACAACATAGCGGAAGGCCCAAGTTTTTAGCTTGGGGAGTTTCGTAATCCCGCGCTTATACGGCTTCTTGTCCCGTGGTTCCAGCCTCTCCTCGGCTGCAACGTACACCTCCTCCGCCGGCGGATACCAAACTAGGTTTGGGTCTAGCTCCTGCGGCAAACCCCCCCAACCCCTCATCCTCCTCGAGGTCCTCCCCACCGTCCTCCCCACCGTCCTCCTCGTCCTGCCCACCGTGCTCCTCACCGTCCTCCTCGTCCTCCCCACCCCAGTGCTCCTCATCATCATCCTCGACTGGGGGAGGACTAGGAGAAGTGGTACGAAGTCGCCGTGGCTTGGCATTCTTCCTCCGTGGTGGAGGGCTAGGAGGAGCGCTAGGAGGACGTGTCTGCGACGAACCACTCGAAAGCCCCACAAGCTCAGCCACGGCCTTGATCTTCTTTTTGAAACCTCCCTTTCTTTTTCTTGGCGGCATGTTTCAATCACCTGCAAACACAATGAAAAGAGTGGTTTATTAGTATGCAATGTAAACAGATGAATATTAGTGAAATCAACAATAAATAGCACACAGTTCAGTACATATATCATAGTTTATTACAAATAGCACATAGTTCAGTACATAGGATAGCCTCACAATTACAACTACATAGATCATAGTTTATTACAAATAGCACATAGTTCAGTACATAGATCATAGTTTATTACAAATAGCACATAGTTCAGTACATAGGATAGCCTCACAATTACATCTTGAGGTCACTGAGCAATTTTTTCGAATAGTAGAAGTTTTGCGGCAAGAGGTGCCCTTTCGGCAGAATGCTGCCAACGAGGACCAGAAGTTCATCGAACCCATCTCTGCACAGATTCCTGTGGCACTTAAAGGCCAAAAGGCGAGCGATGGCATCTAGTTGGGTAACATATGTATTTACGTGTAGGGGTTTCTGCGAAGCAAACAAAGCCTCGTAATACTTCTTTGTGTTTTCCTCCGGCTCCTCACTTGTCTCCGCATCCCTAGGTGTCTCCGCCTCTACATGAGGGCTTTCAGGCACATTACCATTAGCCAAGTTCTCTAAGCACCTATCAAACCCAGTATCATATTCTCTCGTAGGCTGAATCTGCCGCACCTCCTTCCTAGCACGTATCTTCGCCTTTTCTCCATGAAAAGTCCAAATCTTGTAGGACGGTTTGAACCCGGACTTGATCAGGTGAAGACTCATAGTTTCCTTGTCCTGTGTTTTTTGGTTAGCGCACTTACTACAAGGGAAAAAAACTGTCCTGGGTCTGCTAGGGATGTCAAACGCCCTGTCCACGAACTGCTTGGTCTTTTCTCCCCATTCCTCAGTATATTTCCACGGACTAATTCTGCCATCGTACATCCAGTCACGGTTATCCATCCTCTAATCAGCACCAAAACAGACGAACTTAGAATTTATATCAAACCTGCATTTTCTTTTTTTCTTTTTTACGCATGCATCAACCTGAATCTCTACTAGGTGGGCTCCTAGCAGCCACCGGATCCGTAGATTGAGTACGTTCTCCCTGTTCTACCCTGATCCGAGACAGAATTTCGGCAGCACCTCCCCGCTGCTCTCCCGATACACGTCTCGTCAAAAAGTCGAGAGGGGTGTGCATCCGGAGAACAACGGGGAGGCGCTGCCGAAATCCTGACTTGGATCGGGGTAGAGCAGGGAGAACGTACCCAACTACGCATCCGCTGACTGTCCCGATAAATGCCGTAAGAGTTACAGTTCATAATATGCGAGACCACTAATGCATATTTATCCGCGTAACCCTTACGGTCGGGAAAAGATGCCTAGGTAACGCGACATACTTGGTGATCTAGACACAAAAAAACCCTAGGTACATAGGGGCGAGATTTTTACCCTTGACGCGTGAGCAAATCGGCGAAGAAGATCCGGGACGCCCCCTCAAAGACCCCCGCGACGCCGCCCCCCGTTTCCAACTCGAGGAAGATCTGGGACGCCCCCTCAGAGAACCTCGCGACGCCGCCCCCCGTGTCCACCTCGAAGCATCGCCTGCATAGCGAGAAAATGAATTACTCATGCAAGCAAACACAATTTATTTGACAACTATTACTTATAATTTGCTTGCAGCACATCTTTTTTCCTACATTGGCCTATTTTTAATCTATTCTTAAAAATCCTACACTAAATACTATTTTAAAAAATCCTACACTAAATCCAATTTTAAAAATCCTACACTAAATCCTACACTAAATTTAACTACACTAAATCCCTACACTACTAAACTACTAACTAATTCTACAGTGTGCATATGCAGGGATGAAATCGGAGGAGGGCCGGCCGGGGCGCACACGCACCTTGGTGCCAGCCGGCGAGCCGGAGGAGGGGCCTGGCATGTGGGGCGGGGCGGCGAGGCGGCCGCCGGTACGTTCGTCGGGGCGGTGGCTGCGGGGAGGAGAGGGCCCGGCGCGCGGGGTGCCGGCCGGGAGGCGCATCGGCTCGGTCGCCGCGAGGCGGGAGGGGCGCGGGGCGGTGTGGCTGCGAGGCGGGAGGGGCGCGGGGGCGGTGGCCGGGAGGCGCGGCGGCGAGGCGGTGATACGTCCATTTTGCATCACTATTTTATATCATAATTTACTGTTATTCATTGATATATTTCATATTTAGAGATGATACTTATGTTATTTCATCTATTTTGCATGTTTCATGATTATTGGAGAATCGCGCACCGGAATCAGGATTCTGCTGGAAAAAGCACCGTCAGAATGCAATATTTCGGAAGATCAGCAATTGAAGGAAATTACACAGAAAATCTTATTTTTCCAGAAGACGGAGACAGCCAGAAGGAGGAGCCGAGGAGGGCGCCAAGGGCCCCCCCCATAGGCCGGCGCGGGCCCAGGCCTGGCCGCGCCGCCTTGTGGGGAGGGGGCCCACAGCCCCCTCTGGCCTCCTCTCCTTCGCGTACTTCTTCGTCCCGAAAACCTAAGCTCCAGAGAATAATCGCGAAGAGACACAGCCGCCTCTGCGGGGCGGAAAACACCAGAGAGAAAAGAGCTCTCCGGCGGGCAGGAATCCGCCGGGGAAATTCCCTCCCGGAGGGGGAAATCGACGCCATCGTCACCGTCATCGAGCTGGACATCATTGGGATCATCATCACCATCATCTCCATCATCATCACTGCCATCTCCACTGCTGCACCTCGTCACCGCTGTAACATCTAGGGTTGAATCTTGATTGTTTGATAGGGGAAACTCTCCCGGTATTGATTACTACTTGTTATTGATGCTATTGAGTGAAACTATTGAACCAAGGTTTATGTTCAGATTGTTATTCATTATCATATCACCTCTGATTATATTCCATATGATGTCTCGTGAGTAGTTCGTTTAGTTCTTGAGGACATGGGTGAAGTCTAAATGTTAGTAGTGAATTATGTTGGGTAATATTCAATGCTATGATATTTAAGTTGTGGTGTTATTCTTCTAGTGGTGTCATGTGAATGTCGACTACATGATACTTCACCTTTATGGGCCTAGGGGAATACATCTTGTATTCGGTTGCTAATTGCGGGGTTGCCGGAGTGACAAAAACCTAAACCCCCGTTGGTATATCGATGCAGGAGGGATAGCAGGATCTCAGAGTTTAAGGCTGTGGTTAGATTTATCTTAATTACTTTCTTGTATTTGCGGATGCTTGCAAGGGGTATAATCACAAGTATGTATTAGTCCTAGGAAGGGCGGTGCATTAGCATAGGTTCACCCAGACAACACTTACCAAAATAATGAAGATTAATCAGCTATATGAAGCGAAAGCACTAGACTAAATTCCCGTGTGTCCTCAAGAACGTTTGGTCATTATAAGTAAACAAACCGGCTTGTCCTTTGTGCTAAAAAGGATTGGGCCACTTGCTGCAACTATTACTCTCGCATTTTACTTACTCGTACTTTATTTATCTGCAATATCAAAACCCCCTGAATACTTGTCTATGAGCATTTACAGTGAATCCTTCATCGAAACTGCTTGTCAACACCTTCTGCTCCTCGTTGGGTTCGACACTCTTATTTATCGAAAGTACTACGATACACCCCCTATACTTGTGGGTCATCAAGACTATTTTCTGGCGCCGGTGCCGGGGAGTGAAGCGCTATTGGTAAGTGGAATTGGTAAGGAAAACTTTTACTGTACGTGCTGTTTTTATTTTTGCCTGCTGCTATAATTCATTATGGAGAGATCTTCTCTTGAATTCCTATTTGGAAAATCTACTACTACTGCAAAGGTAGTGGATGAGGCGCCAGGTGAGAAAGAAGTTCCATACAAAATACCTATGAAAATTATTGAACGTGTTGTGGATAACCGCTATGAAGGGGATGGAACTGTCCATCCTGGAGATCATTTACTGTTTTACATGAATTATGCGGTTTGTTCAAGTGTGCAGGTATTGCTATGGATGAAGTTTGGAAGAAACTCTTCTCTATATCGCTGTCTGGTAAAACGGCGCATTGGAATAAATTGCTGAAGAATGGTGATTCTCTTGATTGGAAGGTGTTGCCGGCCAAAACCCACCGGCGAGCAGCGACGGGCAACACGGAGAGCCGGGAGGCTCCCAGAACTGCTGGTGGGTCCTGGTCCCTCGGGCGACGGCCCGCAATGCTCCGGCACGCGCCCTGGCGGTTGCGAGGGCGTGCCACCTGACCTATACCTGGTCAGGAAGGTGATAGATTGCTTCGATTAATTTCCTGCATGGCAGACACGTAAACATTAAATCCGAGCCTCGATCGGCTCTCAGGTTATCCTGTGAATCAGCTCAAAGAGCCGATTCCTCCATGGTTCGTATTGGATATACGACAACATGGGGTTCCTGCTTGATCAACACCAAGTCAAATCGATCTACGACAGTCTAAGGCTTTCACCGCATAATTGGAACATCCTACACATAGTTGAGCCTGGCAGATACGAAAGATAACAGAAAACTAATCTAAGAAGAGGCCTAAAAACCAACATAGAGTCAATTCCCGGAACATCTCCTCTTGGACCAGCAAACTACACCTTACGCACTACTGGATCGTTCAACCCGTTTGCAAGGCCTGACCATGCGGATATCAAGCTAATCCTTGAAGAACAAGGAACAACTATAACAGATCAGATCTACTAAATAAAGACTAAGCAAGATGCTGCCCTTACACCTAAGATAGGTGCAAAGGCAGCTAGATATTTAGGGGCAGCATAACTACGCAAACATATCAGGAAAGTATCGACGCTAGCCCCAAAACATCTATGATAACAGTGTTACTCGCCATCAACAAGGCTTCAGTACGAGCAACACAAAACAACGAATAAATCGATATCGCCTGCATCGCAAGATGCGATCTGGGCAGCATGACGCTTACCCGGAAGAAACCCTCGAAACAAGGGGTGGCGATGCGCCTAGATTGTGTTTGTTGTGAACGTGATCGTCCTGCTTTCTCAATAACCCTAGGTACATATTTATAGTCCGTGGACTTTCTATCTTTGGAATAAACCTAACTGTGTACGAGCCAAACTCTATCTCTTAATTCTAGACTAAAATATGATCTACCATAATGTACAGATACACGGGCAATCTAGCCTAAATTCTCGCACAAAGCCGCTTCATAAACACTTCATATGCATATCTTCCAAGCCCATCTCAATCGCGGCCCATCTTCTGATTTGGCTAAAATCTGGTGATAATACATGCCCCCCTGGTTTTGGCAATAATAATTCCAAAACCACTCCGTTTTCCTTCATCGGGTCACGCGTTGCAGAGCAAAACCGCTACAGTGCCCTTTCATCATGATGCCTTGCCTTCTCAACTTCTCCGTACTGCATGATTTGACAGTTTTGGCACCGCATCCTCGAAACTGCCACAACATTGAATCATCCTTCACTATATCCCCTTTATTTAACCGCATCCGAGCAGTTCGCCCCTTCATTCTCCTGTTCCGCATTAGCAATCGAAAAGCCCTCCTCTGCAACCATGGACTCCTCCTCTGCCTCATCGGGTCTCTCCTTCCAATCCTCCTCTTCCAGCGAGCCGGCGCCGGAGTACGACCCGACAACAGTGTACAATGCCCGCGCTCCACTGTGGTGGGACGAGAGGGACTGGGACTTCGCCGTCGAGTCAGAGGATGACGAATCCTTGACCGGCGGGG
The DNA here is from genome assembly GCF_019359855.2 of Lolium perenne. Lineage (NCBI taxonomy): Eukaryota > Viridiplantae > Streptophyta > Magnoliopsida > Poales > Poaceae > Lolium > Lolium perenne. Next base: position 367,771,594 of record NC_067247.2, on the reverse strand, counting down.
AGGATAACCTCCAGTTCCTCGTGGACGGGGAGTTGGAGGAGGAGAGCGACGACGACGCCTTCTCCTACGACGGAGAGGATGAAGCGGAGGACGACACCTCCTACGAGGACTACCCGCCGGCGAAGCGCTTCCGCGCATGGTCGGAGGACGACGACGACGAAGACGAAGAAGAAGCCCCTGCCGACGGCTTCAGCAGCGGCGATGACGACATCGCCGGCAGCAGCGCAGACATCGGCAAGGACGGCGACGACGAGGGCAGCGATGGCCCCTAGATTAGGGACTACTAGAGTAGGGCTAGTAGTAGTAATGCATTAGGCAGAAGATCATCCTTTTGAGAGCAATCGGCTCTTATTGTAAAAAATCCCCCTTTTAATCAATGAAGAAGGCTTCCATGTTTGATTTTGCCGATTGTCCAAGTAAGTCAACGCACAAAGAGCCGATGGCAACGCATCGGTCTTTACCATAAAACGCCAGCAAGGCCAGCCTCAGGTACCCATTTAGACCGGTCCAAGCGGTCATTCCCCAAATTTCAAATGGTAACCTGTGACCTCCATCTCAGATCTCCAACTGCCCATCGAACAGATTCAACTCGCGGCAACACAAATCCCAAATCCCCAACCGCGCAGATTCACCTCCGCCGACGAATCAGATGGCGGAATCGTCCAACGCCAACGCAACGGTCTCTGGCCTGAAGGTAATCCTTAACTGCCCCTCACCATCCGAGCATAGTGTTAGAACTAATAGCAAACATCTGAATTAACGCTTTATTCCATCATTAATTTTAGGTATCAGACATCCTGTTGCCACATCCTTTTCTTCCAAACTCCCTTTGTCTTGGCCCCCGTACTGTCGAGAGTCCTGCCCACCTGATTTCTTGCGAGGCCAATAGGATCCCCTTCGTGAGCCAAAATTTAGATCTAACTTCTTGGGCCGACTGCTTACGAGCCTGGCCTAACCCTCCTGAAGATTGGGTTTCCTGGTATAGTAGAGTATCCAAAACTTACCAATCCACATGGGAAACCACAGGAATAGCCGATGCTCTGTCCTTATCATTGTCTCCCCTTGAGAAGCATGAAAACCTTCTAAAAACCATCGGCTACTTCTGGTCTGATGCTCTGAACTGCTTCATGTTTGGCCACGGCCCCATGACACCAACTCTGCTAGATGTGGTAATGATCACTGGCCTAGACATTACATCTCCCAGCCCCTCTGCTTTTATGCTGCCAAGGGTCCCTTTCAAACTCTCTTCCAAAATAGAGTGCACAAACTGGGTGCTTATCTTCGACGCCATATGAAAATTAAAGGCCCTGTAATAGAGAAAGAACACACGGCCTTCCTAAATTTCTGGTTGGAACACTTCATATTCTGTGGCCCTTCACTTGCTCCGACCAAGAATTATCTTTCCTTGGCCAATGAACTTGCCAAAGGCACCCAGCTTGGCCTCGGCAAACTGTTCCTTGGAGAGGTCTATCGATATCTCCAACTAATGTCTGTCAAATTATTCTCCCAACAAACAGTCAAAACAGGAGGTCCCTGGTGGTTTATTCAGCTATGGGCTCAGCTGTATTTCCAGAACCATATCCCAAACTCCCCACTTTTGGCTACTTGCACCTTTCCAGACGCTAATGGGAAGCAGATCCGATGCACTAGCTACGGCCAAGCCTTGTATAGCCTTCCAGGTAGTAAACTGATCCCCAATGAAGCATCAAAGTGGTTCAGCATTTTCTTCCAAGGCCTGGACAATCCTCTATTCTTTCCTTACACGGAAGCTGAAAATTTTGAAAATCCAGTCTCCTTCAGGCTAGACAGCTTTGCCGATGACCCCAGCACCCGGCACTTGTATTCCACCATGATCTGTCCCTGCTTCCTTCCAGTTGGCATGAGCACATCAAACAGAATAATCAAACCTGGTTATGAATCCTATCAGCCGGTCGTAGCAGCCCGGCAGTTTGGTCTTGGGCAGGTGTCTCCTCATTTCTTCCTCCACCACTTAACAGAGAGCAGAGCTCACTTGCCTGATCTCCTCACCGGTCAGAGGTGTTACTCTTTCTTTGATGCTCTGACCATTCCAGTCCCTACCAACCTCTCTTTCACCTCGTCAACCGATGGTTTTGAGACCTGGTAGTCAATGTGGAAAACTCATGCCTTCAGGAGAGCTCTGGGACCGTTGCTGAAACAACTCGATGCTGAATATGATATCCCTGCGGAACAGGTACTACCACTCACAAATTTTCTTGAGGTGGCTTACAATGAATTCTATAACCTTGCTCTGTCTCCTTGCAGCAACAAGACGGTCCAGAACCTACACGTGATGATGGTTCCCCTTTTGAATTCTTCCCACCGGCTCCCGTGGTCCTCTTCTGCAAAAGCTCGCCACCCTTGAAAAAGGTCGTGATGCAGAGCCAGCCGATTTCACCAAAATCGGTTTCCAAGAGCAAAGTATCTTCCGGGCCAGCTGCCCCCCGAGCCCCAACTAAGGCAAGAACGACAGTGAGGAAGGTAGCCGCCAGGAAAACTCTGAAGCGCCGGAGCCCTTCTCCAAGTCAAGAGAGCTTGCACGTACGTTGATCCATGCCTTGACTGATTTCATCTTTCCTTATAGGCTTCCGCAAACATGCTTGTGCTTACTAACTCTTCTTTTATAGGCCTCCACCGAAGACAACTCCAGCGAGGAAACACAATCCAGTCGAGGGGATTCGAGCTCAGGTAACTCTGGGAAAATCACCACGCAGAGCCAGCCAGATTTGCCACCATCGGCTTCCAGGAAAAGGCCAGTTCCTGAACCTGTTGTCCCCCAAGCTCCAATCAAAGTGGGGCACGGTGGTCTACGCACAAAAAGCTGATGCACCAAGAGGATTCGAAAGGAACCGCGAGCCCCTTCATCAGACCAAGAGGCTTCAAATGTAATTACCCTCCATACTCTCTGCAGCTCATTTTTCATGCTAATCCGTCACTGCTTACATCGGCTAACCACCTCCTTTGCAGACTGATGACACTTCTAGTGGGGGAGTCGAGGAAGTACAGATGCCCTCTGCAAACCTGGATCCGGTAATCCCTCAAGGTGCCGTTGACAAGGTCGTCAATGTGGCCAAGCCCCCCGCAGAAACACAGGAGCCGACTACCTCATTATCGGTTGTCCCCCTGGTTTCAGGAGAGGTATACTCCTTTCGTTTGGCTTACCCTTCCCTTTTGCTGCATACTGACGCTGTTTCTGTTCATCAGGGTTGTGACCTCTCGGGCTTGCTAACGTTCGACCCTGAATCCATCGAACCAGCTCCTTCTACGGCATGCGATGAACCACGACCCAGCGCTGTCCTACATCAATTTCAGCGTCTCAAAGCCCTGCTATCCTCTCCGATCGAGACGTTGGTCGAAGACCCCGAGGAAGTGAAGAGTGTTTTTGAAGAAATCCAGCACCACCTCCCGGTAACGTTGCAGGTGAAACTTTGGCCAGTTGTGACTCTGTCTGCCTACAGGTCAAGGGTGAAGCTAGCTCGTCAGAGAATCGATCTACGCCACGCCCAACTTCCGTTGAAAGCCGATATTGCAGACAAATGTCAGCGGCTTAATGAGAAAAAGGCGGCCTTAGATGCCAAAACTGACATCTCTGTCAGCACCGCCGAACTTGAGACCTTGCGAAAGGAACTGGAGGACCTTGAAGAGAGGGTCCGGGCGACCAAACAGCTTATTTCTGATAAGGAAGCTCTTATTGCCCGCTCCCAAGAAGAAGCAGAAGGTCTCAAAGCTCAACTGAGAACTGATCTGGCAGAAATACGTGCCCTGAGCAAACAGCTAGTAACAGGCGGGGACGAAGATGATGAGGCCGAGATCGCCGAGGTGGATCGTGTCCGTGCTGACGCCCTCCATGCCTTCGAGGCATTCCTTCAGTAGAGCCTATCCATGTAACCTGATACCTTGTAACAGTTTGTACCTCTAGAGTCGATGGCTGCGCATCGGCTTTCTAGTCTAAAGTCGATGTCTGTGCATCGGCTGTGCTTTGCGTCCTGTTGCTTTGTATATTATATTTTTTTTACTGGCCGATTTCGTGCATCGGCCCCCATATTTCACTGTCCGTCATCCCACATACTTGGGGAAATATTTATCCTTAGGTGGCCCCCGAGCCGAATCTTTCAAGTAATTGAAGATATCGGCTTTCCAGTCATCCGATTCCAGGAACTGCACCTGAACGTTGGCTCCACCTGCTACGCCCTTGTAGCCTGACGCTTTCTGTCGCCTGCTAGATCGATGCTGAACGCAGGCACAACTTATGGTGAGGATAACTTGGGCCGATTGCTGGAATCGGCCTCCTTTTCGATTGCATTGCTCAATAAAGGTTTACACCTTATTTGTGCTCTACTACGGGAGGGAGTCTCCCTACCATGACTACGTGACATGCTTGAGGTGAGATCATTGCTTTTTATTTTTTGGGGCCGATCGCAGGGATCAGCCTTGCCACGTACGTCCATTGGTTTGGCTCTTGCTACTCTGTCAGGCCGGTGGATAAGACCAGCCTCACCCCGTTTTTTGAAGCTTCGATGCGCTCACAGCCGTCCAAACTGATTCCAGAGATCGGCTCTTGGTCGTCTGCGTCCCAAATATTCATGCCAGCTATGGAGATCTTGATCGAGTCATCTGCATGAACGACCTCCACTTCATCTCCATCCCACTGTATCAGGCATTGGTGCATTGTGGATGGAATGCAACAGTTGGCGTGAATCCAATCCCTCCCTAGCGGGACAGCGTATGTGCTTTTGCTGTCGACGATGAAGAATGATGTAGGGATGGTTTTTCGGCCCACGGTTAGATCCACGTTCAGAACGCCTTGTGTTTCTGATGCTTGGCCGTTGAAGTCGCTTAATGTGATGTTGGTTTTGATCAGATCTGCGTTAGAGCGTCCCAAACGCCGTAGCATGGAGTATGGCATTATATTGACTGCCGCTCCGGTGTCAACCATCATCTTGCCGACAGGCTGCCCATTGATATAACCTTTTAGGTACAGGGCCTTCAAATGTCTGTAGCTCTTCTCTCGTGGCTTTTCAAAGATAACTGGCCGTGGGCCGCAGTCAAACTGTGCTACTGGCACTTCTTCGGTTCTTGGAGCACAAAACTCCGACGGAAGTATGAACACCATGTTTGTGCCAGCCGATGCCTTTGCATCGGCTTTTATCTGTTTGGGGCGCCGTTCTTTCTTCTGTGGACGCGTCTCCGTCTCCAAAGTTTGCTGAATTTTCACGGCCAGATCGGGCCGCGCTTTCCTCAACGTGTACAGGTACTGCACCTCGGCTTCCTCCAAGTTATGTAGCCTCTGAACCCTACGCTTTTGGGAGTGACTGAGTCCATCAGGGCACCACCTTGGCCGGTGGTATCTATCTTCTTCATCTTCTGACTCCTCGAAATCTTCCGCTCGAGATGACTCAGCTCGTCTGTTCTGAGATGGGAGAGGCCCTAGACGCTTGAACACTGAAACCTCACTTGTGCCCTTCTCCTGCTGTCTACACTCCGGGCAGTTGTCGATTGTAGGCAATCGGCTCATTCCTGAGTCCCAGCAGTGCTTAAAGAAAGGACAATCCCAGTGTCTGTCCATGTCTTCCTGCTCTCGTGACTTCTCCTTAGCGCAGTGCTCATATCCTTCGTCGTCTCTATCATACGGACGATATTTTCTGTTGTCAACATCAGACCGACGATATTTTTCATTATCTATGTCGTACCGCCGGCGTCGGTCGTACTGATGCTCATATTTGTTAAGGAGATGCGCGGAGAGCGGTCGTTGATACCGCACGTTTCTCACTTGTTCCTCGGTGATGTACCGTCTGTCATCATCTCGGGGCCGGTCGCGTGGACCGGCCTCCTCTTTTTCCTTGCCATGGGAGGGACCGATTTCTTCTTTATCCCTGCCATGGTGGTATACAGGTCCTGCCATGTTAACCTCGAATGTGAAATCCAGCTGACGCCTCGTGGAGTGATTGTGTTCCACCATGTTGACGCCAGGAAACGGTTGCGTGTCTACTTTCATGGCAAACTGACCAAGGATCAAACGGCCTTGTTCTATCGCTATTTGGATCTGCCGACGCAACTCTTTGCAGTCATTGGTGATATGGGTGAACGAGTGATGCCACTTGCAGTACGGTTTCTCGTTCATTTCTTGCGCCGTAGGGATTTTATGGCCTTCGGGTAACTTCAGCTGTTTCTCCTTAAGCAATAAATCGAATATCTGCTTAGCTTTGCTTATATCGAAGTCAAACCCTCTTGCTGGCCCTTGTTGTTTCACCCATTTGCAGGACACGGGAGCTGCCCCCCGAGCCCATTCAGCCACGGCTACCTCCTGGTCTTCTGCAAAGTCCTCAACTTCTTCTGTTTCGACCAGGCCTATCGGGCGTTTGAACTTATCTTGGTACAATTCTGGGTGGCGCTGCTCATACAATGTTAATTTCTGAACCATGTGCGCCAGTGAATTGTATTCCACTTGGAAGGCCAGATCCTTGATCGGTGCTGCGAGGCCCAACACTGCCAGATCGACTGCTTCTTTCTCAGTTAAACGAGCCGAATAACATCAGTTCTTGACAGTCCTGAAACGCTGAATGTATTCCGACACCGTTTCTCCCCACTTCTGCCGCACCTGTGCCAGATCGGCAATGCCAGCTTCGGTAGCTTCTGAGTGATATTGAACATGAAACTGCTCTTCCAGTTGCTTCCATGTCCGGACTGAATCTGGTGGCAACGAGGTGTACCACCCAAAAGCTGGTCCTGTGAGAGATTGCGCAAAAAACCTCACACGTAACGGGTCTGATGTAGAAATCATGTCCAACTGTGCCAAATATCGGCTCACATGCTCGATTGAGCTAGCCCCTTCTGATCCATTAAACTTTGAGAACTCGGGGAGCCGATACTTGGGCGGCAGCGGAATCAAATCATATTCGTTGGGGTACGGCTTGGAATAGCCGACTGTTCTCCTCTTTGGCAGGATGCCGAACTGGTCTCTCAAGATTGTACTGATTTGTTCCACGGTATGAGCTGCAGGGGCTGAGCTTTCATGACTCGTTCCGGTGGCATATTTAGCTAGCCACGCCTGTTTATCGGCGTCCGCTCCCGCAACCCCTCCTACTGCAATCTGGTTTGTGCGCGCCAAGTTATTGCAGTCCGGCACGTATGTGCACACGTATCCATGTGGGATTTCTTTAGGCGGCTCATACAGGAATTGGCAATCACCAGGATCGCCTCCAACCTTGCAGACGACGTATGCCGGTGAACCTTGTAGCTCTGGAGCTGCAAGCGTGAATGGCAGCGGCGGTCTAGTGTGGAACGGTATTTCTCCCTGGTGAGTTCCTAGGGCAGGCCCTGACGGAGAGTACTGATGCTTCATGATTTCCTGAACCACGCGAACCGCGATACGCTCCAAAGTGTTCACCAGGCTCTCAGAATGACGGTGTAGAGAATGAGCCACCATGTAATTAACTTCCTGGCGCAGAGCTCTGGTGCGTTCCTCCGAAGGGAGAGACAGATCTACCTCATCTAGAACGCCTTCGGGTGAGAATCCTTTGAACCTAATGCCAGGTTTACGGGTTCTCTCGAAAGAGCCGATGAGATCGGCTTCGAAGACAGCTTTGATCCATCATACTTCTTCTTGTGATCCTCAGGCAGATCTTCATACGTGACTGGTTCGTCTGACATCTCAGCTGCAGATGTTGACTTAGTTGCTGTAGAATGTCCCACCGGGCGTGCCAGAATGTGTTGCCGGCCAAAACCCACCGGCGAGCAGCGACGGGCAACACAGAGAGTCGGGAGGCTCCCAGAACTGCTGGTGGGTCCTGGTCCCTCGGGCGACGGCCCGCAATGCTCCGGCACGCGCCCTGGCGGTTGCGAGGGCGTGCCACCTGACCTATACCTGGTCAGGAAGGTGATGGATTGCTTCGATTAATTTCCTGCATGGCAGACACGTAAACATTAAATCCGAGCCTCGATCGGCTCTCAGGTTATCCTGTGAATCAGCTCAAAGAGCCGATTCCTCCATGGTTCGTATTGGATATACGACAACATGGGGTTCCTGCTTGATCAACACCAAGTCAAATCGATCTACGACAATCTAAGGCTTTCACCGCATAATTGGAACATCCTACACGTAGTTGAGCCTGGCAGATACGAAAGATAACAGAAAACTAATCTAAGAAGAGGCCTAAAAACCAACATAGAGTCAATTCCCGGAACATCTCCTCTTGGACCAGCAAACTACACCTTACGCACTACTGGATCGTTCAACCCGTTTGCAAGGCCTGACCATGCGGATATCAAGCTAATCCTTGAAGAACAAGGAACAACTATAACAGATCAGATCTACTAAATAAAGACTAAGCAAGATGCTGCCCTTACACCTCAGATAGGTGCAAGGGCAGCTAGAGATTTAGGGGCAGCATAACTAAGCAAACATACCAGGAAAAGTATAGATGCTAGCCCAAAAACATCTATGATAACAGTGTTACTCGCCATCAACAAGGCTTCAGTACGAGCAACACAGGATAACGAATAAACTGATATTGCCTAGATCGCAAGATGCGATCTAGGCAGCATGATGCTTACCCGGAAGAAACCCTCGAAACAAGGGGTGGCGATGCGCCTAGATTGTGTTTGTTGTGAACGTGATCGTCCTGCTTTCTCAATAACGCTAGGTACATATTTATAGTCCGTGGACTTTCTATCTTTGGAATAAACCTAACTGTGTACGAGCCAAACTCTATCTCTTAATTATAGACTAAAATATGATCTACCATAATGTATAGATACACGGGCAATCTAGCCCAAATTCTAGCACAAAGCCGCTTCATAAACACTTCATATGCATATCTTCCAAGCCCATCTCAATCGCGGCCCATCTTCTGATTTGGCTAAAATCTGGTGATAACAGAAGGATATCGTGCCTCTATTTTATTCTAAATTCTATCCTCCAAGTGAAATTCACAAAGACCGGAACCGCATATATAATTTCTGGCCTCATGATGGAGAGAGTATTGCCCAAGCATGGGGGAGATTGAAGTCTTTAATGCTCAAATGCCCCATTCATGAGCTTCCTGGTAATATTATCATTGATAATTTCTATGCAAGACTTTCTTTTCAAGATAAAACCTTGCTGGATACTACTTGTTCTGGATCATTTACACGCAACAAAGAAGAGTTTAAAAGAGACCTTCTTGATCGGATCCAAGAAAATACTGAAGGATGGGAGAACGACAAATGTAGAGAGTCAGGTATAAATTATGATTATGAATGCATTGAAACTTTTATGGATACTGATAAATTTCATAATATGAGTGCTGCTTATGGTCTTGACTCTCAAGTTGTTGCAAATTTTTATAAAGCTTTTGCCTCTCATTTTGAATTGCCTAGGAAGAATTTTGATAAGTATCATGAACCTTACAAAGATAAAACTGATTCATCTATAAATAAATGTGCTATAATTGAAACTGTTGATCATATTCTTCCTGAAGCATATATTGAAAAAACTCCTTTTCCTGCTAAAATGAAGGAGTATTCTGTTATAACTAGTGCGGTTAATAAAAGTGCAAAGAAACCTATAGAACCTGAAGAACAAATAAAGGTTGAACCTGTTATTGCAATAGTTAAGGATCTTGTGACTGAAAATGTAGAAGATGGTCATATTATTTTCTGTGAAGATGCTTCTAATATTGTTTCGCATCCTAATAAGTCTAGGAAAGCCAGTGTTCCTATGCTCTCTGTTAGAATTGGTGATCATTGTTATTATGGTTTATGCGACATTGGTGCAAGTATTAGTGCCATTCCTTATGAGCTTTATACGGAGATCATGCATGAAATTGGTTCTTGTGAACTTGAAGATATTGATGTGGTTATTCGGCTAGCTAATAGAGAAACTATCTCTCCTATTGGTATTGTTCGAGATGTGGAAGTTCTATGTGGTAAGATTAAATATCCTGCTGACTTTTTGGTACTTGGTTCTGCTGCTAGTAAGTCTTGTCCTATTATTTTTGGTAGACCTTTCCTAAATACTTGTGGAGCTGTTATAGATTGCAAGAAGGAAAAAATTGTGACTAAATTTGCTGGTGAATCTTATGAGTTTAATTTCTCTAAATTTGCCAAAACTCCTTATAAAGCTGATTTGCCTAATAATGATTTTAGAGTTGAATAGTGTGCGTCTATTGCTCTTGCTCCTAATAATCCTTTGCAGCAACATTTGGAGGATAGTGAGAGTGAAGTCTTTAGGGAAGAAAGAAATGAGCTTGATGAAATTTTCCTTCGTCAACCTATTCTTAAACATGACTTGCCGGTTGAAGATTTAGGTACAACACCACCACCAAAGGAAGATCCTGTTTTTGATTTAAAACTATTGCCTGATAATCTTAAGTATGCTCATATTGATGATAAGAAAATATATCCTATTATTATTAGTTCTAAGCTTTCAGATTTTTAGGAAGAAAGGTTATTGGAAATATTGAAGAAACACCGAGGAGCTATTGGCTACACTCTTGATGACTTGAAGGGGATTTCTCCCTCTATTTGCCAACATGCTATCAATATGGAAGATGATGCAAAGCCTGTTGTTGAACATCAGCGTCGTCTAATTCCGAAGATGAAGGATGTTGTAAGGAATGAGGTATTAAAACTTCTTGAAGCTGGTATTATATATCCTATTGCTGATAGTAGATGGGTTAGTCTTGTACATTGTGTTCCTAAGAAAGGAGGAATGACTGTTGTGCCTAATGATAATGATGAGCTCATCCCTCAAAGAGTAGTTGTAGGGTATAGAATGTGCATTGATTATCGAAAAGTTAATAAGGTTACTAAGAAAGATCGTTACCCTTTACCCTTTATTGATCAAATGTTAGAAAGGTTGTCTAAAAATACTCATTTTTGCTTTCTTGATGGTTATTCTGGGTTTTCACAAATTGCTGTTAAAACTAAAGATCAAGAGAAAACCACTTTCACTTGTCCCTATGGAACTTATGCTTATAGACGTATGCCTTTTGGTTTATGTAATGCTCCTGCTACTTTTCAAAGATGCATGTCTGCTATTTTTCATGGCTTTTGTGAGAATATTGTAGAGGTATTCATGGATGATTTTTCTGTCTATGGGAATTCTTTTGATAATTGCTTGCGAAACCTTGATAAAGTATTGAAGAGATGTGAAGAAACTAACCTTGTTCTTAATTAGGAGAAATGCCACTTTATGGTTAATAAAGGAATTGTATTGGGACATAAAATTTCCGAGAGAGGTATTGAAGTTGATAGAGCTAAAGTTGAACCAATTGAGAAGATGCCCTACCCTATGGATGTTAAAGGTATTCGTAGTGTTCTCGGTCATGCTGGGTTTTATAGGAGATTTATTAAAGATTTCTCCAAGATTTCAAAGCCTCTTACTAATCTTCTTCAAAAAGATGTACCTTTTGTTTTTGATGATGATTGTAAGGAAGCTTTTGAAACTCTAAAGAAAGCCTTAACAACTGCTCCTGTAGTTGAACCTCCTGATTGGAACTTACCTTTTGAAATTATGTGTGATGCTAGTGATTTTGCTGTAGGCGCTGTTCTTGGACAGCGAGTAGATAAAAAATTGAATGTTATTCATTATGCTAGCAAAACTCTTGATGCTGCTCAAAGAAATTATGCTACAACTGAAAAAGAATTATTAGCTGTAGTCTTTGCTTGTGACAAGTTTCGATCTTATATCGTTGATTCAAAAGTTACAATTTATACTAATCATGCTGCAATTAGATACCTTATGGAAAAGAAAGATGCTAAGCCAAGGCTTATTAGATGGGTGCTTCTTTTGCAAGAATTTGATTTACATATTATAGATAGGAAAGGTGCTGATAATCATGTTGCTGATAATTTGTCTAGATTGGAAAATATTGCTTATGATCCTGTTCCTGTTAATGATAGTTTTCCAAATGAACAATTGGCTGTAATAAAGGTGAGCTCGCGAGATAGTCTTTGGTATGCTGATTATGCTAACTTTATTGTTTCCAAGTACTTGCCTCCAACCTTTTCAGCTCAGCAAAGGAGGATATTCTTTTATGACTTGAGGCATTATTTTTGGGATGACCCACACTTATATAAAGAAGGAGTGGATGGTATTCTGCGAAGATGTGTTCCCGAATATGAACAACAAGAGATATTGAGTAAGTGTCATGGTAGTGTTTATGGAGGACATCACGCCGGAGATAGAACCGCGCAAAAGGTTCTACAATCAGGTTTTTATTGGCCAACTCTCTTCAAAGATGCAAGAAAGTTTATTTTATCTTGTGATGAATGTCAAAGGGTTGGTAATATCTCCAGACGCAATGAAATGCCTATGAATTATACTCTTGTTATTGAACCATTCGATTGTTGGGGATTTGACTTCATAGGTCCTTTCCCTTCTTCAGAAGGTAACACTCATATACTTGTCGCTGTTGATTATGTTACTAAATGGGTGGAAGCCATACCTACAAAAAGTGCTGATGGTGAGACCTCTTTAAGAATGCTTTTAGATATTATTTTTCCTAGATTTGGAGTTCCTAGATATCTTATGACTGATGGAGGTTCTCATTTTATTCATGGTGGTTTTAGAAAAACTCTTGCTAAATATGGTATTAATCATAGAATTGCTTCCGCTTATCATCCTCAAACTAGTGGGCAAGTAGAATTATCAAATAGAGAGATTAAATCTATCTTGCAAAAGACCGTTAATAAATCTAGAAAGAACTGGGCTAGTAAATTGAAGGAAGCACTATGGGCTTATAGAACTGCTTATAAAAATCCTATGGGTATGTCACCTTATAAAATGGTTTATGGGAAAGCTTGTCATTTACCTTTAGAACTAGAGCACAAAGCTTATTGGGTTGTAAGAGAACTAAATAAAGATCCTAAACTTGCCGGTAAGAAGAGATTGCTACAATTGAGTTCTCTAGATGAATGGATAGGTGAAGCTTATGAAAATGATAAACTCTTTAAAGAGAAAGTTAAGAAATGGCATGATAGAAGAATTATCAAAAGAGAATTTAATGTGGGAGATAAAGTCCTATTGTATCGGTCTCGTCTCAGATTTTTTGCAGGGAAATTACTCTCAGAATGGGAAGGACCATATGTCATTGTGGAGGTGTATCGTTCAGGGGCAATTAAAATTAATTCTCTGCAAGGTGATGCCACACAAGTAGTGAATGGACAAAGACTCAAGCACTATATTTCTGGAGATTCTTATAATGAAGATGTTGATGTTATCCAAGTGGTGACTCCGGAAGCTTTCATCAAAGGTCAAATTGACAGTTCTGTAGAGTTCGACTTTGAATAGGTAACAGTTCTGGTAATAAAAAGTCCGCGTTTAACTTTACGAACAATGTTTTTTCTATTTTCGGAAAATATGAAAAATTACGAGATCGAAACGGAAAGGAGGAGACGCACGAGGGCGTGCCCCCATAGGCCGGCGCGGGCCCCAGCCTGGCCGCGCCGCCCTATGGTGACGGTGCGTCGGTGTCCCTCTCCGACTCTGGTTCGACCTGGTACTTTCCTTTTGTCGTGAAAATTTCTGCTATATAATCCCCCGGACCCCTGGAGGTCCGTATATCGTTTTCTCGTCGTGTTTTGTTTCGAGCTGTTTTCTGCCAGGATCTGTTTTTGATCTAGAAGCACCATGGTCTCCAACAACAAGGACAAGAAGCCTTTGGAGGAAGATATTCAAGACCCCGATTTGAAGAAGGAAGTCGAGAGCGAGGATGAAGGAGAAGTGGAGGAAGTTCCTCGAGTGTACTCGCGCGCCACCGTCGCAAGCATCAGAGTGGTGGCAAATCCGTTCAATACCAAGAAGAGCGCACGGATTAGCACCGGAGGAGGAGTCCCACGTCATTACCTAGCTCCAAGGACATCTCCTCCAGGCACTTACAAACCCTTCCACATTCTAATTCATAATAGTCAAACTGAAAGGGTTCCCAAGGCAGTATTGCCAAGCAATTGGGATATAGATCGTTCTAACACTGCAGGAAGGATGAAGCCTGAAGCTGAAGAGTGGGGAAACAACTCTAAGAGTTGGGACTCACCGTCTGACATACTTCTTAACCGCGTCGAGCAAAACTCGGAGCTGATCCGCAACCTCATTTACGATATTGATGAGCTAAAGGAGCTGGTTAAGAAGCTTATCAAGGATTCACCATCATCACCGAAGGAGTAATTCATCATCGGTATTGGCATCCCCTTGGTTTGTTCCAAGCTTGGGGGAGTGCCGCGGTATCACATCATCACTATCTTTTACCTTTTTACTATCAAGTAGTGTCATATCATGAGTAGGGAAGTTATCATATAAGATAGTTTGCAGTATGGAAGTATCTCTCTTTAGTTGGTTATCTATGTATCCCTTGGTGTGAGTTATCGTTATGGAATATTAATGAGAGGTTTTATCATTTACATGTTGCACATCTTATTTTAGTTTGAAATCTCTATTATATGATTGATCTTGTTGTTAAGTATTGGTATCACTTTGGGAGCATTGAGTAAATCTATTTGGTTTTGGCAAACTTAGCATTGGTCAATAGCAACAACACTTTGAGTTTAGGTAGAAAAGAGAAAATACATGTAGATATGTTGGTTCATTATCTTTCTTTCTTGTTAGCTATGAGCTTAGTATTCTGAAGTTAAAATTATTTGTGCTTACAAGAAAGATGCATGATTGTTTCTATCACATGTATATTTGTTTGCTTCCCTCAACTCTTATGCTAGCCAAAGACCTGTACTGAGAGGGAATGCTTCTCGTGCATCAAAACCTTTAAACCAAACCTATGCCATCAGTGTCCACCATAACTACCTACTACGTGGTATTCTGCGCCACTCCAAGTAAATACTTCATGTGCTACCTTAAAACAATTCAAAAAGTTATCATCCCTTATTTGTGTCAATGTTTTATAGCTCATGAGGAAGTATGTGGTGTTTTATCTTTCAATCTTGTTGGGCAGCTTTCACTAATGGACTAGTGGCTTCATCCACTTATCCTATAATTTTGCAAAAAGAGCTGGCAACAGGGTTCCTAGCCCCAATTAATTAACTCTCGTTAATAATCCTCTTCACATGTTTTGCTCTGATTCATCAGTAATCAACTTAATTTTGCAATAGACACTCCTCCATGGTATGTGAAATGTTGGAAGGCACCCGAGGATTCGGTTAGCCATGGCTTGAGAAAGCAAAGGTTGGGAGGAGTGTCATCCTTAAATAAACTAAAATACATGTGTAAACAAAAGAGAAGAGGGATGATCTACCTTGCTGGTAGAGATAACGTCCTTCATGGGAGCCGCTCTTTGGAAGTATGTTTGGCAAGGGGGTTAGAGTGCCCACTACCATTCGTTGACAACAACAAACACCTCTCAAAACTTTACTTTTATGCTCTCTATATGATTTCAAAACTTGAAAAACTCTAGCACATGATTTAATCCCTGCTTCCCTCTGCGAAGGGCCTATCTTTTATTTTCATGTTGAGTAAGTAAACCTATTTCCCTCCATCTTAAGCAAGCAATTGAGTTGTTGTGATCCAACCATCTATATTGTGATTTATTTAATCATGCCTTTATTTCTTCCTTATTCAGTACAAGTTTTATCTGAATGAATATAGCTTTGAAGGTTATCCATGATTATGAGGAGATTATTATGATTGAGTATGCAAATTTTGCTATAAGCTTTAATATAAGAGCGCTGCTCGATAAATAAGTACAATCTGTTAAATGTTCTCTAACCAAGAACGAAGTTTGCCATCACCAATTATGATTTCCTATGCACCTTTATTTGTGATTTCCTTTTACTTGTTTCAAGTTGAATCATATTGGGAAGTTGTTCACTAGAATGTCTTGTGTGAATTAATATGATGCTTCTTGTCCGTATTTTATTTATCGACTCTTCACACCATAAACATGTGGCCTTGTTTACTGAGTTCAGTTTCGCTTGGGGACAAGCGAAGTCTAAGCTTGGGGGGAGTTGATACGTCCATTTTGAATCACTATTTTATATCATAATTTACTGTTATTCATTGATATATTTCATATTTACAGATGATACTTATGTTATTTCATCTATTTTGCATGTTTCATGATTATTGGAGAATCGCGCACCGGAGTCAGGATTCTGCTGGAAAAAGCACCGTCAGAATGCAATATTTCGGAAGATCAGCAATTGACGGAAATTACACGGAAAATCTTATTTTTTCAGAAGACGGAGACAGCCAGAAGGAGGAGCCGAGGAGGGCCGCCATCGGCCCCCCCCCCATAGGCCGGCGCGGGCCCAGGCCTGGCCGCGCCGCCTTGTGGGGAGTGGCCCACAGCCCCCTCTGGCCTCCTCTCCTTCGCGTACTTCTTCGTCCCGAAAACCTAAGCTCCAGAGAATAATCGCGAAGAGACACAGCCGCCTCTGCGGGGCGGAAAACACCAGAGAGAAAAGAGCTCTCCGGCGGGCAGGAATCCGCCGGGGAAATTCCCTCTCGGAGGGGGAAATCGACGCCATCGTCACCGTCATCGAGCTGGACATCATTGGGATCATCATCACCATCATCTCCATCATCATCACCGCCATCTCCACCACTGCACCTCGTCACCGCTGTAACATCTAGGGTTGAATCTTGATTGTTTGATAGGGGAAACTCTCCTGGTGTTGATTACTACTTGTTATTGATGCTATTGAGTGAAACTATTGAACCAAGGTTTATGTTCAGATTGTTATTCATTATCACATCACCTCTGATCATATTCCATATGATGTCTCGTGAGTAGTTCGTTTAGTTCTTGAGGACATGGGTGAAGTCTAAATGTTAGTAGTGAATTATGTTGGGTAATATTCAATGCTATTATATTTAAGTTGTGGTGTTATTCTTCTAGTGGTGTCATGTGAACGTCGACTACATGATACTTCACCTTTATGTGCCTAGGGGAATACATCTTGTATTCGTTTGCTAATTGCGGGGTTGCCGGAGTGATAGAAACCTAAACCCCCGTTGGTATATCGATGCAGGAGGGATAGCAGGATCTCAGAGTTTAAGGCTGTGGTTAGATTTATCTTAATTACTTTCTTGTATTTGCGGATGCTTGCAAGGGGTATAATCACAAGTATGTATTAGTCCTAGGAAGGGCGGTGCATTAGCATAGGTTCACCCACACAACACTTATCAAAACAATGAAGATTAATCAGCTATATGAAGCGAAAGCACTAGACTAAATTCTCGTGTGTCCTCAAGAACGTTTGGTCATTATAAGTAAACAAACCGGCTTGTCCTTTGTGCTAAAACGGATTGGGCCACTTGCTGCAACTATTACTCTCGCATTTTACTTACTCGTACTTTATTTATCTGCAATATCAAAACCCCCTGAATACTTGTCTGTGAGCATTTACAGTGAATCCTTCATCGAAACTGCTTGTCAACACCTTCTGCTCCTCGTTGGGTTCGACACTCTTATTTATCGAAAGTACTACGATACACCCCCTATACTTGTGGGTCATCAGGCGGCGGCGCGACGGGAGGCAGGGCGAGGCGGCGGCGCGACGGAGGCAGGGCGAGGCGGTGGCGGCGGCGCGCGGGGGGCAGAGGGGAGGAGCTGCTGCGCGTGTGTGTTTTGTGTGGCTGGAAAGGGCCGGTCGAGCGGGCCAAGAGGATAGGGTTGACCCGCCTTTGCCGTGACCCGAGGCTTTGCCATGCAAAGTGCACGGCAAAGAGCTCTTTGCCGTGCAGAAACCCTTTACCGTGCGTTTTAGAGCCTTTGCCGTGCGCCTATGGCTTTGCGCCGTGCGGCTTAGCACGGCAAAGAGATCTTTGCCGTGCAGATTTACCTTTGCCGTGTGCATTGGCACATATAAATTTTCATCACCATTTCAAAATTATATTAAACCTGTATTTTAACATGTGTATTATTTAATAATTTAATTATCATGATATTTTAAAACTACACGGATGAAGCCTCGCGCGGTGAAATCTAGGGGGTAGTGAGTAGTGACCCCCCGGGGCACGCAGCTAGACAACCGTTTTCGAGGGGGGGAATGACCGCCGGAGCACCAAAATGGCACCAAAGTGGTGGAAGGTGTGATTCACCAAATGGTGCAAGCCATAGCTCCCATGTGTGACCTTCACCTCTCTTTCGGGCGATAACACTTGGAAGATTCCTCGACTTGTAGGCTGAAGTGTCCCGCTGCGGGTATACCGGAGGCTATAATGTGCCAAGTGGTGCCAAGTATGGCTTTCCATGTGCATATGGACTAATCAAAACCAAACCTATCAAAAAGTAAGTTGGTGGAACCTCGCGCGGTGAAATCTAGGGGGGTAGACCCCCCCGAGGCACGCAGACCGCCGTTTTCGGGGGGGAATGACCGCCGGAGCACCGGAATGCCACCAAAACTTGCATGTGGACCTAGGATATGTTTGAAAGTGTGGTGGAAGGTGTGATTCACAAAATGTTGCAATGCATAGCTCCCATGTGTGACATTCCTCTCTTTCAGGCGATAACACTTGAAGATTCCTCGACTTGTAGGCTGAAGTGTCCCGCTGCGGGTATACCTGTGGCTATAATGTGCCAAAGTGTGCCAAACCTGGCTTTCCATGTGCATATGGACTAACCAAAACCAAACCTATCAAAAATTATGTTGGTGGAACCTCGCACGGTGAAATCTAGGGGGGTAGACCCCCCGAGGCACACAGACCGCCGTTTTGGGGGGGGGGGGGAACGACCGCCGGAGCACCGGAATGCCACCAAAACTTGCATGTGGACCTAGGATATGTGTGAAAGTGTGGTGGAAGGTGTGATTCACCAAATGGTGCAAGGCATTGCTCCCATGTGTGACATTCCTCTCTTTCAGGCGATAACACTTGGAAGATTCCTCGACTTGTAGGCTGAAGTGTCCCGCTGCGGATATACCGGTGGCTATAAAGTGCCAAAGTGTGCCAAACCTGGCTTTCCATGTGCATATGGACTAACCAAAACCAAACCTATCAAAAAGTATGTTGGTGGAACCTCGCGCGGTGAAATCTAGGGGGGTAGACCCCCCGAGGCACGCAGACCGCCGTTTTCGGGGGGGGGGGGGGAACGACCGCCGGAGCACCGGAATGCCACCAAAACTTGCATGTGGACCTAGTATATGTGTGAAAGTGTGGTGGAAGGTGTGATTCACCAAATGGTGCAAGGCATAGCTCCCATGTGTGACATTCCTCTCTTTCAGGCGATAACACTTGGAAGATTCCTCGACTTGTAGGCTGAAGTGTCCCGCTACGGGTATACCGGTGGCTATAATGTGCCAACGTGTTCCAAACCTTGCTTTCCATGTGTATATGGACTAACCAAAACCAAACCTATCAAAAAGTATGTTGGTGGACCCTCGCGCGGTGAAATCTACGGGGGTAGACCCCCCGAGGCACGCAGACCGCCGTTTTCGGGGGGGGGGGGAGGGACGACCGCCGGAGCACCGGAATGCCACCAAAACTTGCATGTGGACCTAGGATATGTGTGAAAGTGTGGTGGAAGGTGTGATTCACCAAATGGTGCAAGGCATAGCTCCCATGTGTGACATTCCTCTCTTTCAGGCGATAACACTTGGAAGATTCCTCGACTTGTAGGCTTAAGTGTCCCGCTGCGGGTATACCGGTGGCTATAATGTGCCAAAGTGTGCCAAACCTTGCTTTCCATGTTCATATGGACTAAACAAAACCAAAAATATCAAAAAGTATCTTGGTGGAACCTCGCGCGGTGAAATCTAGGGGGGTAGACCCCCCGAGGCACGCAGACCGCCGTTTTCGGGGGGGGACGACCGCCGGAGCACCGGAATGCCACCAAAACTTGCATGTGGACCTAGGATATGTGTGAAAGTGTGGTGGAAGGTGTGATTCACCAAATGGTGCAAGGCATAGCTCCCATGTGTGACATTCCTCTCTTTTAGGCGATAACACTTGGAAGATTCCTCGACTTGTAGGCTGAAGTGTCCCGCTGCGGGTATACCGGTGGCTATAATGTGCCAAAGTGTGCCAAACCTTTCTTTCCATGTGCATATGGACTAACCAAAACCAAACCTATCAAAAAGTATGTTGGTGGAACCTCGCGCGGTGAAATCTAGGGGGTAGACCCCCCGAGGCACGCAGACCGCCGTTTTCGGGGGGGAACGACCGCCGGAGCACCCGAATGCCACCAAAACTTGCATGTGGACCTAGGATATGTGTGAAAGTGTGGTATCAGGTGTGATTCACCAAATGGTGCAAGGCATTGATCCCATGTGTGACATTCCTCTCTTTCAGGCGATAACACTTGGAAGATTCCTCGACTTGTAGGCTGAAGTGTCCCGCTGCGGGTATACCGGTGGCTATAATGTGCCAAAGTGTGCCAAACCTTGCTTTCCATGTGCATATGGACTAACCAAACCAAACCTATCAAAAAGTATGTTGGTGGAACCTCGCGCGGTGAAATCTAGGGGGGTAGACCCCCCGAGGCACGCAGACCGCCGTTTTCGGGGGGAACGACCGTCGGAGCACCGGAATGCCACCAAAACTTGCATGTGGACCTAGGATATGTGTGAAAGTGTGGTGGAAGGTGTGATTCACCAAATGGTGCAAGGCATAGCTCCCATGTGTGACATTCCTCTCTTTCAGGCGATAACACTTGGAAGATTCCTCGACTTGTAGGCTGAAGTGTCCCGCTGCGGGTATACCGGTGGCTATAATGTGCCAAAGTGTGCCAAACCTTGCTTTACATGTGTATATGGACTAACCAAAACCAAACCTATCAAAAAGTATGTTGGTGGAACCTCGCGCGGTGATATCTATGGGGGTAGACCCCCCGAGGCACGCAGACCGCCGTTTTCGGGGGGGGGGGGGGGGACGATCGCCGGAGCACCGGAATGGCACCAAAACTTGCATGTGGACCTAGGATATGTGTGGAACTGTGGTGTAAGGTGTGATTCACCAAATGGTGCAAGACATAGCACCCATGTGTGACCTTCCCCTCTCTTTTGGGCGATAACACTTGGAAGATTCCCCGAACGCGGTTTATTTGCTCCGAAACCCTGATATGTTGGAGGGGGAGTGAGGACTTAGAGTACTTGTCGTATTGTAAAAATATGGTATACACATTGTATTAATGAAGATGTAGTACTTGTCATATTTCAAGAATAAATATAAGCATTAAAATAAGTACAATAGAAAGAAAAAAGAGAAAATGGAACAAGGCACACGGCAAAGGCAAAACTACACGGCAAAGCGGCCTTTGCCGTGCGACCTAGACCTGCGCACGGCAAAGGATTTCACACGGCAACTGTTTGTTCTCTTTGCCGTGCGGGTTTTCATTGCCGTGTGCTTTCCTGAGTCTTTGCCGCGCCCTTCCTCTTTGCCGTGCGCTGTAGCTTCTCTTTGCCGTGCGCTTGCCTTTGCCGTGCGTTTTGATTTTTGTTGCACGGCAACGATTGCTTTGTCGTGCGCGAGCACACGGCAATAGGTGGTTGCACGGCAGCGGCTGTTTTCCCGTAGTGTCTAGTGTGATAAGCTTTGCCTGACTCCAATAAGGAAGGGGTGAGAACACTTAATCTCGTTCGAGTGCATGTACTTTTCACAAGGTGGTCTAAAGATCTATTTGTAATTTCTATTATTTTTAAGTTTTATTTTACTTCTGGATTATGAATAGATCGGTGTTTTTTCGCAAAAAAAAAATCTTCTTTTCCTTTTAAATATTTTCGTTGATTTGTTTTTGGTGCATAAGCACGATACAGCTCCATGCTGCATGGGCCGGCCCAGTCTATTCCGTCTATGCTGTTACTCCTGTTAGGTACCCCAAAAAAAAAGGTACGTTCGTTCCTTTAACACACGCATTGAGCATCAAATTCCGAATAACTCTCCAAAACGGGACGAGACGGAAGGAACAGGCTTCCCCATCGGACTCGAATTTTGGGACGAGACGGAGCAATCCCGTGTTTAAAAGGCAAGCCTCGCCCGGTGTTTCGTCCTCACCAGAACACGATCAGCTTTTCGATCGCAGACCAAGACACGCCAGCCCCGTTCGAATCCAGAGTTGCAGCGAACGAATCGAAGCACGAGAGTTAGTTCTTCGAACGCGATGGCGAGCACGTCGTCTTCGAAGAAGGCGGCGAACCGGCTGGTGGTGGAGGAGGCCACCGTGGACGACAACTCCATCTGCAACCTCCACCCGGCCACCATGGACCGCCTCTCCATATTCCACGGCGACATCGTGCTGCTCAAGGGCAAGCGCCGCCGCACCACCGTCTGCGTGGTTCACCCCGATGACACCTGCGAGGAGCACAAGCTCAAGATCAACAAGGTGTCCCGCTCCAACCTCAGGGTTCGCATCGCCGACGTCGTGTCCGTGCACCTCTGCCCCGACGCCAAGTACGGCAAGCGCGTGCACGTTCTCCCCGTCGACGACACCATCGAGGGCATCACGGGCAATCTATTCGAGGCCTACCTCAAGCCCTACTTTGTGGACGCCTACCGCCCGGTGCACAAGGGCGACCTCTTCCTCGTGCGCGGTGGCATGCGGAGCGTCGAGTTCAAGGTCATCGATATCGACCCTGCGGTCGACTACTGCGTTGTGGCGGGGGACACGGAGATCTTCTGCGACGGGGAGCCGGTGAAGAGGGAGGACGAGGAGAGGCTCGACGACGTCGGCTATGACGACGTGGGCGGCATGGGCAAGCAGATGAACCAGATCAGGGAGCTGGTCGAGCTGCCGCTTAGGCATCCGCAGATTTTCAAGACTCTTGGCGTGAAGCCTCCCAAGGGCATCCTCTTGTACGGCCCTCCTGGCTCCGGCAAGACGTTGATCGCTCGTGCGGTGGCAAACGAGACGGGGGCCTTCTTCTTCTGCATCAATGGCCCCGAGATCATGTCCAAGATGGCTGGCGAGAGCGAGAGCAACTTGAGGAAGGCATTTGAGGAGGCCGAGAAGAACGCTCCATCCATCATCTTCATCGACGAGATCGACTCCATTGCTCCAAAGAGGGAGAAGACACATGGCGAGGTGGAGAGGCGCATCGTGTCCCAGCTGCTGACGCTCATGGATGGGATGAAGGCACGAGCACACGTCATAGTAATGGGTGCCACGAATCGTCCCAACAGCATTGATCCCGCTCTCAGGCGCTTCGGGAGGTTCGACCGCGAGATTGACATTGGCGTGCCGGACGAGGTTGGGCGCCTTGAGGTTCTGCGCATCCACACCAAAAATATGAAGCTCTCGGAGGACGTCAACCTAGAAGTGGTGGCCAAGGACACGCACGGCTATGTTGGTGCCGACTTGGCCGCGCTCTGCACCGAGGCGGCGCTACAATGCATCAGGGAGAAGATGGATGTGATCGACCTCGAAGAAGACACAATCGACGCTGAGATCTTGAACTCCATGGCCGTGACCAACGACCACCTCAAAACGGCTCTTGTTGGCACCAATCCTTCGGCTCTTCGTGAGACCGTCGTGGAGGTGCCCAATGTCAGCTGGAGCGACGTCGGTGGCCTCGACAACGTCAAGAGGGAGCTGCAGGAGACCGTCCAGTACCCCGTGGAGCACCCCGAAAAGTTTGAGAAGTTCGGCATGTCACCTTCCAAGGGTGTCCTCTTCTACGGGCCACCGGGCTGCGGGAAGACGCTTCTGGCCAAGGCGATCGCCAACGAGTGTCAAGCCAACTTCATCAGCATCAAGGGGCCCGAGCTGCTCACCATGTGGTTCGGCGAGAGCGAGGCCAACGTTCGTGAGATATTTGACAAGGCGAGGCAGTCGGCTCCGTGCGTGCTCTTCTTCGACGAGCTCGACTCTATAGCGATGCAGCGCGGTGGCAACGTGGGAGACGCCGGTGGCGCGGCGGACAGGGTCCTTAACCAGTTGCTGACGGAGATGGATGGCATGAACGCCAAGAAGACGGTGTTCATCATCGGCGCCACAAACAGGCCGGATATCATCGACTCGGCGCTGCTCCGTCCCGGACGCCTTGACCAGCTCATCTACATCCCCTTGCCAGACGAGGCCTCGCGACACCAGATCTTCAAGGCTTGCCTCAGGAAGTCTCCCGTGGCCAAGGACGTCGACCTTGGTGCGCTCGCGAGGTTCACGACAGGTTTCAGTGGCGCCGACATCACCGAGATTTGCCAGAGGGCGTGCAAGTATGCCATTAGGGAAGACATTGAGAAGGATATCGAGAAGCAGAGGTCGGGCATGGAGGTGGACGGCGGGCAGGAAGATGAAGTGGCTGAGATCAAGGCGGCTCACTTCGAGGAGTCGATGAAGTACGCGAGGAGGAGTGTGAGCGACAGCGACATCAGGAAGTACCAGTCGTTCGCTCAGACGCTGCAGCAGTCCAGGGGCTTCGGCACTGAGTTCCACTTCCCGGCGCAGCCACAAGCTTCTGTCAACGCCTTCGACACCGCCGTGGCACCTGCTGAGGACGATCTGTACAACTGATACAGTAACCACTTTTAGCAATTAGCTTAGGCTCTAAGTTTTTTTTTGTAGCTAGCTTAGACATATCTCCATGTATCTCTCTCCACTGTAAATAGTCTGCAGTGCATATATAATCCAATAAATAAGAATGTTCCTGTTAATTCCGTACAAGATGCAGTATGTTTATGTTTTCCAGTTTCGCCTGTCCTTCGTTTACAAAGCTCAAAGATTAACAGTAAGTTCATATTCGGTTAAATCCATGTATCTCTTTCCACTGTAAATAGTTTGCATTGCATACAATACAATCTAAGAAAAATAAGAATGTTCCCGTTAATTCCCTACAAGATGCAGTAGCTATGTTTTCCACAATATCGAAAAAATGTTATGTTTTCCAGTTTCACTTGTCCTTACTCCTTCGTTACAAAGCACAACAATAAGTTCATATCCAGTTGACACAAGTGTATGCTACCTCACATTGATCCACACATATGCATACTAATTTGTTTTATTGAACCTGAAGGAGATAAACGTTGAAACCAAGTATTCAATACCTTGCATTACTTAGTTACTTACCTTTAGGTGCCAAAGTAGCTAGTTTCTCATTTACAGCTGCTAGGCTGTTCAAATTAACATACCGAAAACCACATTAGGTTGTTTAGCAAATAGCTGCCAGAGTTTTGAACAACTAACAGATTGTTCAGAAATAGCCTACTGTCATTTAAAAATAGCTACCAGATTGTTTGCTACTACCAAATTGTTGGGTTTCCCTATTTGTGCTGTATAGATATATCCTTACCATTGCGATTTGCGAATCAGAGGGTCCGGTAGTAGATTAAAATGGTGACATCGTGTGCGACTCATGGTCCAGGGCGAAGCTAGGAAGTACGCCATTTGTGTCATTTCTCTAGATTAAAATGGTGACATCGTGTATTTCTAAGAGTATTTCTTTCAGAAAGGGAAATAACAAAATTCGTTGGTGCCATTGGACATCGACCAATACATGCTAGCTTCGCCCCATAGTCCATCGCGGCCCAAAGGGAGAGAAGGGGGAGTTGTCTCTCAAAGCAGGGTGCAAGGGTCTTCTGGCAGCGGAGCACGCTTGGCGGATCTTGGTCTTCAGGGCGGCTCCCAAATGGTGCCGAATGGTGTGGTCGCATGGGTGGCACACCGGCTAGGTGTTGCGGTTGCTAGGTGGAGGAGCTTTGCGCTGGAAGGTTGGTGGTTCGGTGGCGTTTAGTAGCTAGAGCAGCTACAGCAACTGGATTTGGGCCATATGGGATGGATCTGGCCGCCCAAGATAGCCGCGGAGTGGTCTCATGGGGAAGCTAGGAAGGTACATAATTTGTGTCGTTTCTCTAAATTAAATGGTGGCATTGTGTATTTCTAAGAGTACTTCTTTCAGAAAGGAAAAAAAATAACAAAATTCAGTGGTCTTACTTGACACCGACCAATACATGCTACGTTCGGCCTACTATCTGTTGTGTCCGAAGGGGAAAGGATCCTGGGCAGCAACCCTGAGCAGGAGGTCGCTGGCTTTGCTAGCGATAGGCCATGGTGTGTAGTTTCTAGCATTGTGAATGGTTGTATGTGGAGCAAAACCCTAAAGGGTCATGTTCTCTGGTGAGGGGTTTTACCGTGAGGCAACACGAGACGGTGTTTGGTGCAGGTTCCTGTATACATCATGTGTAGCTTGTGGTTCTTCGACGATCTGGAGCTCCCCAGATCTATCGTGATGTCCCTATGTTGTGGCCTGTGGGGGTGTGCAAGAGATCCAGATGAAAGCGTAGTTTGACCTCGGCCAGTGCTAACAAAGGCGGTGCTCCTACGTCGCTTTCCTCCTTAGAGGCATTGTCATGGGGATCATTTCCACCTCTATCGTTGAGGTTTGGACTCTTTGAGAGGAATCCCTAGCTCGTGTTCTAGATAGGAGCGGGCGGTAATTGTGTCTAAGTTGCTCCATCTTGGAGGCGTCGCCTTGAAACTAATGTGCATGTTTCTCTTATTGTCGGGTGGCGAACGCTGGGTCAGCAGACTAAGTAGATGATGCTTGTACGTGGAGATGATGATCTCATAAACCTTGGCGGATTGTGGCTTCATAGGATAGAGCATCAGGTTTTCCGAGCTTTGATAGCAATCTTGTGTCGCTAGTGTAGCGAAGTTATCGGCTCGGTCGACGTGTCTCAGTGGAGCTGGTTTGACTATGTGCGCTTCGACCGTGGTCTACGGGCGATTGGGTCGTGAGCGCTACGGCCCGAGCGCGAGCGGTGGTATGTCGGGGCGATGGTCGCGGAAGGTGGTATTGGTGTTTTGCGACGGGTGATGATTCCAGATGGTGGTGTTAGCAGTCTCAGGGAGCGACGGAGCAGTTGGATGGTTGAGCGGGGGTCCCAAAACTTTGGAGGTGTTGAGGGCATCGACCTTTGCCATGTGGGTGATGAGGTTGCGTCGATCCTTCTTGTCTTTCACGTCATTCACTTTGTTATGTAGTACAGGTTTAGGCTCGGCCCTTGGTATGCCCGTGTTCGAGTGGGCTTGGTCACAATTGTATAGGTTTGTTAATCAACTTTTTTCCCCGATAAAAGAAATATTTTAATACCAATCAGATATCAATTACACATCTCTCTACAGAAGGAAGAAATTACCGCCACCAATGGACACACTGGACTGAAAAAAGAGGTTCCGCAAGAACGACGCCTCCAAGAACAGAACGATGCACAAACACCATCGTCACCTCAACCTGATCATCAGATCACATGTTTTTACCCTGAATAAAGTCCGAATAAACTCTAGACAGAAACAATACCTTCAATGAGAAGACAAATAAAGATCTGTCTTTCTCGGGCACAACCAGTGAAGGGCAGGTATGTTTAATTAACTCGGTGTCTCTTCTTCTTAATCAGTAAGACAAATCTTCTTGTAATTAATAAAAAGAGAAAGGTTTTGGCTCGGTCTCAGAACTATGACTTCAGCTGTACCACTTGACGTATGTAGTGCAGCGTTGTCGTGTATCCTCTACGGCATCGTTCACCATGGCACTCAGGTATCACCAGATAAGATTCCAGCAGCGATGGATCTGAGCCGTCTAAACAGAATCCAACGCCCGTCCGGCGGCAGGGTAGGAACAAGCTTGCTGCGTGCGTGCGTGCCTGCGTGCATACATCCATGCGTGTCACAGTCGACATCTTACTTTTGCAAAACCTGCTCGCAAGAACTAGCTGGCACGCTGCTGCATGTGTTCAATGACTTCCGCTTCGGCACACTCTTAGCTGTCGCTGCATGCGCTCCTCGTTCTACTCCTATATATGTAGACACATCGACCAAACCTTCATCTCTCCGGCCACTCTATCCAGTTTTCAATGTGGCCGTTGATGTCGAACACGAGAGTAGCCGGGGCCTCTTCGGCCCTCCCGGCACATCCCCGGCAGGCGGCCGGTAGCGCTAGTGGCCACACCCTTCCTTCGGCTCCAGCTCTGGCGCCGCCGCGGTTCGTGTCAAAGCCCCGTTCGCACCAACACCGAGCGAACCTTCTTCGCCTTGCCTCCGCCCCTGCTGCCGAGCACGGAGCATTCTTCTCTGGCGGCCGTCATCCTCCTCCTCCTCCCATGTCCTCCGTGCGCTGTTCTGGTAAAGGAGCTTCTGGCAAATGCTCTGAACTTCTTTTTTCTTTCTATATGCTGTGAGAAATCGCTAATCAGTCCTACATGAGCAATTTTAACATGCTTTCAACCATTGTGAGAGGGTGTAGATTTAGTGGGGTAATAGGTCATTTATGACTTTATGAGGGTTTTTTTTAGCTAAAAAAGGTAATTCTGGGTTTTGTATTTGGTAAGTTTTACACAGAAAAGGAAACAATTGAATTGGAAAGCACCAATAAATGGTAGTAGGACAAAGAACTTTATACTCCTTTTTTTCGAGAGCACGCCAAAGGCGTGCCTTATCTTTATAGAAGGTAAAGCTTTATAATCCTACCATATGGAGAGCATGCCAGCATACGTCTCCTCCCCTCCAGAAAAATCACAAAATTATCCTCTTTCTGGTAGCGCGCATCCATAATATGATTTCGTTTGTTAGTTAGAATACTTGCAGAGTGAGTATTACTCGGAAAAAAACAAATTTCACCTACTTGCATGTTTGAGAGCAGAACCATCTAATTAACTAACGCATGCCGTGGATCTTCTTTTCATCTAACAGCATATGCCGACAAGAGTTTGGTAGGAGAAGATACAAACCTGCGAAACAAGGTATGAGCCTCACTTCTCAACCTCCTTTGCGATAATTTTTCGAGTCTACTCTCATCATTTGATGTCTCAACATTCAAATTAGGAACGGGAGGCTATAATAAAGAAACAGCTCCAGGATCCTGAACTGTCACCGTCTCCATACGACACGGCATGGGTGGCTATGGTGCCCCTGCGAGGTTTTCCTCAGACTCCATGCTTCCCTCAATGCGTCGACTGGATATTGCAAAACCAACGTGATGACGGATCTTGGAGTATCAGCGAACTCGTCTTGCCGACCAGCAAGTCTGTTCTCTTATCGACATTGGCGTGCGTTGTTGCCCTTAAAAAATGGGATGTTGGCGCAGAGCACATCAGAAGAGGTATGGAAAAATAGGCATTCCTTACTTGTTCATGTTGTTTTAATCTCTTCTACTTAGACGATATGAAATCTCTAACTGTGACTAGACGATGCATATTCTCATAACTAGAATTTTTTTACAAGACAGGGCTACAATTTATTGGAAAACACTTCTCCATCGCTATGGATGAGCGGACTTATGCTCCTATAGGCTTCAGTATTACTTTTCCTGGTATGGTTAGCCTAGCCATGGGAATGGGTTTGGAATTTCCTGTTAGACAAAATGATCTTGATGTGATTCTTCACATACAACAGATGGAATTGAAAAGGTTCGTCAAATGATTATCCTGGATTTGTTTCTTATCTCTTTATTTTTATGGAGATAACGCCGAAAAACATAACATGAAGCCAAAAGTGGGCCATTGTTATTCATCTTATTTGTTTTTTACCAATGAAAATAGCATTCAAAATCTAGGCATTACGTCGTCAAATGATTATCCTGGATTTGTTTCTTATCTCTTTATTTTTATGGAGATAACGCCGAAAAACATAACATGAAGCCAAAAGTGGGCCATTGTTATTCATCTTATTTGTTTTTTACCAATGAAAATAGCATTCAAAATCTCGGCATTACGTGAGTAATATTCTGAAAATCCTTCTATATATATTTGTACAGCTTCTCTGAGGGTAAATCTTACGGGAGAGAAGCATATATGGCTTATGTTGCTGAAGGGCTAGGAAACTTGCTGGACTGGAATGAAGTTATGAAGTTCCAAAGGAAGAATGGATCCTTGTTTAACTCTCCTTCCACTACCGCTGCTGCATTAATCTACTATTATGATGACAAAGCCCTCCAATACCTAAAGTCTCTCCTTAGTACATTTGGTTGTGCAGGTAAGGCTGAGTACCTGACATGGCATAGTGAAGAATTTGTGAGTTGTAGACTACTGCTAAATACCTTACAAAATTAATCTTCTGCAGCACCAACAGGCTACCCAATAAATATTTCATGTCAGCTTTTAATGGTGGATTCTCTTGAAAAGACTGGTATATCTCATCATTTTTCTAATGAGATAAAGAGCATCCTGGACATGACACACAGGTAATTATCATCGTAAGGGTTTGGCACGTATCTGTAGTAGCATGTAAACTTGACTATATTTATTTTGCAGTCTGTGGTTACAGCGAGATGAGGAAATCATGCTGGATGTAGCAACATGTGCAATGGCGTTTCGTATTTTACGAATGAATGGATATGATGTTTCCTCCGGTATTTACCCACGATGGAATTCCATGTGTTACTACCAGTTGCATATTTTGTCTCGATTTAAATTTTGAGTTTTAATTTGACGCAGGTGAGCTCTACCATGTTGCTGAAGCCGCCAATTTTCATAATTCACTTCAAGGATATTTACATGATACAAAATCATTATTGGAACTATACAAGGCTTCAAATGCTAGCATATCAAAAACTGAAACGATCCTAGATAACATAGGTGCCTGGTCAGGCAGCTTATTGATGGAACAACTGCGTTCATATGGTGTGCAGAAAGTGCCAATCTTTGAGGAGGTGCTTGCACGGAAAAAAAAATCCAGAATATAGTCGATCCTACATTTGATTTAGAATTCAGTTTTGACTGAAAGCTATGCTTCCATAATTTCAGGTGGAGTATGCTCTTAAGTTCCCCTTTTACGCCACAATGGAACGTCTAGAGCACAAGAGGAACATTGAAACTTTTGACATTCAGGGTTATCAGATGCTGAAGACAGAATACTCGTAAGATAGAATTCTTATTTTACAAAAATAAAATCTCTTAAAATCGTATTAATCTTAATGTTCTCTGACAATTTCAAACATGTTACATAAATAGGCCATGTCGTGTGAACAAAGACCTTCTTGCTTTGGCTATTGAAGATTTCACTTTTTCTCAGTTTATTTACCAGCGTGAACTCCTACATATTGAAAGGTAGTCTGCTTGTTATGCTCTTTTATGTTACTAGCACCTTCCTATGCTCTTTACTGTTATTACCTTATGAAATTTTGTCCCAACAGTTGGGTGAAAGGGAACAGGTTGGACCATCTTCGATTTGCACGACAAAGGCAGACATATTGCTATCTCGCTGCTGCCGCTACCATATTCCCTCCAGAACTGTCTGATACTCGCATTTCATGGGTCAAAAATGCTATACTCACAACTATTGTTGACGACTTCTTTGATATTGGGGGATCAAAGGAAGAGCTAGAAAACCTCATAACATTAGTTGAGATGTACAGTTCCTTAACTTGGTCACTTTGTTTATTTTTTTGTTAAGTAGTTATTGTGTCTTGTGCAACTGCTGATAAGTTTCCTTCCCTGCATTTGGTAATGGTTTGTCTTAGGTGGGATGAGCACCAGAGACTTAAGTTTCACTCTGACAGAGTACAGATAGTATTCCATGCTATCTATGCTACAGTAAATCAGCTTGCAGCGATGGCTTCTGCAGCACAAAACCGTGATGTTAGGAAACACCTGATTGAAGTGGTGAGTTTCATCTATGACATCCTAATTCTGCATTCCATTGTGTTAAGTATTGCAAGTTGAAATTCATCTTTTGCGTGGATAATGAGTTGAAATTCATCTACAGTGGATATATACATTGAAGTCTATGATGACTGAAGCAGAATGGGGTAGGGTCCAATATGTGCCAACAATTGATGAATACATGACAAATGCAAAACTTTCCTACGCATTGGGGCCTATCGTGCTCCCATCATTATATTTTTTAGGACAAGAGCTCTCGGTGTGCGTTGTGGAAGATCAAGAGTACGATGAGTTATTCAGTCTAATGAGCACTTGTTGTCGTCTCCTGAATGACATCCAAGGCTTTGAGGTATTTTATCCTGTTTATGACATAATGTCCATGTAAATTCCATTCTAACACATGAAAAATTGTTATAGCTGTGTATAAATATAAAGCTGTGTATAAATATAAGTTGTATGCTTTAACATACCACTTCATGTCAATTCGTCTTTCCTATACATGCAAATAGTTGGCGATTTAGTACTAGATATCCCATTTTTTAGTTAAAGGACTATAAGTTCTCACAACAATCCAGGTTCGTAGTCATCTGTTTTATGTACAAAGCTGTCATTTGAAGAAAAAAAATGTGAGACACTATAAAATTAAATTCCGCATTTATAGAAAAAAGTAATTCTACACTCCTTATTTTCATTGATTTTGGCTAAATTTTGCAGACAAAGAAGTGTTTACAATTTTCAAAGAAATATCACTTTGATAAGTTGAATCACTGAACTCTGCTGAAATATATGGGTTCCCTTTGTCTAAAAAATTTATTTGAGTCCTCGACAACACATATTTATTGAGTAAATGTTAGTTACTGGTTGATGTCTTGTTGTTTTTGACACTATTTTCGGCCTACTGCTGCAGAGGGAGGGCAACCAGGGAAAAGTGAATAGTGTTTCACTATATGTTCTTGACAGTGGTGGTTCTTTGTCCACAGAAGCGGCTAAGAAGGCAATACATGACTCTATAGCGTTGTGTCGGAGAGATTTGCTAAGGCTAGTTCTTATGGAAGATAGTGTTGTTCCTAGGCCCTGTAAGGAGCTGTTTTGGAAGATGTGCAAGATAAATCACTTATTCTACTCGCAGACTGATGGATATAGCTCACCAGAAGAAATGATCAGCACAGTGAATGCAGTTATCTATGAGCCTCTGAAATTGCAAATTAGCGATCCATCTTTGCTATTAAACCGGATAAGTAAGGATTTTGTAAATGACCATGCGCTATCCTCAGAAGAAAAAATAAAAAGGGATCTGGTATAGTATAAATACCATGTTTAATTATGTAGTGGGCAGATGATCAAATATAAGCTAATTTAAACGGTTAAATTGGGAAGTCTCATGAGGAACGGAGATCACTCTTTCCCCTGTAGTTCCGGTTTCTTGTGTAAAGGTCATCCGGATATCGACGTTGTACTTATTAAAGGCATTTTTCTTTCTTAGTGCAAAGACAATGCTAGTGGTTTGGTTTCTACATATGTTTCAATATTGTGCTATATGGATCTTACTTGTTTTCATGATCATTTATATGTTCACAACTCTGCTATATCTTGTTCTTCGTTATTTTCACTTTTTCTCGAAGGACTGTGTATTTTTACTTCCATCTATATGGAGCAGAGGCAGTGGCACCATCCATATACATTGTGTCATGTTTTTCACTTATGTCTATAGCTTGAGTGGAATTAGTGTTGTCGCCACAACCAATCTAGCTCCGCCGAACTATTTCTGTCAAGTTAGTAGCCTCGCCATATTGTCCTCCACACGGTTTGAGAATAGCTGAAACCTAGGTAAGTTCAATGTGGAGGGTGAGCTGGAAATGGAGTTGTTAGGGCGTGTGCAGCAGCAGTATGGTCTAAGAAAATACTAGGGTCGCCAAACAAGACATTAAGTACAATGATGAAGGGGCTCGTGATTGTATTGTTTTGCAGGTAGTGAAGTGAAAAGAAAAGAGAAGACACTAAGAACTTATACAATAATTAAAGCAAATCACAAGCGAAATATCAGTCAAAGGAGATAGATACCTTAAGCACAGATCCACCGTGTCCCGAATTTTCCATTAGTTGTCCTGAACTCCCAGACAAGAACCAATCTTGATTCACAAGGTGGGTATCATGATCCACTGCAATGATGTCTTGGGTTTGTTGGTTAAAAATCACGTTCCCTTGATCAAAAACATCAATGCTCGACGGATATTCAAATACTCCTGGGAGCGGTTCTTCTTATTCACCCAAACTGATCTCATCAGATACTTTAGGATAGAGCATCCTTGAATAACGTGGATTACTCTTGTATGATGAATGTGCCGATGGCAGTGAAGTATCAGAACCAGATATTGCAACATGTGATGCAGAAGACAGTTTCCCGTACGGTGATCCATTTGTTGATTCAAAGATCTGAAGTGAAGTTGGATGTTGACTGGTGGTCGCTGGTGATTCGATCTGTGTGTGATTCAGAAGACAGTTTCCCACGTGCGCAAAAGCGGGATTCCGAGGACTTCGCCAGCTTCTCCCCTAGACTAGTTTTTAGGTAGAGTTGTATAGCGTGGTGTTGGTCCACTCGTGAACTTGTACATGTAACCTTCTTTTCTATCAATGCATCCAAAGGTAAAGCTTTTTGCATTTTCGCCAGAAAGTTGGATGTTGACTGGAGCCCACCATTTGCAGCCCAAAAGGTACTGAATAAGGTGACAGAACTACCGCACATATCATTTCCAATGTAAAATGTCTGGAAAATTAGGAACTGTGACTTCAGAGAGTGCTGGTACTACATTAATATATGACAAAAGATACCCAGAAACTTCTCCATTGCCAAACTGACTCGTTATTCATGTGTGGCTGTGTGCACTACCCCTAGGATGATCTACTTCAGTCCATTAAAATGAATCTTTGGTCATATCCTTGGCTAATTGTACGGGCCCATCTTCTGATTCAAATTTTAAGGAAATCAGTGAAGAAATAGTTTCCTGTTCTTGTTCAGTCATTCAAATAACTTGAGCTTCTTATTTTCCTAGGTCGCCAACTAGCGAGAATTTGTCTTCTACAAATTTGCAAGCCAACATACAATTATTACTAGAAACCCCAAATTCGTGAATCAATGAGGTCCTTAAATTGTGAATATGAAGCAGGTTATGCATCCTAGTAAACAAAAATCATATTAATTGAGAACCTGATATGATGATGTGAATTGCACATTGTTAATTGACTATTGATACTTCTATGAGACTGAGTGAACTCGAGATTATAATCACGAGGTAACAGGAACTCACTGCAAATTATTGGGCCACATGTACAACACGATTTGCAGATTTAATCCCTTCTTAAACGTAAAAGATAAAAAGGAGGGAACTATTCAAGAACTGAACAGAACAAAGGCCCAACTGTTACAGCAGTTTGGGGGGGGGGGGGAACTAATCCAGAAAGGAATGAGAAAAAAAGTTGCAAAATAAATAACTTGATGTGGATTCTGCATAGCTGTTACAGAATTAGTTGAATCGATGTTGCTACTTGTTTCTCCAGAGACTTGAATCGAAGAAGAAAACGGATTAGACTTTTCAGAGCAAAGATGTAAGACTAATATCATTTCAGGGGCTAAGAGTGCCAAGTACTTCAATTCGTTGTGTCTTCTGTGCAAATGGGAGGTAGGCAGGAGCCACAGGGCTATGGTTCTGGAGTGGGGCCTGAATTGGATAGTGCATCTAGAGTTATTTAAATGGGGGACCACATGATGTCCTGTGTAGTAAGAGATATTCTAGAACCTACCAGATAACCACCCTGAAAGCACCCAGCGTTAAGTTCCTTCGAAATTTTGAAAGCTATACAGGGCTGAAGAACATAGGTATGCATGCTGCCGTGCTGGATCACTACTACGGTAAATGGATAGATAGCTTTATATATGCTTAACAGCTGCTAGTTTGGTCTGTCCGAAACATGAATGTGAATTAACCTATTACACTCAGTTAGCGAGTTGTAAGAAAATCATGACACAGCGTTAGCTTTAGCAGTATGCTGAGTGCTAACCGTGTGGATGAAGCAATATTCCATACGAGAATCCAAACTATGAGATTGCGATCAAGGAGCATCTTTTAAAGCTGACATGGTGTCTCTTTCTAAATTACCTTATCCAAAACTATGCATCTCATTTTGTAAAAAACCAAAATGGACAGCTGAAATACGGCACTTCAATTAATCATGATTTGTAGTTCTGACCTGGTGCAGGCCGAATCTAGAAGCACCGAGAGGCAAGTTCATAATGTAGCTTGCTAAAAGGTCTTACACTAGTGAACAGAGGAAGTAGCTTGTTTTATTGAACTTGAAGGGAATAAAGTTGAAACCAAGTATTCAGCATGTTTCACCTTACCTGATGTACCTTCAGTCTTCAGGTGCCATAGTAACGACTGCACTGTAAGATGAGAAATTAAACAGCCAGTAGCGTCAGGGTGATGTCTGAAAACAAATAACCGACATCATGTTCACAACGAACTATGCTGTTACAAGCTGTAATCCCTTCCTAACAAACAGAATGAAAGAGTCAGCATAACAAAGTAGCACCACAGAAAGATACGGGAAAAGTAGCAGCCATTATGGGGTCCCTAAACTGCTTTCTAAGTACAGATATTGTTGAACCGTTACTGGGCTTTATGTTTCTGGCCCATGTGGCCCATCTGCTGTGTATGTGGCTGAGCTATATATATTCTCACCTCAGTACCGTGTAACCCTAGAAAGAATAGAGAGTGAGCTTCCACCCACAAGGTTAGCCGCCGCCTCTGATCTCTACTTGGTATCAGAGCCTGTTGCCCCCAAGGTCTTCGGCTGTACTTGCTTTGTCAGGGATCACAGACCATCAGCAAGTAAGCTTGATCCCAAGGCTGTGAAATGCATTTTTATTGGCTATCCTCCCGGACAACAAGGATATAAATGCTGGAATCCAACTGAGCGCAGAACTTTTGTGAGTATGGATGTCACCTTTCGTGAATCTGAACCCTTTTATGGTGAGCAAAC
This sequence comes from Lolium perenne, assembly GCF_019359855.2. NCBI lineage: Eukaryota > Viridiplantae > Streptophyta > Magnoliopsida > Poales > Poaceae > Lolium > Lolium perenne. Next base: position 367,735,086 of record NC_067247.2, on the reverse strand, counting down.
AGACTTAAGCATATTGTTTGAAGGTCTTGATCATCTGTCACAGTTGACCGCTGATCAAGAGGGGGAGAATACAAACGGTACAAATACACACTGCAGAAAATTCTGATGCAACAACAAAGGGTCAACCTTCTCCGCTGGTGATTGGATCGGATCTGATCTCTTCAGAGTCTGAAGCTGATGGTGCCCATGTAACTGCACCACAACAGGGTGCCCATGTAACTGCTTTACAACAGGGCCAAGAAAAGCAACTTCAAGTGTACACAAGGAGGCGACGTGAGAATGTTGAACAGGGGGAGAATGCTGAACAGTGGGAGGAAGATAATTTGGTACAGGGGTCACAAATACAAGAGGAAGAACAATCTGCTGAAGACAGACAATCTGCTGAAGATAGTTCATCGAGTGCACCGTTGGAGGTGAACTCAAATATCACTAGAGGATCGGCAGACCTACCAATTGCACTAAGAAAGGGGACTAGAGCAGCTACAAGCAGACCTGTGAAGAAATATGGGTTTAATGTTCATGATATCAGCAACTATGTGTCTTATGAAGCCTTGTCACCCTCCCATCTGGCATTTGTTGCGTCTCTCCAATTAGTGCATATTCCTACTGATTGGACAGTTGCAAAACAAGATCCTAAATGGTGTGTTGCTATGAGAGAAGAGTTGGAAGCATTAAGGAAGAATCAAACTTGGGAGTTGACTACCTTACCGGATGGAAAGAAAGCTGTTGGATGCAAGTGGGTGTTTACAGTCAAACAAAGTCCGGAGGGAAAGATAGAAAGGTATAAGGCAAGGTTGGTTGCAAGGGGATATAGTCAAACATATGGGATTGACTATGACGAAACCTTTGCCCCTGTAGCGAAAATGAACACTGTGAGGATCTTGATATCTTGTGCAGTTAATTTTGGATGGCCACTACATCAGCTTGATGTGAAGAATGCCTTCTTGCATGGTGACCTTCAGGAAGAGGTGTATATGGAGGTGCCACCAGGAATGGTCAGCACGCTGAAAATGGAGGTAAAGTGTGCAAACTAAAAAGGCTCTCTATGGTCTCAAACAATCTCCAAGAGCCTGGTTTGATCGGTTTAGAAGGGCCGTGTGTGCCATGGGATATAGACAAGGCAATGGTGATCACACCGTGTTTTGCTGCATTCAAACCAAAGGATTACTATTCTGGCTGTTTATGTGGATGATATCATAATTACTGGGGATGATGAAGCTGAAATACTCAGATTGAAGAAGTGTCTAAGTAGGGTTTTTGAGGTGAAGGATCTTGGTCAACTCAGGTATTTTCTTGGGATAGAAATAGCACGATCGGCAAGGGGCATAGTGTTGTCACAACGCAAGTATGTTCTAGACCTGTTGAATGACACAGGAATGATGCAGTGTCGAGCAGCCGCAACCCCCATTGATCAAAATTATAAGATAACAAATTTAACTGGAGAATTGGTGGAAAAGGAAACTTATCAAAGACTTGTAGGAAGGTTGCTATATTTATGTCATACAAGGCCGTGACATTGCTTATGCAAAGTGAGCGTTGTAAGTAGATATATGCATGAACCAAGGATCGGTCACCTAGATGCAGTACATCGAATTCTGAGGTACCTAAAGGGAACTCCAGGAAAAGGGTTATGGTTCAGAAGTAATGGACATCTAGTAATAGATGGTTATAGTGATGCTGATTGGGCAAGTTGTCTTGATGACAGGAGGTCAACTTCAGGATATTGTGTATTTGTTGGAGGTAACCTAGTATCATGGAGGAGTAAAAAGCAACAAGTTGTATCAAAGTCATCCGCTGAAGCTGAATACCGTGCCATGTCTGAAGGATTGAGTGATATGCTATGGGTAAAAAATCTCTTACGTGAGCTGAAGGTGCTAAGAGATGGTCATTTAAATGTTTGGTGTGATAACAAGTCAGCAATATGTATAGCAAACAATCCAGTCCAACATGACAGAACCAAACATATAGAGATTGACAGGTTCTTTATCAAGGAGAAATTAGATGCTGGAATTATCAAGATTGATTATGTGAACACTAGACAGCAGATTGCAGATTGTTTAACAAAAGGACTAGGAACAAAGGAATGCAACTTGGCTTGTGACAAGATGGGGATGATAGATATATATCACCCATCTTGAGGGGGAGTGTTGAACCGTTACTGGGCTTTATGTTTCTGGCCCATGTGGCCCATCTGCTGTGTATGTGGCTGAGCTATATATATTCTCACCTCAGTACCGTGTAACCCTAGAAAGAATAGAGAGTGAGCTTCCACCCACAAGGTTAGCCGCCGCCTCTGATCTCTACTGATATTTTGATTCATAGCAAATTGCATTATTTTAAATAAGAAACAACATGCTTCAGACACTAACAGGCATTAAAATAAATATCATTCCTTCAGTATACAATTACCACAAACAAAAAACATTCGTTTAGTACACTAAGCCCCAAACAATATATAAAATCTGCAAATTAACCATGGAATTCGGGTATACACCAATGTCTTACACTTGAAAATACAATATGGAAAATGTTACATTCTGGAAAGCACTGCAAACATCATTACCACAGAACCAAGAACTAATGATACCATTACTCTCGTTAACTCCATTTATCCATTTGTCCACAAGCCTGAATCCCTGAGACTTTGCCGCAGAAAGGATAGAATCCTCGTCAACACGACGCTGGATGTAGCAAAGAATAAGAACTGCCCCCGAATCACCATTGGCCTTGTCAGAAATCAGTTCCCTAGCAGTCTTGAAGAGAGGAAGTATAGCATCAGGATTGTAGGTCACGTCAGTGCCAATAATACAATCAAAACCTGCATCATTGCCAGAAAGCTCCTTCACTGCCTTCATATCGTCTTCATTGCCCCAAAGCAGCTTTCTGACCAAAACCCTATCAAGAAATTCAGCCTCCAAATTAGAGGAAGTATTCTGCCTAAGAAGATCGAGCGATTCTTCATCCCCATCAGTAGCTACAATAAATTGAGCAAAACTGGCAGCAACCATTGAGCAGATGCCAGCTGAGCCACAGCCTATCTCCAACACCCTTCTGCCAGCAACTATGGAAGGATTCTCTGCTAGAAGACTGCACATGAACTGAGCTGATTCCCAGAGCATTAGGCCAGTTAATTTGCAGGTGTGTTGGTATTCTTTCGCCAGAACTTTTATTTTGAAGTCATGGCCCTTTGCTTTAATCCTAACAATTTGCGCCTACATGTAATTAGAAAAAAATTGTTCAGTTTTCACAAAAAATAGCAGTATTTAAAGTTTACATCAAACATAAACGGGAAAACAAGTCATGATACGTGGATGAAAGATACTCAAGTTAGCTTAGCAGTACTATGGCGTTGTTCTTGATCAGAATTTAACTGATATCTAACTGTAAATACAGTGAATATTATGTTCATATAAATAAAATCAGACCAGTGGCAACCAACAAATGCAGCTGACAGAATCTACTGCCAAGTGCCAACCATTGGGTTGCAAATTAAAGCTACAGATCAACAAGGATAGCCAACAGTTTTGTTCTTCTATTCTTCCGGTTGGGACGGATAGGAAAGGGGTTCACGAACTAATGATCTTAAACCAGAAAATCAGAGTAAACAGAAATTACCATAGTGCCCTTGTTTTTGATGGTGCGGGGAATAAAGCCAAAGAAAACCTTTTTTTTGTCACATGCTGGTTATGTAGGGTCTACCAAACCAAAAAAAAATTGGCGTTAACCAAGTGGTTGGCCATTGTTTCGATTGAAGCTAATTATTTGGCATGCCCATGCTGGCTTCACCTCTCTAGTACAATTTTACGCCCACGGTTGGCTAGATGTGGGCAATGGAAACCTGCGCCAATATTTTGGCTCGCCCGTGCATTGGCGTGGCTACCCTGGGCAAAAACCAAACAGACCCCTAGTGCCAATTAATGACTATCAAACACAATAAACTATTTTATCTTCCTTGGACAACAGCTTCATAGTTGACTCATTTTATCTTACATTTCTTACTTCAAATGGGTAACTAAAAACACCAACGTTACCTCATCAAGATAGCGCGATATTCCAAACATATTGCTAAAATCCGCAGAAAGGTCAATTTCTTCACTATCGCTCTTCTGAGATGTCTCAACAGCTAGCTTATCCTCCTTTCCTTCACAAGTATGGTGGCCGTGCTGATTATTTGGACTTAGAGAACCAGCTGAGTTAAGGGTAAACGTAGCTTGGATCCAATTCCTAAGTAAAATTGACAAACATTTAAGCATTTCAAGCATTTGTACATAAAAAATCAAATAATCAAGGAAGATATGTAAAAAAAAATGTAATAGATGTGCAACAAGTTTATAAGTCCTCATCAAACTTCTATTTCTTTTTATAAAATCGTACAGAAAAAGTACCCTCTGTCCATAAATAGATGCCAAAGATTTGTCCAAATTCGGATGTATCTATACACTAAATCGTGGCTAGATACATTCAAATTTAGACAAACTTTTGGCATCTATTTATGGACAGAGGTAGTATCATTATTTAAAAGTGATCATGTAATTAAGTTATTGTTGCTTAGATCAATATCAAGTTATGCAGCACATAGGAGATAAAAACATATAAAAAAAACCTTACCTGTTCATAACCAAGTCTAATGAACGGTTCTCAACCTTTTTGTTGTGTACACAAATTTCCTCAAGAGTAAATCCACAGTTTGAGAACAAATCCACCAGGTATTCATTTGAAAAGTAGTATGCACGCTGCATAGCATCAACATTTGGAGAATAAGGCCACTATATTTTAGGAAATATGTATGGTGCATGAAACATATATATTACTTTGATTTTGTGAAATTTTGTGAACTTCCATTACAAAATATGTTTATCTGTAATCCACTCACCGTGCCATCACCTCTGACATAAAAGTTCTCACTTATTTGCTGGCCTTTGGACATAAGCCTTTCCTGCAAAAATTTACAAGATAATAAGATACCTACCTAAATGCATAATGACTTCAGTCTTCAAAAGATGCTACATGAGTGCATTAGTTATCCTATATCTTGTGTATCATGATCACTTAATGGAAGACATGGGTAAAATAGGCAAGTAGCATACTGGGATACCTACCTCAATGTGAAATGAAAAGACCAAGTGCACATTCATACATAATAGCAAGGAAAGCAGACACAAGGAGGCAGTTTATGTGTTTAAAACATGTTGCTAAAAAGAAAAATAATACTGCTTAGAATAACATGGAGCTAGACAGAGGGGACTTTTCTGTCCTATCTAATAAAGCAAAACATTCCTATTCAATGCATAACTATATATACTAAGACATAAATGTACTTGGCCAAGTCTGTAGAGGCTATAAAATGACAGTCATAATTTTAGAAATTTTCTCAAAAAGCATAAGAAGCGCAAACCTGAGCAAGGTCGCCGAATGCATAGTCCCGAAAGAGCACACGGCCACCATGCTGATACATAATAAATATTTCAGTTTCCTAGATCATTACTCACAACATCTGAGAAATGAAAACTTAAGGTCTCGTAGTTGGAAGTGAAAGAAGTACTTACTTTGAGGATAGTTCTGATGTTCTGCAGAACTAAAGGCATTTTATCTGGTGCAACTGCAGAGAGCATAAAGATCTACTTAATATGTTAGTTGTACGCTCACAGGTCTGACAATAGATGTGAACAGAAACTAAAATGATTGCGGAAATAGACATGTCAGTGTGTAATCATAGTATAACATGTTACCATTGTCACAATGTCAACAGAGGAAGGTTCCACGTGCTCTGTTAGTTGTTCAGATGTAATATCACATGCAAATGCATTAACCCGGTCAGGTCTGAAGTCCTTGTGTTTCTGCATGTATGATTCAACCAATTTCGACATCAATGGGATAAAACTGAGCAGATGAACAAATGATTCAGCTATCACAGAGATAAACAACTACCTTAACTAGGTCAACAGCTCTTGAAGAGAAGTCACAGGCATGAACAAATATATCTGGATAGGTAGACAGCAGCGGAAATATTGTATTTCCAGCTCCACAGCCAACCTATATTGAACTTGACACCAGTCATACTCATATTATGCAAGCAAGAGAAAAACAAGATAATAAGCTAGATGCAGATATGTGGCCATCTGCACTGGCACTGTGGATTCAGATAACAGCGTCTGCACCTCCAAAACCACCAAATTTCCCCCATCTTGGGCTTGGAAGTACTTTCCCCATTCTTTATCCAAGTAGTGTCGATCCTTGAAGAACTATACAAATCGAAGAGCATAAATCAAATGTATGAAAAATTAAATCTAAATGAGGAGACATTCTTGCAACAGAAGTTTATAACTAATGGAAGCTGCATGTTTGATCAAGAGCCAAACAATTCAGTGGATCGTTAGGCGTAATGTTCAGTAAGAGCTATGACAAGATTTCTTTTTACAGCAACTATCAACAAAGAGTGCAGAGAAATTTCAACAGGGATGGCGTTTTGTGTACAGGGAAAGCAAACTGAAGTAGTGAAGTACCTATAAGCCACGAACTGTAAACATGGCATAACTATAAGAAATCACAGTGCAATAATAGTTTGAGTGTTTTGCGTTCCTGCTACACCCCAATTTCACATCTCTGTCTTTCCAAGTTAGCATGTTCTACATTTCTGGGTAAGCATCTATGAACTGTGGACTATCTGCTTGCACACTCTATTGATAATGAACATGTAACGTCCCTCATGGACATCCTGATTCAGTAACCAAACACCCTGGTTGCAGCATAAACTCGCAAAATCCTGTGCTACCAAATCGAACTAGTATTCCACTTCACAAAAAGGGGGGCTAGAATCGCAACCTTGTCCTCGTGGCGCTTGTAGAAGATGTCCCAGTACCTCCGCGCGTCCCTCTCGTACTTCTCTGCATCGGCAAGAAAACAATCTATGGAAATCAACGGCGGAACAGCACAGAGAAGGGGGTGCTGGCTAGTTTGAGCTCGCGGCCGACCTTTCCAAAACGGAGTGACGGGCCTCCCGGAAGAATTTTTCGAGGAAGAAGAGATCTGGGGGGTGCTGTGCTGCTCGCCGGCGGCCATGGCGGAGTCAAGCTCAGGCCTCAGTTTCGAATCGGCCGGAGGCGGCGACGAGACGAGGCGGAGGCGCTTTGGTTTCGAGGTTGAGGGTTTCGTCTTTGGAGCGGCGTGTGTGTGGTCGGGCCGAAACGAGGGGAAGTCCTGCCTGAAGCCTTCTAACAGAAGAGCGGCCCAATAATATCCGAAAAAGCTTTTCATTTTTCAAAATTTGTTTTTCCAAATATGAAAATTTTCAAAATTTATACATTGTTAAAATATTGCCATATTTTAATTTATTTTTTTACATTGGAACATTTTTTAATTTGGACATTCTTCAAGCTGAATTTTTTAGAGCAAAAACCAAAAAACAAAATAAGAAAAAATGAAGAAAAAACAGAAAACCCGGCAAAAAGAGGAACAAAAACCACACAAAACCAAATAGGAAAGCCAGAATAGAAAAACTGGAACACAAACACCAAACTACACTAATAGGCATGTGGTTACCCCCTTCGCCAAGTTTCCTTGGGGAGGAGGGTTGGTGCCTCTATAAAAGGAGGAGGCGCTGCTCTGTGAGGGGGATTTGATCCTTTCCATTCATCTTCTACCTAGAGCAAATCCGCCATACAAGGCTTCATCAAGCCACCACCTTATAACACCATACTCTCTCCGAGATATATCAATACCACTCCAAGAAATGACGTAGGGATTTACCTCACCATGAGGGCCATTAACCTGGATAACTATGTGTCTCTCTCTGTCGTGTTGCTACCGCCTCTCTCCGACGTCGCCATGGTTGTGGTGAGCTTGAAGCATTGCTTCTAGCCCCCGGTGGGGGTTAATTACAAAAACCCACCACAATTGTGTCTAGGGTTTCAAAAAACACCACCTTTCAACTTTTTGACAAAAAAAACACCGGTCTAGTGTAACAACATGACAAAAAACCACCACTTTGTCGTAAGACTCGTGTATAGTGAGTTAACCACACTTATGACATGTGGGGCCTCCTTATTAGGCTGACGTGGCAGTCAACATCGGTCAAGAGACAAAATGTAAGGCTTCTTTGTAAATTTGCAAGACCACCTCAAAAAAGAAAAAAAAAATGCCAGGCACAACGTCCTCATCCTCTTCACGAGCTCCGGCGCTGCCACAACTCTGGCGACGAATTACCGCCGGAGTAAGCTCCCCCACCCCCACACCTACTACAAATCTTTGAGACCTTGCTGTAGGGGAGGTGCTCGTGTGATACGTCCAAAACGTATCTACTTTCCCGAACACTTTTGCTATTGTTTTGCCTCTAATTTGTGTAATTTGGATACAACTAACACGGACTAACGCTGTTTTCAGCAGAATTGCCCTGGTGTCCTATTTTTGTGCAGAAACTCAACTTTCAGGAAAATCCCCGGAAATAATTGCAATGGGCCTATTTTCACAAAAGATTGACGGAGCCAGAAGGTGAGACGGAGGGGGCCACGAGGCGCCCACACCACCAGGCGGCACGGTGGGCCCCTGGGCCGCGCTGGCCTATGGTGGCGCCGCCTCGGCCAACCTCCGACGCTCCCCTCTGGACTACTTAAGCCCTCTGACCTAAAAACGCGAGGGGGTTCGACCAATTTGCCAGAAGACATCCAGAAATCCGCCGCCATCGTGAAACTCCGTCTCGGGATCAGAAACTCCGTTCTGGCACCCTGCCGGGACGGGGAATTGGAGGAGATCATCGCCATCATCACCACCGACGCCTCTCCATCAACCATCCATGCTTCCCCCATCCATGTGTGAGTAATTCCCCCGCTGTAGGCTGAAGGGGATGGTAGGGATTGTATGAGATTGTTCATGTAATAGCATAAGATTGTTAGGGCATAGTGCCTAGTATCCGTTGTTGGTACTTTTATGATATTGTTGCAACTTGTTATGCTTAATGCTTGTCACTATGGCCCGAGTGCCATGATTTCAGATCTGAACATGTTATTGATTCATGATGATATTCATTGTTTTATGATCTTACCTGCAAGTTGTATACACATATTGATATCCGGAACTCGAGGCCCCAAAGTGACAGAAATTGGGACAACCGGAGGGGAAGGTGGTGATATGAGGATCACATGTGTTCACAGAGTGTTAATGCTTTGCTCCGGTGCTCTATTAAAAGGAGTACCTTAATTATCAGTAGATTCCCTAGAGGCCCGGCTGCCACCGGCTGGTAGGACAAAAGATGTTGTGCAAGTTTCTCATTGTGAGCACGTACGACTATATACGGAACACATGCCTATGGTTGTTTAGTACTTGGATACTGTTTTATTACTATCTGCAAATGCTCTGCCTTGATTGTTACATGAGTTCTCTTATCCATGCAGCGCCCGTTCTGTAGGATAACGTTGCATAGAAAACAAAAAAATTCCTACGGCGAACACGCAATCCAAGCCAAGATGCAATCTAGAAGACGGTAGCAACGAGGGGATTATCGAGTCTCACCCTTGAAGAGATTCCAAAGCCTACAAGATGAGGCTCTTGTTGCTGCGGTAGACGTTCACTTGCCGCTTGCAAAAGCGCGTAGAAGATCTTGATCACGATCCCTCTGGCGCCACGAACGGGCAGCACCTCCGTACTCGGTCACACGTTCGGTTGTTGATGAAGACGACGTCCACCTCCCCTGCCTCCAGCGGGCAGCGGAAGTAGTAGCTCCTCTTGAATCCGACAGCACGACGGCGTGGTGTCGGTGGTGGTGGAGAAATCCGGCGGAGCTTCGCTAAGCGTGCGGGATGTGGTGGAGGAGAGAGGCCGCTAGGGTTTGGGAGAGGAGGGCGCCGGCCATCTAGGTGGTGCGGCCACCTTGGTGTTGTTGGGGTGGCCGGCCCCCTCCCCTTGGCCCTCATTATATAGGTGGAACACCCAAGAGTTGGTCTACAAGTCTTCGAATAAGACCCCAAACCAAAACCTTCCATAACACATGAAACCTACCCAAGCTAGGACTCCCACTAGAGGTGGGAATCCCACCTTCCTTGGGAGGGGGTGGCCGGCCCCCCTTGGGGAGTCCACTTGGGACTCCTCCCCCTTAGGGTTGGCCGGCCATGGGAGGTGGAGTCCCACCGGGACTCCGCCTTCCTTGGTGGTTTCTTCTGGACTTTTCTAGAACCTTCTAGAACCTTCCATAGAACCTTCCGAATCATTTTAAATCACATAAAATGACATCCTATATATGAATCTTATTCTCCGGACCATTCCGGAACTCCTCGTGATGTCCGGGATCTCATCCGGGACTCCGAACAAATATTCGAACTCCATTCCATATTCAAGTTCTACCATTTCAATATCCAACTTTAAGTGTGTCACCCTACGGTTCGCGAACTATGCGGACATGGTTGAGTACTCACTCCGACCAATAACCAATAGCGGGATCTGGAGATCCATAATGGCTCCCACATATTCAACGATGACTTTAGTGATCGAATGAACCATTCACATACGATACCAATTCCCTTTGTCACGTGATATTTTACTTGTCCGAGGTTTGATCATCGGTATCACTCTATACCTTGTTCAACCTCGTCTCCTGACAAGTACTCTTTACTCGTACCGTGGTATGTGGTCTCTTATGAACTCATTCATATGCTTGCAAGACTTTAGACGACATTCCACCGAGAGGGCCCAGAGTATATCTATCCGTCATCGGGATGGACAAATCCCACTGTTGATCCATATGCCTCAACTCATACTTTCCGGATACTTAATCCCACCTTTATAACCATCCATTTACGCAGTGGCGTTTGATGTAATCAAAGTACCTTTCCGGTATAAGTAATTTACATGATCTCATGGTCATAAGGACTAGGTAACTATGTATCGAAAGCTTATAGCAAATAACTTAATGACGTGATCTTATGCTATGCTTAATTGGGTGTGTCCATTACATCATTCATACAATGATATAACCTTGTTATTAATAACATCCAATGTTCATGATTATGAAACTAATCATCCATTAATTAACAAGCTAGCTAAGAGGCATACTAGGGACTCTCTGTTTGTCTACATATCACACATGTACTAATGTTTCGGTTAATACAATTATAGCGTGATATATAAACATTTATCATAAACATAAAGATATGTAATAATAACCACTTTATTATTGCCTCTAGGGCATATCTCCTTCAGTCTCCCACTTGCACTAGAGTCAATAATCTAGATTACATTGTAATATACCTAACACCCTTGGCATTCTGGTGTTGGTCATGCTTTGCCCTAGGGAGAGCTTTAGTCAACGGATCTGCTATATTCAGATCAGTGTGTACTTTGCAAATCTTTACTTCTCCATCTTTGATGTACTCGCGAATCGAGTGGTAACGCAGCTTGATATGCTTCAGCCTCTTGTGTGACCTTGGTTCTTGTGCATTGGCGATGGCACCCATGTTGTCACAGTAAATGACTAGTGGGTCCAATGCACTAGGAACCACACCGAGGTCTACAATGAACCTCTTCATCCATACCGCTTCTGATGAAGCCTCTGAAGCTGCTATGTACTCTGATTCTGTTGAAGACTTCGCCACCGTGCACTGCTTCGAGCTTGCCCACCATCGCAAAGACCATTCAATATAAACATCGTACCCAGACCGTGACTTAGAGTCATCAGATCAGTGTTCCAACTTGCATCGGTGTAACCGTTTACAACGAGCTCTTGGTCACCTCCATAACAAAGAAACATATCCTTAGTTCTTTTCAAGTACTTCAGGATATTCTTGATCGCTGTCCAGTTGTTCCATTCCCGGATCACTTTGATATCTCGCTAGTCAAACTAACAAAGATGCGCTATATCCGGTCTAGTACATAGCATGGCATACATGATAGATCCTACTGCCGAGGCATATGGGATATTACTCATCCTTTCTCTTTCTTCTGCCGTAGCCGGTCCTTGAGTCTTACTCAAGACCTTGCCTGGTAACATAGGTAAGAACCCTTTCTTACTTTCGTCCATTCTAAACTTCTTTAGAATCTTGTCCAGGTATGTACTCTGTGATAGCCCTATTAGGCGTCTTGATCTATCTCTATAAATCTTGATGCCTAATATATACGATGCTTCACCAAGGTCTTTCATTGAAAAACTATTATTCAAATAACCTTTTACAATGCTTAATAGTTCTATATCATTTCCGATCAATAATATGTCATCTACATATAATATCAGAAATGCTACAGAGCTCCCACTCACTTTCTTGTAAATATAGGCCTCTCCATGACACTGTATAAACCCGAAGTCTTTGATCACCTTATCAAAGCGTCGGTTCCAACTTCTTGATGCTTGCTTCAGTCCATAAATTGAACGCTGAAGTTTGCATACTTTGTCAGCATTTTTAGGATCGACAAAACCTTTGGGTTATAGCATATACAACTCTTCCTCAATGTCTCCATTAAGGAACGCCGTTTTGACATCCATCTGCCAAATCTCATAATCGAAAAATGCAGCTATTGCTAACAAAATCCTCACAGATTTTAGCTTCGCTACAGGTGAGAAAGTCTCATCGTAGTCAACTCCTTGAATTTGTCGGAAACCCTTTGCGACAAGTCGAGCTTTATAGACAGTAATATTACCATCGCATTCTGTTTTTCTCTTGAAGATCCATTTATTCTCGACAGCCTTTCGGCTATCGTGTAAGTCTACCAAAGTCCATACTTTGTTATCATACATGGATCCCATTTCGGATTTCATGGCTTCTTGCCATTTGTTGGAATCTGGGCTCATCATCGCTTCTTCATACGTCGCAGGGTCCTCATCATTGTTATCCACAATCATGACATTTAGACAAGGATCATACCAATCAGGAGTGGCACGTTCCCTTGTCGATCTGCGAGGTTCGTAGTTTCCTCGTTCGAAGTTTCATGATCATTATCATTAGCTTCCTCTGTTGCCGGTGTAGGCGGTACAGTACAACTTCCGTATCTTGCGCTACTCGATCAATGAGTATAGATTCATCAATCTCATCGAGTTCTACTTTTCTTCCAGTCACTTCTTTAGTGAGAAATTCTTTCTCAAGAAAGGTTCCGTTCTTAGCAACAAAGATTTTGCCTTCGGATTTGTGATAGAAAGTGTACCCTATAGTTTCCTTAGGGTATCCTATGAAGACGCATTTCTCCGCTTTGGGTTCTAGCTTGTCCGGTTGTAACTTCTTTACATAGGCTTCGCAACCCCAAACTTTCAGAACGACACTTAGGTTTCTTATTAAACCATAATTCATACGGCGTCGTTTCTACGGATTTTGATGGTGCTCTATTTAAAGTGAATGCGGCTGTCTCTAATGCATAACTCCAAAATGATAACGGCAAATCAGTAAGAGACATCATAGAATGAACCATATCTAAGAGAGTTCGATTACGACGTTCGGACACACCGTTTCGTTGTGGTGTTCCCGGCGGTGTCAATTGTGAAAGTATTCCGCATTTCTTTAAATGCATGCCAAACTCATAACTCAGATATTCACCTCCACGATCAGATCGTAGAAATTTAATCTTCTTGTTACGTTGATTTTCTGCTTCACTTTGGAATTCCTTAAACTTCTCGAAAGTTTCGGATTTATGTTTCATGAAATAGATATACCCATATCTACTCTGATCATCTGTGAAGGTTAGAACATAACGATAACCACCGCGCGATGCTACGCTCATTGGTCCGCACACATCGGTATGTATGATTTCCAATAAGTCAGTAGCTCGCTCCATCATACCAGAAAATGGAGTCTTAGTCATTTTTCCCATTAGACATGCTTCGCATCTATCAAGTGACTCAAAGTCAAGTGATTCAAGTAATCCATCAGTATGGAGTTTCTTCATGCGTTTCACCCCTATATGACCAAGACGACAGTGCCACATATAAGTAGAATTATCATTCAATTTAATTCGCTTAGCATCAATGTTATGTATATGCGTATCACTACTATCGAGATCTAACAGAAATAAACCATTCTTTTCAGGTGCTCGACCATAAAAGATATTATTCATAAAAATAGAACAACCATTATTCTCAGACTTGAATGAATAACCGTCTTGCATTAAACAAGATCCATATATAATATTCATGCTCAACGCGGGTACAAAATAACAATTATTTAGGCTTAAAACTAATCCCGAAGGTAGATGTAGAGGAAGTGTGCCGACAGCGATCACATCGACTTTGGATCCGTTTCCAACGCGCATCGTCACTTCATCTTTCAAGAGGTCTTCATTTATTCTTTAGTTCCTCGTTTCGAGTTGCATATATGAGCAACCGAACCGTATCAAATACCTGTGTACTAGAACGAGAACCAGTGAGATAAACATCTATAACATGTATATCAGATATACCTTCTTTCTTCTTCTTGACAAGGCCGCTCTTCAGATCAGCCAGATACTTGGAGCAATTACGCTTCCAGCGTCCCTTCTCCTTGCAATAATAACACTCAGCATCAGGCTTAGGGCCGTTCTTAGGTTTCATAGGAGGCGTGGCAGCTTGATGTCTACGTTCCCCCTCCTTTCCTGTAGACAGTGTTGGGCCTCCAAGAGCAGAGGTTTGTAGAACAGCAGCAAGTTTTCCCTTAAGTGGATCACCCAAGGTTTATCGAACTCAGGGAGGAAGAGGTCAAAGATATCCCTCTCATGCAACCCTGCAACCACAAAGCAAGAAGTCTCTTGTGTCCCCAACACACCTAATAGGTGCACTAGTTCGGCGAAGAGATAGTGAAATACAGGTGGTATGAATATATATGAGCAAAGAGTAACGGTGCCGTAAAATAGCTTGATGGTGTGTAGTTGATGGTGGTGGTATTGCAGCAGTAGTAACACAAAGAAACAAGAAACAAGCAAAGAGTAACGCAAAGCAAAGTAGTTAGGAACAAGGCCTAGGGATTAGACTTTCACTAGTGGACACTCTCAACATTGATCACATAACAGAATAGATAAATGCATACTCTACACTTTTGTTGGATGATGAACACATTGCGTAGGATTACACGAACCCTCAATGCCGGAGTTAACAAGCTCCACAATAATGCTCATGTTTAAGTAACCTTTAGTGTAAGATAGATCAACGCTACTAAACCAAGTACTAGCATAGCATGCACACTGTCACCTTCATGCATATGTAGGAGGAATAGATCACATCAATATTATCATAGCAATAGTTAACTCCATAATCTACAAGAGATCATGATCATAGCACAAACCAAGTACTAACACGGTGCACACACTGTCACCATTACACACGTGCAGGAGGAATAGAACTACTTTAATAACACATCACTAGAGTAGCACATAGATGAATTGTGATACAAAACTCAGATGAATCTCAATCATGTAAAGCAGCTCATGAGATCATTGTATTGAAGTACATAGTAGAGAGATTAACCACATAGCTACCGGTACAGCCCCGAGCCTCGATGGAGAACTACTCCCTCCTCATGGGAGCAGCAGCGGTGATGAAGATGGCGGTGGAGATGGCAGCGGTGTCGATGGAGAAGCCTTCCGGGGGCACTTCCCCGCTCCGGCTGGGTGCCGGAACAGAGATCCTGTCCCCCAGATCTTGGCCTCGCGATGGCGGCGGCTCTGGAAGGTTTCTGTGGTTTTCGTCAATTGGTCTAGGGTTTTCTGATCCAGGGGCTTTTTATAGGCGGAGAGGCGGCGCAGGAAGGTCGAAGGGGGGCCCACACCCTAGGGGGGCGCGCCCCCCCCCTAGGCCGCGCCGGGGTGTGGTGTGGTGGCCCTGCCTCCCTTCTCTGGCGGTTCTAGTGTGTTCTGGATGCTTCCGGGTAAAATAGGAACTCGGGCGTTGATTTCGTCCGATTCCGAGAATATTTCGTTACTAGGATTTCTGAAACCAAAAACAGCAGAAAACAGAACTGGCACTTCGGCATCTTGTTAATAGGTTAGTTCCGTAAAATGCACGAATATGACATAAAGTGTGCATAAAACATGTAGATAACATCAATAATGTGGCATGGAACATAAGAAATTATCGATACGTCGGAGACGTATCGCATCCCCAAGCTTAGTTCTACTCGTCCCGAGCAGTAAAACGATAAATACGTATAATTTCTGGAGTGACATGCCATCATAAACTTGATCATACTATTTGTAAAGCATATGTAGTGAATGCAGCAATCCAAGACAATGGTAATGACATGAGTAAACAAGTGAATCATAAAGCAAAGACTTTTCATGAATAGCACTTCAAGACAAGCATCAATAAGTCTTGCATAAGAGTTAACTCATAAAGCAATAATTCATAGTAAAAGCATTGAAGCAACACAAAGGAAGATTAAGTTTCAGCGGTTGCTTTCAACTTGTAACATGTATATCTCATGGATAGTTGTCAATGCAAAGCAATATAACAAATGCAATAAGCAAGTATGTAAGAATCAATGCACAGTTCACACAAGTGTTTGCTTCTTGAGGTGGAGAGAAATAGGTGAACTGACTCAACATTGAAAGTAAAAGAATGGTCCTCCATAGAGGAAAAGCATCGATTGCTATATTTGTGCTAGAGCTTTGATTTTGAAAACATGAAACAATTTTGTCAACGGTAGTAATAAGGCATATGTATCATGTAAATTATATCTTACAAGTTGCAAGCCTCATGCATAGTATACTAATAGTGCCCGCACCTTGTCCTAATTAGCTTGGACTACCTGGATTATCACCGCAATACATATGCTTTAACCAAGTATCACAAAGGGGTACCTCTATGCCGCCTGTACAAAGGTCTAAGGAGAAAGCTCGCATTGGATTTCTCGCTATTGATTATTCTCAACTTAGACATCCATACCGGGACAACATAGACAACAGATAATGGACTCCTCTTTTAATGCTTTAAGCATTCAACAACAATTAATTCTTTTCTCATTAGAGATTTGAGGATGTTTGTCCAAAACTGAAACTTCCACCATGGATCATGGCTTTAGTTAGCGGCCCAATGTTCTTCTCTCACAATATGCATGCTCAAACCATTCAACTCAGTGTAGATCGCCCTTACTTCAGACAAGACGAACATGCATAGCAACTCACATGAAATTCAACAATGAATAGTTGATGGCGTCCCCAGTAAACATGGTTATCGCACAACAAGCAACTTAATAAGAGATAAAGTGCATAATTACATATTCAATACCACAATAGTTTTTAAGCTATTTGTCCCATGAGCTATATATTGCAAAGGTGAATGATGGAATTTTAAAGGTAGCACTCAAGCAATTTACTTTGGAATGGCGGAAAAATACCATGTAGTATAGGTAGGTATGGTGGACACAAATGGCATAGTGGTTGGCTCAAGTATTTTGGATGCATGAGAAGTATTCCCTCTCGATACAATGGTTTAGGCTAGCAAGGCTTATTTGAAACAAACACAAGGATGAACCGGTGCAGCAAAACTCACATAAAAGACATATTGAAAACATTATAAGACTCTACACCGTCTTCCTTGTTGTTCAAATTCAATACTAGAAATTATCTAGACCTTAGAGAAACCAAATATGCAAACCAAATTTTAGCATGCTCTATGTATTTCTTCATTAATGGGTGCAAAGCATATGATGCAAGAGCTTAATCATGAGCACAACAATTGCCAAGTATCACATTACCCAAGACATTTATAGCAATTACTACATGTATCATTTTCCAATTCCAACCATATAACAATTTAACGAAGGAGAAAACTTCGCCATGAATATTATAAGCTAAGAACACATGTGTTCATACGAACCAGCGGAGCGTGTCTCTTTCCCACACAAGCATGATGTAATCCAATTTATTCAAACACAAACAAAAATAGAAACAAACAAACAGACGCTCCAAGCAAAGCACATAAGATGTGATGGAATAAAAATATAGTTTCAAGAGAAGGAACCTGATAATTTATCGATGAAGAAGGGGATGCCTTGGGCATCCCCAAGCTTAGACGCTTGAGTCTTCTTGATATATGCAGGGGTGAACCACCGGGTGCATCCCCAAGCTTAGAGCTTTCACTCTCCTTGATCATGTTGCATCATACTCCTCTCTTGATCCTTGAAAACTTCCTCCACACCAAACTCGAAACAACTCATTAGAGGGTTAGTGCACAATAAAAATTAACATATTCAGAGGTGACACAATCATTTTTAACACTTCTGGACATTGCATAATGCTACTGGACATTAATGGATCAAAGAAATTCATCCAACATAGCAAAAGAGGCAATGCGAAATAAAAGGCAGAATCTGTCAAAACAGAACAGTTCGTATTGATGAATTTTAAAATGGCACCAGACTTGCTCAAATGAAAATGCTCAAATTGAATGAAAGTTGCGTACATATCTGAGGATCATGCACGTAAATTGGCTTAATTTTCTGAGTTACCTACAGGGAGGTGGACCCAGATTCGTGACAGCAAAGAAATCTGGAACTGCGCAGTAATCCAAATCTAGTACTTACTTTTCTATCAACGGCTTAACTTGGCACAACAAAACACAAAACTAAGATAAGGAGAGGTTGCTACAGTAGTAAACAACTTCCAAGACACAAATATAAAACAAAGTACTGTAGCAAAATAACACATGGGTTATCTCCCAAGAAGTTCTTTTCTTTATAGCCATTAAGATGGGCTCAGCAGTTTTAATGATGCACTCATGAGAAATAGTATTTGAGGCAAAAGAGAGCATCAAGAGGCAAATACAAAACACATTTAAGTCTAACATGCTTCCTATGCAAGGGAATCTTGTAAATAAACAAGTTCATGAAGAGCAAAGTAACAAGCATAGGAAGATAAAACAAGTGTAGCTTCAAAAATTTCAGCACATAGAGAGGTGTTTTAGTAACATGAAAATTTCTACAACCATATTTTCCTCTCTCATAATAACTTTCAGTAGCATCATGAGCAAACTCAACAATATAACTATCACATAAAGCATTCTTATCATGAGTCTCATGCTTAAAATTATTACTCTCCACATAAGCATAATCAATTTTATTAGTTGTAGTGGGAGCAAATTCAACAAAGTGGCTATCATTATTATTCTCATTATCAAATATAGGAGGCATAGTATAATCACAACAAAATTTACTCTCCATAGTAGGTGGCACCAAAAGACCACTATCATTATCATCATAAATGGGAGGCAAAGTATCATCAAAGAAAATTTTCTCCTCAATGCTTGGGGGACTAAAAATATCATGCAAACCAGCTTCCCCAAGCTTAGAACTTTCTATATCATTATCAACAATGGTGTTCAAAGCGTTCATACTAATATTACTACCAGCATGCAAATAAGATTTCATAGGTTTTTTAATTTTCGCATCAAACAATCCATGTTTTAAATCAGGAAATAGAACAAGAAGCTCATTGTTGTCCATTATGCCAAACTAGTGTAAACAAGAAACAAAAAGATGCAATTGCAGGATCTAAAGGAAATAGCTTCGAGCACAAACACGATGGCGCCAGAAAAGTACTGTTACCTGGAACCGAAGTATGAGTGCCTTTTACCTTTCCTCCCCGGCAACGGCGCCAGAAAAGTGCTTGATGTCTACGTTCCCCCTCCTTTCCTGTAGACAGTGTTGGGCCTCCAAGAGCAGAGGTTTGTAGAACAGCAGCAAGTTTTCCCTTAAGTGGATCACCCAAGGTTTATCGAACTCAGGGAGGAAGAGGTCAAAGATATCCCTCTCATGCAACCCTGCAACCACAAAGCAAGAAGTCTCTTGTGTCCCCAACACACCTAATAGGTGCACTAGTTCGGCGAAGAGATAGTGAAATACAGGTGGTATGAATATATATGAGCAGTAGTAACGGTGCGTAAAATAGCTTGATGGTGTGTAGTTGATGGTGGTGGTATTGCAGCAGTAGTAACACAAAGAAACAAAGAAACAAGCAAAGAGTAACGCAGCAGTAGTTAGGAACAAGGCCTAGGGATTAGACTTTCACTAGTGGACACTCTCAACATTGATCACATAACAGAATAGATAAATGCATACTCTACACTTTTGTTGGATGATGAACACATTGCGTAGGATTACACGAACCCTCAATGCCGGAGTTAACAAGCTCCACAATAATGCTCATGTTTAAGTAACCTTTAGTGTAAGATAGATCAACGCTACTAAACCAAGTACTAGCATAGCATGCACACTGTCACCTTCATGCATATGTAGGAGGAATAGATCACATCAATATTATCATAGCAATAGTTAACTCCATAATCTACAAGAGATCATGATCATAGCACAAACCAAGTACTAACACGGTGCACACACTGTCACCATTACACACGTGCAGGAGGAATAGAACTACTTTAATAACACATCACTAGAGTAGCACATAGATGAATTGTGATACAAAACTCAGATGAATCTCAATCATGTAAAGCAGCTCATGAGATCATTGTATTGAAGTACATAGTAGAGAGATTAACCACATAGCTACCGGTACAGCCCCGAGCCTCGATGGAGAACTACTCCCTCCTCATGGGAGCAGCAGCGGTGATGAAGATGGCGGTGGAGATGGCAGCGGTGTCGATGGAGAAGCCTTCCGGGGGCACTTCCCCGCTCCGGCTGGGTGCCGGAACAGAGATCCTGTCCCCCAGATCTTGGCCTCGCGATGGCGGCGGCTCTGGAAGGTTTCTGTGGTTTTCGTCAATTGGTCTAGGGTTTTCTGATCCAGGGGCTTTTTATAGGCGGAGAGGCGGCGCAGGAAGGTCGAAGGGGGGCCCACACCCTAGGGGGGCGCGCCCCCCCCCCTAGGCCGCGCCGGGGTGTGGTGTGGTGGCCCTGCCTCCCTTCTCTGGCGGTTCTCGTGTGTTCTGGATGCTTCCGGGTAAAATAGGAACCTGGGCGTTGATTTCGTCCGATTCCGAGAATATTTCGTTACTAGGATTTCTGAAACCAAAAACAGCAGAAACAGAACTGCACTTCGGCATCTTGTTAATAGGTTAGTTCCAGAAAATGCACGAATATGACATAAAGTGTGCATAAAACATGTAGATAACATCAATAATGTGGCATGGAACATAAGAAATTATCGATACGTCGGAGACGTATCACAGCTTTCTTGCCACCCTTCTTGAATTTTCCCTTAGACTTGCCCTGTTTCTTGAAACTGGTGGTCTTGTTGACCATCAACACTTGGTGCTCTTTCTTGATCTCAATCTCAACAGCTTTTAGCATGCCAAAGAGTTCAGGTAACTCCTTGTTTATGTTCTGCATATTGTAGTTCATCACAAAGTTCTTGTAACTTGGTGGCAGTGATTGAAGGACACGATTAATCCCCAGTCTGTTAGGAATCACTATTCCCAAGTCACTGAGTTTCTTCGCATGCCCGGTCATGGCGAGCATGTGCTCACTAACGGAGCTGCCTTCTTCCATCATACAGCTGAAGAAATGTTTCGATGCTTCATAGCATTCCACGGCCGCATGAGTCTCAAAAATAGCTTTCATCTCTTTCATCAACTCATGAGGATCGTGGTGCTCAAAACGTTTTTGAAGATCGGATTCCAGACTGCACAGGATGGCACACTGAACTTGAGAGTACCGAGTTTTCCGAGTCTCGTAAACAGCTTTTACTTCATCGGTTTCAGTTTCTGCAGGAGGGTCACCTAGCGGTGCATCAAGCACATATTGCAGATTTCCGCCAGAGAGGAAGATCCTCACATGACGGAACCAGTCGGTGAAGTTGCTACCGTTGCTCTTAAGTTTTTCTTTCTCTAGGAACTGGTTAAAATTGATTGGGGACGCCATCTCTACAACATATATTTGCAAAAGTTTAGATTAAGTTTATGACAAATTGAGTTCAAATTTTAATTCAACATAATTAAAAATCTAGGTGAACTCCCACTCAAAACAATATCCCTCGCATTGTCTTTGTGATTACACGAACCAAATCCACCGCACCTAAGTCCGATCATCACGAGACAAGGTGTGATTTCAATGGCGAACACTCAAAGTGTTCATCATATCATCCATATGATTCATGCTCTACCTTTCGGTATCACGTGTTCCGAGACCATGTCTGTACATGCTAGGCTCGTCAAGGCCACCTTAGTATCCGCATGTGCAAAACTGTCTTGCACCCGTTGTATGCACTTGTTGATTCTATCACACCCGATCATCACGAGATGCTTCGAAACGACAAGTCTTGGCAACGATGCTACTAAGGATGAACACTTTATTATCTTGAGATTTTAGTGAGGGATCATCTTATAATGCTACCGTCGCGATCTAAGCAAAATAAGATGCATAAAAGGATTAACATCACATGCAGTTCATATGTGATATGATATGGCCCTTTTGTCTTTGCGCCTTTGATCTTCATCTCCAAAGCACGGACATGATCTCCATCATCTTCGGGCATGATCTCCATCATCGTCGGAGTAGCGTCAAGGTCAATGGCGCCGTCTTCATGATTGTCCTCCATGTAGCAACTATTACAACTACTTTGAAATACTACTCAACATGAAATTTAAAGACAACCATAAGGCTCCTGCCGGTTGCCACAATACAATAATGATCATCTCATACATATTCATCATCACATTATGGCCATATCACATCACCAAACCCTGCAAAAACAAGTTAGACGTCTCTAATTTGGTTTGCATATTTTACGTGGTTTAGGGTTTTCGAGAGAGATCTAATCTACCTACGAACATGAACCACAACGTTGATACTAATGTTTTCAATAGAAGAGTAAATTGAATCTTCACTATAGTAGGAGAGACAGACACCCGCAAAGCCTCTTATGCAATACAAGTTGCATGTCGAACGAGGAACAAGTCTCATGAACGCGGTCATGTAAAGTTAGTCTGAGCCGCTTCATCCCACTATGCCACAAAGATGCAAAGTACTCAAACTAAAGATAACAAGAGCATCAACGCCCACAAAACCATTGTGTTCTACTCATGCAACCATCTATGCATAGACACGGCTCTGATACCAGTGTCGGATAACGTTGCATAGAAAACAAAAAATTTCCTACGGCGAACACGCAATCCAAGCCAAGATGCAATCTAGAAGACGGTAGCAACGAGGGGATTATCGAGTCTCACCCTTGAAGAGATTCCAAAGCCTACAAGATGAGGCTCTTGTTGCTGCGGTAGACGTTCACTTGCCGCTTGCAAAAGCGCGTAGAAGATCTTGATCACGATCCCTCTGGCGCCACGAACGGGCAGCACCTCCGTACTCGGTCACACGTTCGGTTGTTGATGAAGACGACGTCCACCTCCCCGTTCCAGCGGGCAGCGGAAGTAGTAGCTCCTCTTGAATCCGACAGCACGACGGCGTGGTGTCGGTGGTGGTGGAGAAATCCGGCGGAGCTTCGCTAAGCGTGCGGGATGTGGTGGAGGAGAGAGGCCGCTAGGGTTTGGGAGAGGGGGGCGCCGGCCATCTAGGTGGTGCGGCCACCTTGGTGTTGTTGGGGTGGCCGGCCCCCTCCCCTTGGCCCTCATTATATAGGTGGAACACCCAAGAGTTGGTCTACAAGTCTTCGAATAAGACCCCAAACCAAAACCTTCCATAACACATGAAACCTACCCAAGCTAGGACTCCCACTAGAGGTGGGAATCCCACCTTCCTTGGGAGGGGGTGGCCGGCCCCCCTTGGGGAGTCCACTTGGGACTCCTCCCCCTTAGGGTTGGCCGGCCATGGGAGGTGGAGTCCCACCGGGACTCCGCCTTCCTTGGTGGTTTCTTCCGGACTTTTCCAGAACCTTCTAGAACCTTCCATAGAACCTTCCGAATCATTTTAAATCACATAAAATGACATCCTATATATGAATCTTATTCTCCCACCATTCCTAACTCCTCGTGATGTCCGGGATCTCATCCGGGACTCCGAACAAATATTCGAACTCCATTCCATATTCAAGTTCTACCATTTCAACATCCAACTTTAAGTGTGTCACCCTACGGTTCGCGAACTATGCGGACATGGTTGAGTACTCACTCCGACCAATAACCAATAGCGGGATCTGGAGATCCATAATGGCTCCCACATATTCAACGATGACTTTAGTGATCGAATGAACCATTCACATACGATATCAATTCCCTTTGTCATGCGATATTTTACTTGTCCGAGGTTTGATCATCGGTATCACTCTATACCTTGTTCAACCTCGTCTCCTGACAAGTACTCTTTACTCGTACCGTGGTATGTGGTCTCTTATGAACTCATTCATATGCTTGCAATACTTTAGACGACATTCCACCGAGAGGGCCCAGAGTATATCTATCCGTCATCGGGATGGACAAATCCCACTGTTGATCGATATGCCTCAACTCATACTTTCCGGATACTTAATCTCACCTTTATAACCACCCATTTATGCAGTGGCGTTTGATGTAATCAAAGTACCTTTCCGGTATAAGTAATTTACATGATCTCATGGTCATAAGGACTAGGTAACTATGTATCGAAAGCTTATAGCAAATAACTTAATGACGTGATCTTATGCTACGCTTAATTGGGTGTGTCCATTACATCATTCATACAATGATATAACCTTGTTATTAATAACATCCAATGTTCATGATTATGAAACTAATCATCCATTAATTAACAAGTTAGCTAAGAGGCATACTAGGGACTCTCTGTTTGTCTACATATCACACATGTACTAATGTTTCGGTTAATACAATTATAGCATGATATATAAATATTTATCATAAACATAAAGATATGTAATAATAACCACTTTATTATTGCCTCTAGGGCATATCTCCTTCACGTTCATCCATCCCTGTGCCTACAATATTTTAATCCTGTTGTTTACTATAATCACTACTGCTGTCTTTATTACACTGCTGCTTATATTTCACTACTGCTACTGCTATAAAACTGTTGCTACTGATAAACTCTTGCGAGCAAGTCTCTGCTTCTGTGTGCAAATGAATTGACAACTCCGCTGTTAAGGCTTACAAATATTCTTTGGCTCCCCTTGTGTCTAATCAATAAATTGGGGTTTTACTTCCCTCGAAGACTGTTGCGATCCCCTATACTTGTGGGTCATCATCGTGCTCCAACGAATTAGGTTGTAGCAGTGAGGCAGGGCAAGCTGTAGTAGCGGGAGGGCGGGTGCGTGACCTGCAGAGAGCGCCCGTGGGGTCGAGGCAGTCCTCGCCGGTCTGTGCGGCCCGAGGGTGTACGGCCGCCGATGCACGAGCGCCTCAGCTCCATGGCCATCGGGGGGAGGAACCGCCTCGTAGATGAGCTATGGACCGCCGCAGTCCTCTAGAGTCCTCGACGAGGGGGGTCGCGTCGCTCAACTCCTTCCCACGAGGATGTGCCTCTATTCCAATGGTCGTCGCGGCCGTCCGTGCTGAAGCTCCTTTGAACTATGCCAGGAGGCCAGCGAGCAGGTGTTGGCGCCGGTGAGCAGGCTGTAGGGGAGGGGTGGGAGGGACGGTGCCGGTAGGGGAAGGGAAGTGATGCCAGCGGGGGATGGTGGTGCTGCTCCGAGTGGATAGGAAAAGAAAAGGAAATAAGATGGAAGAAAAAAGAAAAAGGAGTAAGAAAAAAAAGGGAGCCAGTGGTCAAGGAGGCTGGCATGTGGGTTTGGGAAATTTACAAAAAAACCCATATAATTCATAATAGTTAATGTTTGAATGGGTTGTTCCTATGTTGCCACGCTAGCCTGACATGGCGGGGCCCACATGTCATTTTCGTGTTAATAAATTTGTTGATAAGGGGTCTTACGACAGAGTGGTGGTTGTCTGTCACGCTGTTACACCAGACCGGTGGTTTTTTGCCAGAAAGTTGAAAGGTGGTGGTTTTTTGAAACCCTAGCCACAATTGTGGTGGATTTTTGTAATTAACTCCCCATGTGGTCTAATAAACTCAAGGGTCTCACCGAGGTACCTGTGTTCCTCTGTGATACCAAAACCCCGACTCGCCTGATGTGAAGTGTATACTTCAAAGATATTCTGCACACGCTATTCTTTTGTCCGACAGTTCAAAAGGTGTGGTTTAATTTTAGATTGTATAGTACAATCAGCCATGTTGTCAATTCTGATCGATAATGTTCTATTTATTTGAAGCATACACTGAACCTTTGATCATGTGCAGCTATGGGTTATATTGGACTGCTAGGGATCATATTGACATGGGCTTGATATATCAGGCGGGAGAGAAGACAAAGCACAGATGCAGAAGATATCCGAACACCTCACATGAGTGCTATGTCTATCGACTATCGACGTGTTGGCTACATGTTATTGGAGAGAAAAGAATAAACCAATTAAGAAAAAGGATCATGGAGTTGCCCACCGGAAGGATATCTCAAAATAAACGCTGATACGGCTTTTGATGTCGATCTAGTACTGCTGCAATGGGGCAATTGTTAGAGATTTTAATGAAAAATTTATCACCGCAAGCTGCAAGAAGCTTAATTTTCTTACTGATTATGTGATGGCAGAAGTATACGCACTAAGAGATGGACTCTGGCACAACATTTGGGATGTAAAAACTTCATAATCCAATCTTGTAATGTGTAGGTTATTGCGACTATGCTATCAGGTGGCGTCTCCTCAACGTCTTTTCGCAGCAATTTATGATGATTGCATGATCCTATCTTAAGGTTTTCAAAATACCACCTTCCAACATTGTCATAGGTATGCCAATAAAGTTGCATATGGGCTAGCTAGACATAGTTATTATTCAAATCATGTTGATTGTTTTTGAGACGAAGCCCCTAGTTTTTATTTATGAAACTCGTAAACAATTTAAACTAGTTGAATGTACGTGCGTTGCCACGGCCTTTTAAGTTTCTTTTGTCATAAAAAATATTCACATGAAATGCATGTAGGAAACATGAAATAACAATACTATAATACTAGTGCCATGGATCAACAAAGACACATTTATTTATATATAGGAATCGGTCCATAATTCCAGCCATCATCCTTCCTCTGATATGAAGAGACAAAATAAACCATTTTAGCGAACGATGGAAACGAATTGCCTAGACGACAAAACTTTCAAACATTATACAGATTGTTAGCTCCAAATTGACAAACCTAGATGTTATCAATTTGCACATCCTTATTTGAGAAAAACTCAACTTCTAGAAATCGTAATGATAAATTTGAACTAAATAGTTTACGGATTTATCATGGCCGTATAATAGGAAACATAGGCTTCCTCATTCTAACAAAAGCATGCAACTTTTTCGCAAGCTTGTCATCTAGAAGTTTGCAGTCACCAGGATACTGCTCTTTAGCCTGTTGGTTCTTTCCATATGTTTTTCTAACCATGAACGAATTGATATTTCCTGCACCAAGATTTGTACGTCTTTCTCTGCGGTCATAAAATTATATCGTGGAAATCTCATGCTCACCTATTCAGCCGATGATGACAAAGATGCTTCAGGAGCGTCATAAGAGAAGTTATAGTTGTTGAAATATTGGGCCAACACTTAGTGGCCCATATTAGATTTCAGATTTTCCTATAAATCTCAAAGCCCACATAGTGACAGCCTTGTGAGTTTGAGCCCAAGTTGGTGGCAGCTCACTAGGGAGTGGCAAGAGGTGGGAAGTTTAGTCCCACATGGAAAGTTGGGAGGAAGTTAGACCACTTTATAAGGTGGGTTGTTCCACCGCTAGTAAGTGAGTAAGAATAGGAGTGGTTCACGCGCGCTGCTCCTCCTCGCTCGTCTCAATACGAAGCGACGCGACGCGCGCCGCGCTCGTGGTGATTGGATTGAGCCTCGAGCCGAGACTTTCCTTATTTTTTGCAGCTCAGGAAAACGAATAGAGTCCTAGACGGGCTCGTCGCAGTTAGTCGGTTCGGGTCGCTCCCGGACCGTGGGCTATCTGTAACCGACTCAAAACGTGTGTGCGACGTGGCGTGACCCACGTTGCCTAGGGTTGCCTGAGCCTATATAATCTCCTGCCCGGCTACCGCAGAAACACATCTAATACATGAGTTAGGGTTTTGCCACCTCTCTTTGCTTGCGCCGCCATCGTATCCTACTCCCCCCGCGTGCCGACGTGCATCGGTGAACGGGAGAGCAGGTCTCCGGAACCACTCATCCTTGCGATCCTATACGGGAGAGGGCGAATTAGGTTTTTGGGAAGCGCTCTGCGCGACTGCTCAAGCTCTTCATCATGGGTCGCCTTCCGTCTAAGTCGGGCGGTGCTGCCTACCGTCGTCTTCAACGCCGTCTACTTCCACCCGTCGTCCTTGTCGTCAACAACGTTACTGCTGCGACATCATCTGCTACACCTCCACCGCCACCTCCACCAGATCGGTACGTGCGACATATCTCGATATGTTTAGCGGTGGATGCTTTACCATTTGCATTGCTGCTACTCATGTTGATTAATGCATCTAGTATGTTCAAGTTTCACATATTAGTAGTTGCTATCATCATGTTTTATATTCTGGAATTAATCATGGAAATTGTGTCTAATTATCCAACAATCCAAAAACCTAATTGTAGGCAATTTCCTGAGTTAACTATGGCTGGTTTTGCTGATGCACTGAGGCCGGATAAGTTTACCGGTGTGCATTTTAAGAGGTGGCAGATTAAGGCCACGATCAGGCTTACTCATCTGAAAGTATTTGATGTCTACGCACGCTTCTATTCATGTAGACAGTGCTGGGCCTCCAAGAGCAGAGTTTGTAGAACAGCAGCAAGTTTCCCTTAAGTGAATCACCCAAGGTTTATCGAACTCAGGGAGGTAGAGGTAAAAGATATCCCTCTCAAGCAACCCTGCAATTAAGATACAAGAAGTCTCTTGTGTCCCCAACACACCTAATACACTTGTCAGATGTATAGGTGCACTAGTTTGGCGAAGAGATAGTGAAATACAAGTAATATGGATGATTATAAGTAGTAATTGCAATCTGAAATAAAAATGGCAGCAAGCGAACATGTAGCAGAACTTGTTGGAAACGGTGTTTCAATGCTTAGAAACAAGGCCTAGGGATCATACTTTCACTAGTGGACACTCTCAACAATGATCACATAATTGAATAAATAAATGCTACTCTCAAACACTCTCTTGTTGGATAACAAACACCATTCATTGTGTAGGGCTGCAAAAGCACACCTCAAGCCGGAGTAAACAAGCTCCACAACGTCATAAAGGAATCACACACAATGCGCACACTGTCACCATCACACCGTGGAGAGTAACTCCGGAGTTCATATTAAAGTAACCTCTAGAGTGCATAATAGACAAGAGTAACATCTACATATTCAACTAGATTACAAAGCTCATGATCACATAAAGATCACACCATGGGAGAGAGAGATGAACCACATAGCTACCGGTAGAGCCCTCAGCCTCGGGGGAGAACTACTCCCTCCTCATCATGGGAGACAGCAACGGCGATGTAGATGGCGATGGAGTCGATGGAGATGGCTCCGGGGGCAATTCCCCGTCCCGGCGGCGTGCTGGAACAGAGATTATGTCCCCCGAAACTTGTCGTCAATGGCGGCGGCACTGCGGAACCCTTCGTGGAATATGACTGATATCTTTAGGGTTTTCGCATCTGGGGCAATATATAGGCGAAGGGGCGATGTCGGTGGAGTCCCGAGGTGAGCTCCCCACCTGGCGGCGCGGCAGAAGGGTGGGCCGCGCCCCCCTATGGTGTGGCCAGCTCGTGGCCCCCCTTCGCCTCTCCTTCGGACTCCGTGAAGCTTCTGGAAAAATAGGGACGTGGCCTTTTGTTTCGCGCAATTCCGAGAATATTTCCTGTGTAGAATTTCTGAAACCAAAAACAGCAGAAAACACGAACTGGCACTTTGGCATCTTGTTAATAGGTTAGTCCCGGAAAATGCATAAAAATGATATAAAGTGTATATAAAACATGTAGCAATTGGTATAATATAAGCATGGAACATCAGAAATTATAGATACATTGGAGACGTATCAAGCATCCCCAAGCTTAGTTCCTACTCGCCCTCGAGTAGGTAAACGATAAAAAGAATAATTTCTGAAGTGACATGCTACCAACATAATCTTGATCAATACTATTGTAAAGCATATGAGATGAATGAGGTGACTCAAAGCAATGGTCTATAGTTTGCTAACAAAAAGATAATGACTAAACAACTGAATCATATAGCAAAAACTTTTCATGAATAGTACTTTCAAGACAAGCATCAAAAAGTCTTGCCTAAGAGTTAACTCATAAAGCAATAGATTCTTAATAGAAGGTTTTGAAGCAACACAAAGAAAGATTTAAGTTTCAGCAATTGCTTTCAACTTTCAACATGTATATCTCATGGATAATTGTCAACACAAAGTAATATGATGAGTGCAATAAGCAAGCATGTAAGAATCAATGCACACAGTTGACACAAGTGTTTGCTTCTAAGATAGAAAGAAGTAGGTAAACTGACTCAACATAAAGTAAAAGAAAGGCCCTTCGCAGAGGGAAGCAGGGATTAAATCATGTGCTAGAGATTTTCAAGTTTTGAAATCATATAGAGAGCATAAAAGTAAAGTTTTGAGAGGTGTTTGTTATTGTCAACGAATGGTAGTGGGCACTGTAACCCCCTTGTCAAACAGACTTTCAAAGAGCGGCTCCCATGAAGGACGTTATCTCTACCAGCAAGGTAGATCATCCCTTTTCTCTTTTGTTTACACATGTACTTTAGTTTTATTTATGGATGACACTCCTCCCAACCTTTTGCTTTCACAAGCCATGGCTAACCAAATCCTCGGGTGCCTTCCAACATTTCACATACCATGGAGGAGTGTCTATCTGCAAATTAAGTTGCTTACTGATAAATCAGGGCAAAACATGTGAAGAGAATTATTAATGAAAGTTAATTAGTTGGGGCTGGGCACCCCGTTGCCAGCTCTTTTTGCAAAATTATTGGATAAGCGGATGATGCCACTAGTCCATTGGTGAAAGTCTGCCCAATAAGATTGAAAGATAAAACACCAAATGCTTCCTCATGAGCTATAAAACATTGACACAAATAAGAAGTAATAAAGCTTTGAATTGTTTAAAGGTAGCACATGAAGTATTTACTTGGAATGGCAGAAAAATACCACATAGTAGGTAGTTATGGTGGACACAAATGGCATAGGTTTTGGCTCAAGGTTTTGGATGCACGAGAAGCATTCCCTCTCAGTACAAGGCTTTGGCTAGCAAGGTTGTTTGAAGCAATCACAAGTATAAACCGGTACAGCAAAACTTACATAAGAACATATTGCAAGCATTATAAGACTCTACAATGTCTTCCTTGTTGTTCAAACACTTTTACCAGAAAAATATCTAGACCTTAGAGAGACCAATCATGCAAACCAAATTTCAACAAGCTCTACAGTAGTTCTCCACTAATAGGTTTAAACTACATGATGCAAGAGCTTAAACATGATCTACTTGAGATCTCAAAACAATTGCCAAGTATCAAATTATTCAAGAAAATATACCAACTACCACATGAAGCATTTTCTGTTTCCAACCAAATAACAATAAGTGCAGCGGCTTTCAGCTTTTGCCATGAACATTAAAAGTAAAACGAAGAACACAAGTGTTCAAATGAAAAAGCGGAGCGTGTCTCTCTCCCACACAAGCATGATAGGATCCGATTTATTCAGAGAACTAAGATAACAAAACGAAAATAAAAGCACATAGACGCTCCAAGTAAAGCACATAACATGTGACGGAATTAAAATATAGTTTCACTAGAGGTGACCTGATAAGTTGTTGATGAAGAAGGGGATGCCTTGGGCATCCCCAAGCTTAGATGCTTGAATCTTCTAGAAATTTGCAGGGATGAACCTCGGGGGCATCCCCAAGCTTAGACTTTTCACTCTTCTTGATCATATTATATCATCCTCCTCTCTTGATCCTTGAAAACTTCCTTCACACCAAACTCAAAGCAATCTCATTAGAGGGTTAGTGCATAATCAAAAATTCACATGTTCAGCAAGGACACAATCATTCCCAACACTTCTGGACATTACCCAAGGTTACTGAAATTTAATGAAGCAAAAAAACCCACTCAAACACAGTAAAAGAGGCAATGCGAAATAAAAGGCAGAATCTGTCAAAACAGAACAGTCCGTAAAGACGAATTTTTTCGAGGCACTTAACATGCTCAGATGGAAAAGCTCCAGTTGAATGAAAGTTGCGTACATATCTGAGGATTACTCATGAATTTTTTCAAGATCTTTAGATTTTTATACAGAGATAAAAACTCAAAACCGTGACAGCTAAAAATCTGTTTCTGCGCAGAAATCCAAATCTAGTATCAACTTTCTATCAAAGACTTTACTTGGCACAACAATGCAATAAAATAAAGATACAAAGGTATTGCTACAGTAGTAGGTAGTACCTTGACTCAAAAATAAAACAAAAATTGCAGAAATAAAACAATGGGTTGTCTCCCAAGAGCGCTTTTCTTTAAAGCCTTTTAGCTAGGCATGATAATTTTCATGATGCTCTTATAAAGATGAGAGTTAAATATAAGAGAGCATCAAAAAGCAAATACCAAACACATTTAAGTCTAACCCACTTTCTAAGCAAACGAATCTTGTAAGAAAACAAATTATTGAAGCATGAAGCTACTATCATAGAAAGACGAAGCAAGTGCAACTTTAAAATTTTCAACAAAAAGAGAGGTGACTTAATATTATTGAGATATATAAAAACATGTCTCCCTCTCTCATAATAATTTTCAGTGGTATCATTGATAAACTCAACAATATAACTATTACATAAAGCATTGTTATCATGATCCACATGCATAAAAGTATCATTACTCTCCACACAAGCATAATCAATTTTATTAGTAATAGTGGGAGTAAAACTATCACATCCATCATTATAATCATCATAAATTGGAGGCATAGAATAATCATAATGATTTTTATCCTCAATAGTAGATGGACTAAAAATATTACAATCACCATAACGAACTTGAATATGATAGACAAGTTGTATATTAGAGAGATGGTTTTGGGTAATCCCTCCATAACTATGACAAGTTTCATGAGGATGACTGTAATTATAACCTATGTCATGGTATTCTTTATAATAATTGTCAAAGATTGGAGGCATAGTGTCATCATAAGAAATAGAATAGTTATCTTCCAAAGTGTGCTCATCTGTGAACATACCATCATTATTACTAGAAGGAGATTGATATGTCTCCGACGTATCGATAATTTCTTATGTTCCATGCCACATTATTGATGATATCTACATGTTTTATGCATACTTTATGTCATATTTATGCATTTTCCGGCACTAACCTATTAACAAGATGCCGAAGAGCCAGTTGCTGTTTTCTGCTGTTTTTGGTTTCAGAAATCCTAGTAAGGAAATATTCTCGGAATTGGACGAAATCAACGCCCAGGGGCCTATTTTTCCACGAAGCTTCCAGAAGACCGAAGAGGATACGAAGTGGGGCCACGAGGTGGCCAGACACTAGGGCGGCGCGGCCTGGCCCTTGGCCGCGCCGGCCTGTCGTGTGGGGCCCTCGTGTGGCCCCCTGACCTATCTCCTCCGCCCACTTAAAGCCTTCATCGCGAAACCCCCAGTACCGAGAGCCACGATACGGAAAACCTTCCAGAGACGCCGCCGCCGCCAATCCCATCTCGGGGGATTCAGGAGATCGCCTCCGGCACCCTGCCGGAGAGGGGAATCATCTCCCGGAGGACTCTTCACCGCCATGGTCGCCTCCGGAGTGATGAGTGAGTAGTTCACCCCTGGACTATGGGTCCATAGCAGTAGCTAGATGGTCGTCTTCTCCTAATTGTGCTTCATTGTCGGGTCTTGTGAGCTACCTAACATGATCAAGATCATCTATCTGTAATGCTATATGTTGTGTTTGTTGGGATCCGATGGATAGAGAATACTATGCTATGTTGATTATCAATCTATTATCTATTTGTTGTTTATGATCTTGCATGCTCTCCGTTATTAGTAGAGGCTCTGGCCAAGTTTTTGCTAGTAACTCCAAGAGGGAGTATTTATGCTCGATAGTGGGTTCATGCCTCCATTAAATATGGGACAGTGGCAGAAAGTTCTAAGGTTGTGGATGTGCTGTTGCCACTAGGGATAAAATATCGATGCTATGTCTAAGGATGTAGTTGTTGATTACATTACGCACCATACTTAATGCAATTGTCTGTTGTTTGCAACTTAATACTGGAAGGGGTTCGGATGATAACCTGAAGGTGGACTTTTTAGGCATAGATGCATGCTGGATAGCGGTCTATGTACTTTGTCGTAATGCCAATTAAATCTCACAATACTCATCATATCATGTATGTGCATTGTCATGCCCTCTTTATTTGTCAATTGCCCAACTGTAATTTGTTCACCCAACATGCTTATTCTTATCGGAGAGACGCCTCTAGTGAACTGTGGACCCCGGTCCATTCTTAAACATCGAATACAATCTACTGCAATACTTGTTCTACTATTTTCTGCAAACAATCATCATCCACACTATACATCTAATCCTTTGTTACAGCAAGCCGGTGAGATTGACAACCTCACTGTCACGTTGGGGCAAAGTAATTTGGTTGTGTTGTGCAGGTTCCACGTTGGCGCCGGAATCCCTGGTGTTGCGCCGCACTACACTTCGCCGCCATCAACCTTCAACGTGCTTCTTGGCTCCTACTGGTTCGATAAACCTTGGTTTCTTACTGAGGGAAAACTTGCCGCTGTACGCTGATACGTCTCCGACGTATCGATAATTTCTTATGTTCCATGCCACATTATTGATGATATCTACATGTTTTATGCATACTTTATGTCATATTTATGCATTTTCCGGCACTAACCTATTAACGAGATGCCGAAGAGCCAGTTGCTGTTTTCTGCTGTTTTTGGTTTCAGAAATCCTAGTAAGGAAATATTCTCGGAATTGGGCGAAATCAACGCCCAGGGGCCTATTTTCACACGAAGCTTCCAGAAGACCGAAGATGATACGAAGTGGGGCCACGAGCTGGCGACACAGTAGGGCGGCGCGGCCCAGCCCTTGGCCGCGCCGACCTAGTGTGTGGGGCCCTCGTGTGGCCCCCTGACCTATCTCCTCCGCCTATTTATAGCCTTCGTCGCGAAACCCCCAGTACTGAGAGCCACGATACGGAAAACCTTCCAGAGACGCCACAGCCGCCAATCCCATCTCGGGGGATTCAGGAGATCGCCTCCGGCACCCTGCCGGAGAGGGGAATCATCTCCCGGAGGACTCTTCACCGCCATGGTCGCCTCCGGAGTGATGAGTGAGTAGTTCACCCCTGGACTATGGGTCCATAGCAGTAGCTAGATGGTCGTCTTCTCCTAATTGTGCTTCATTGTCGGATCTTGTGAGCTGCCTAACATGATCAAGATCATCTATTTGTAATGCTATATGTTGTGTTTGTTGGGATCCGATGAATAGAGAATACTATGCTATGTTGATTATCAATCTATTATCTATGTGTTGTTTATGATCTTGCATGCTCTCCGTTATTAGTAGAGGCTCTGGCCAAGTTTTTGCTCTTAACTCCAAGAGGGAGTATTTATGCTCGATAGTGGGTTCATGTCTCCATTAAATCTGGGGGAGTGACAGCAACCCCTAAGGTTGTGGATGTGCTGTTGGCACTAGGGATAAAACATTGATGCTATGTCCGAGGATGTAGTTATTGATTACATTACGCACCATACTTAATGCAATTGTCTGTTGTTTTCAACTTAATACTGGAAGGGGTTCGGATGATAACCTGAAGGTGGACTTTTTAGGCATAGATGCATGCTGGATAGCGGTCTATGTACTTTGTCGTAATGCCCAATTAAATCTCACAATACTCATCATATCATGTATGTGTATTGTCATGCCCTCTCTATTTGTCAATTGCCCAACTGTAATTTGTTCACCCAACATGCTATTTATCTTATGGGAGAGACACCACTAGTGAACTGTGGACCCCGGTCCATTCTTAACATCGAATACAATCTACTGCAATACTTGTTCTACTGTTTTCTACAAACAATCATCATCCACACTATACATCTAATCCTTTGTTACAGCAAGCCGGTGAGATTGACAACCTCACTGTTTCGTTGGGGCAAAGTACTTTGGTTGTGTTGTGCAGGTTCCACGTTGGCGCCGGAATCCCTGGTGTTGCGCCGCACTACATCTCGCCGCCATCAACCTTCAACGTGCTTCTTGACTCCTACTGGTTCGATAAACCTTGGTTTCTTACGGAGGAAACTTATCGTCGTACGCATCACACCTTCCACTTGGGGTTCCCAACGGTCGCGTGCTGTACGCGTGTCAAGCTAAATTTCTGGCGCCGTTGCCGGGGAGATCAAGACACGCTGCAAGGGGAGTCTCCACTTCCAATCTCTTTACTTTGTTTTTGTCTTGCTTTATTTTATTTACTACTTTGTTTGCTGCACTATATCAAAATACAAAAAAATTAGTTGCTAGTTTTACTTTATTTGCTCTTTTGTTTGTCATATTAAAAACACAAAAAAAAAAATAGTTACTTGCATTTACTTTATCTAGTTTGCTTTATTTACTGTTGCTAAAATGGGTACTCCTGAAAATACTAAGTTGTGTGACTTCACAACCACAAATAATAATGATTTCTTATGCACACCTATTGCTCCACCTGCTACTACAGCAGAATTCTTTGAAATAAAACCTGCTTTACTGAATCTTGTTATGCGAGAGCAATTTTCTGGTGTTAGTTCTGATGATGCTGCTGCCCATCTCAATAATTTTGTTGAACTATGTGAAATGCAAAAGTATAAGGATGTAGATGGTGACATTATAAAATTAAAATTGTTTCCTTTCTCACTAAGAGGAAGAGCTAAAGATTGGTTGCTATCTCTGCCTAAGAATAGTATTGATTCATGGACTAAATGCAAGGATGCTTTTATTGGTAGATATTATCCCCCTACTAAAATTATATCTTTGAGGAGTAGCATAATGAATTTTAAACAATTGGATAATGAGCATGTTGCACAAGCATGAGAAAGAATGAAATCTTTGGTTAAAAATTGCCCAACCCATGGACTGACTACTTGGATGATCATCCAAACCTTTTATGCAGGACTGAATTTTTCTTCGCGGAACCTATTGGATTCAGCTGCTGGAGGTACCTTTATGTCCATCACTCTTGGCGAAGCAACAAAGCTTCTTGATAATATGATGATTAATTACTCTGAATGACACACGGAAAGAGCTCCACAAGGTAAGAAGGTAAATTCTGTCGAAGAAACCTCTTCCTTGAGTGATAAGATTGATGCTATTATGTCTATGCTTGTGAATGATAGGACTAATGTTGATCCTAATAATGTTCCGTTAGCTTCATTGGTTTCTCAAGAAGAACATGTTGATGTAAACTTCATTAAAAATAACAATTTCAACAACAATGCTTATCGGAACAATTCTAGTAACAATTATAGGCCATATCCTTATAATAATGGCAACGGCTATGGTAATTCTTATGGGAATTCTTACAACAATAATAGGAACACACCCCCTGGACTTGAAGCCATGCTTAAAGAATTTATTAGTACACAAACTGCTTTTAACAAATCTGTTGAAGAAAAGCTTGGGAAAATTGATATACTTGCTTCTAAAGTCGATAGTCTTGCTGCTGATGTTGATCTTTTGAAATCAAAAGTTATGCTTAATGAAAATCATAATAATAAAATTGTTACTACAGCAAATGCCATCCAAGTTAGAATTAATGAGAATATAAGATTGATGGCCGAATTGCGTGCTATGTGGGAAAAAGAAGAAAATGAAAAAGAAGATAATATAGCTAAAGTTTGGACTATTACCACCACTAGTAATGCTAATGGTCCACATGTTGCTGCACCTCCTACTATTAATGGTAAAATAATTGGTGTTAGCAATGTTTCCACTTCTAATGCAAAGCATGAAAAACTGCCTGAAACTGCTAAAACTGCTGAAACTGCCTGTGATAACACTGCTGAAATTTTTTCCAACATTGGGGACAATGATCCCATTGCTTTAGATTATAATGGTTTGGATTTTGATGATTGCCATATCTCTGAAGTTATTAAGTTCTTACAAAAACTTGCTAAGAGTCCTAATGCTAGTGCTATAAATTTAGTCTTCACGAAACATATTACAAATGCTCTCATAAAAGCTAGAGAAGAGAAACTAGAACGCGAAACTTCTATTCCTAGGAAGCTAGAGGATGGTTGGGAGCCCATCATTAAGATGAAGGTCAATGACTTTGATTGTAATGCTTTATGTGATCTTGGTGCAAGTATTTCCATTATGCCTAGAAAGATCTATAATATGCTTGACTTGCCACCATTGAAAAATTGTTATTTGGATGTTAATCTTGCTGATAATTCTACAAAGAAACCTTTGGGGAGAGTTGATAATGTTCACATTACCGTTAACAATAACCTTGTCCCCGTTGATTTTGTTGTCTTGGATATTGAATGCAATGCATCTTGTCCCATTATATTGGGAAGACCTTTTCTTCGAACTGTTGGTGCTATCATTGATATGAAGGAAGGTAATATTAAATATCAATTTCCTCTCAAGAAAGGTATGGAACACTTCCCTAGAAAGAGAATGAAGTTACCTTTTGATTTTATCATTAGAACAAATTATGATGTTGACACTTCGTCTCTTGATAATACTTGATATACACTTTCTGCGCCTAGCTGAAAGGCGTTAAAGAAAAGCGCTTATGGGAGACAACCCATGTTTTTACTACAGTACCTTTATTTTATATTTGAGTCTTGGAAGTTGTTACTACTGTAGCAACCTCTCCTTATCTTAGTTTTGTGCATTGTTGTGCCAAGTAAAGTCGTTGATAGTAAGGTTCATACTAGATTTGGATTACTGCGCAGAAACAGATTTCTTTGCTGTCACGAATCTGGGCCTAATTCTCTGTAGGTAACTCAGAAAATTATGCCAATTTACGTGAGTGATCCTCAGATATGTACGCAACTTTCATTCAATTTGAGAATTTTCATTTGAGCAAGTCTGGTGCCTCAATAAAATTCTTCTTTACGAACTGTTCTGTTTTGACAGATTCTGCCTTTTATTTCGCATTGCCTGTTTTGCTATGCTTGATGGATTTTTCGATTCCATTAACTTTCAGTAGCTTTGTGCAATGTCCAGAAGTGTTAAGAATGATTATGTCACCTCTGAACATGTGAATTTTAATTATGCACTAACCCTCTAATGAGTTGTTTTGAGTTTGGTGTGGAGGAAGTTTTCAAGGATCAAGAGAGGAAGATGATACGATATGATCAAGGAGAGTGAAAGCTCTAAACTTGGGGATGCCCCGGTGGTTCACCCCTGCATATTTCAAGAAGACTCAAGCGTCTAAGCTTGGGGATGCCCAAGGCATCCCCTTCTTCATCGACAACATTATCAGGTTCCTCTAGTGAAACTATATTTTTATTCCATCACATCTTATATACTTTGCTTGGAGCGTCGGTTTGTTTTTGTTTTTGTTTTGTTTGAATAAAATGGATCCTAGCATTCATTGTGTGGGAGAGAGACACGCTCCGCTGTTGCATATGGACAAATATGTCCTTAGGCTTTACTCATAGTGTTCATGGCGAAGGTTGAATCTTCTTCGTTAAATTGTTATATGGTTGGAAACGGGAAATGCCACATGTAGTAATTGCTAAAATGTCTTGGATAATGTGATACTTGGCAATTGTTGTGCTCATGTTTAAGCTCTTGCATCATATACTTTGTACCTATTAATGAAGAAATACATAGAGCTTGCTAAAATTTGGTTTGCATAATTGGTCTCTCTAAGGTCTAGATAATTTCTAGTAAAGTGTTTGAACAGCAAGGAAGACGGTGTAGAGTCTTATAATGTTTACAATATGTCTTTTATGTGAGTTTTGCTGCACCGGTTCATCCTTGTGTTTGTTTCAAACAACCTTGCTAGCCTAAGCCTTGTATCGAGAGGGAATACTTCTCATGCATCCAAAATCCTTGAGCCAACCACTATGCCATTTGTGTCCACCATACCTACCTACTACATGGTATTTCTCCGCCATTCCAAAGTAAATTGCTTGAGTGCTACCTTTAAAATTTCCATCCTCTACCTTTGCAATATATAGCTCATGGGACAAATAGCCTAAAAACTATTGTGGTATTGAATATGTACTTATGCACTTTATCTCTTATTAAGTTGCTTGTTGTGCGATAACCATGTTCCTGGGGACGCCATCAACTACTCTTTGTTGAATATCATGTGAGTTGCTATGCATGTCCGTCTTGTCTGAAGTAAGGGAGATTTACCGCTAGAATGGTTAGAGCATGCATACTGTTAGAGAAGAACATTGGGCCGCTAACTAAAGCCATGATCCATGGTGGAAGTTTCAGTTTTGGACAAATATCCTCAATCTCATATGAGAAAATTAATTGTTGATTGAATGCTTAAGCATTAAAGAGGAGTCCATTATCTGTTGTTTATGTTGTCCCGGTATGGATGTCTAAGTTGAGAATAATCAATAGCGAGAAATCCAATGCGAGCTTTCTCGTTAGACCTTTGTACAGGCGGCATAGAGGTACCCCTTTGTGACACTTGGTTAAAACATATGCATTGCGATGATAATCCAGGTAATCCGAGCTAATAAGGACAAGGTGCGGGCACTATTAGTATACTATGCATGAGGCTTGCAACTTGTAGGATATAATTTACATAACACATATGCTTTATTACTACCGTTGACAAAATTGTTTCTTGTTTTCAAAACCAAAGCTCTAGCACAAATATAGCAATCAATGCTTCCCTCTGCGAAGGGCCTTTCTTTTACTTTTATGTTGAGTCAGTTCACCTATTTCTCTCCATCTCAAGAAGCAAACACTTGTGTGAACTGTGCATTGATTCCTACATACTTGCATATTGCACTTGTTATATTACTTTACATTGACAATATCCATGAGATATACATGTTACAAGTTGAAAGCAACCGCTGAAACTTAATCTTCCTTTGTGTTGCTTCAATGCCTTTACTTTGATTTATTGCTTTATGAGTTAACTCTTATGCAAGACTTATTGATGCTTGTCTTGAAGTACTATTCATGAAAAGTCTTTGCTATATGATTCATTTGTTTACTCATGTCATTTACATTGTTTTGATCGCTGCATTCATTACATGTGCTTACAATAGTATGATCAAGGTTATGATGGCATGTCACTCCAGAAATTATCTTTGTTATCGTTTACCTGCTCGGGACGAGCAGAAACTAAGCTTGGGGATCACTACAAGAAAAGTTGCCATGGCCGACGAAGTTGAAGTCGCGCCGTGGTTGCTGGTGTACCATGGCCGACGATTTTGGGTCCCTCCGTGGTGCATGTCAAAACTTTTTTTTTCTCGTTTTTGAGGCCACCTAGCCCGACGAAAGCGGCCAAAACGTCGCGTATGGTGGCCCGGGACGTGGTGCATCTCGAAATCTCGGGTTAGCCGGCCGAGTCAACGCAAATCCGCACCGCCGAGGGATGTAGGGCCCAGATGGCAACCTCTCTGGCATTGTTTTTTTTTTCGATCGCGCCATCTCGTTCAACGTTCTCCGATCGAGCCGTTTACGATGCAGGATCATGGGTCCCGCATGTCATCCTCTATGAACCAAAATTCTTTCTATTCTTGGATTTTTTTGACCCCCTGATTTCTGGCTACTTCCTTTTTCTTTTGATCCCTTGCCGCCTTGGAAACGTTGAGACCGCTGCTGCTAAATGGGACCCGCATGTCATCCTCTATGTGCAATCAACTTTCTTTTCTTGGAGTTTTTTTTTGACCCCCTGATTTCTGGCTACTTCCTTTTTCTTTTCATCCCTTGCCGCCTTGGAAACGTTGAGACCGCTGCTGCTAAATGGGACCCGCATGTCATCCTCTATGTACTATAAAACTTTCTTTTCTTGGAGTTTTTTTTGGCACCTCATATTTGGTCACTTGCCTTTTTTTTTCGATCCCCTGCCGCCTCTCAAACGGTGATACTGCTGCTGCTAAATGGGACCCGCATGTCATCCTCTATGTACTATAAAACTTTCTTTTCTTGGATTTTTTTTGGCACCTCATATTTGGTCACTTGCCTTTTTTTTTCGATCCCCTGCCGCCTCTCAAACGGTGATACCACTGCTGCTAAATGGGACCCGCATGTCATCCTCTATGTACTATAAAACTTTCTTTTCTTGGAATATTTTTGGCACCTCATATTCGTTCATTTGCCTTTTTCTTTCGATCCCCTGCCGCCTCTCAAACAGTGAGACCGCTGCAGCTAAATGGGACCCGCATGTCATCCTCTATGAGCAATCAACTTTCTTTTCTTGGAGTTTTTTTTGGCACCTCATATTTGGGCACTTGCCTTTTTCTTTCGATCTCATGCCACGTTTGAAACGTTGAGGAACCTGCAGGCTCATGGGACCCGCATGTCATCCTCTATGTACTATAAAAGTTCATTTTCTTGGTTTTTTTCACCCTCTGATTTTTGGCAATTTCTTTTTTCTTTTGAACCCCTGCCGCCTCTCAAACGGTGATACCGCTGCTGCTAAATGGGACCCGCATGTCATCCTCTATGTACTATAAAACTTTCTTTTCTTGAATTATTTTTGGCTCCTCATATTTGGTCACTTGCCTTTTTCTTTCGATCTCATGCCACGTTTGAAACGTTGAGGAACCTGCTGGCTCATGGGACCCGCATGTCATCCTCTATGTGCTATAAAAGTTTATTTTCTTTATTTTTTTTTCACCCTCTGATTTTTGGCTATTTCCTTTTTCTTTTGATCCCCTGCCGCCTTGGAAACGTTGGGTAAGCTGCTGACTCATGGGACCCGCATGTCATCCTCTACGTACAATAAAGTTTCTTTTCTTGGATTATCTTTGGCTCCTGATATTTTGTCACTTGCCTTTTTCTTTCGATCTCATGCCGCTTGAAACGTTGAGTAAGCTGCGGCTCATGGGTCCCGCATGTCATCCTCTACGAACAATAAAAGTTTCCTTTCTTGGAGTTATTTTTTACCCCTAATTTCTGGCTATTTGCCTTTTTCTTTTGATCTCCTGCCCTCTCGAAATGATGAGGACGCTGTTGGCAGGTCGGTCCCACATGTCATCCTCTATGAACAATAAAAGTTTCCTTTGATGGATTTATTTTGAACCCCTAATTAATTTCTGGATATTTCCCCGCCGCCTTGGAATCGTTGAGGATGCCGCTGCCTCATGGGTCCCGCATGTCATCCTCTCAGAACGGTAAATGTTTATTTTCTTGGATTTTGTTGACCAAACGATTTTTGGCTTATTTTTTCTTTCGATCACGTGCAGCCTTTAAAACATTGAGGACGCTGCTGGCTCACGGGTCCCACATGTCAACCTCTATGAACAATAAACGCCGAGGATGCCGCTGCCTCATGGGTCCCGCATGTCATCCTCTCGTAACGAAAATGTTTCTTTTCTTGGATTTTTACCAACAGATTTATGGTTTATTTTTTCTTTCCATCCCCTCGCCTTTAAAACATTGACGACGCCGTTGGCTCATGGGTCCCCGAT
Source organism: Lolium perenne (assembly GCF_019359855.2). Lineage (NCBI taxonomy): Eukaryota > Viridiplantae > Streptophyta > Magnoliopsida > Poales > Poaceae > Lolium > Lolium perenne. The sequence goes on along the minus strand of NC_067247.2, from coordinate 367,691,611 downwards.
GTCACCTCCCGTACAAGAAACATATGATATCTTGATTATTTTGCAGACAATAAACAATGTATTACGCTCTGAGCTATTTCAAACGGATAATTAAATCTTTATTTTTACATAAACAAACTTATATGTTGAATCTCCTTGTTTTTTTGTCTTTGCGAAGCATAGGACTTTCCTGTTTTTTTAGAAAATTCTAACTTTCCTGTTTTGGAGTGGGCTGAAATTGTACGAGTCAAAAGGCCAAGCAGATAGTTCGAAGGCCCGGATGTCCGTATGCAGCCCAATTGAAATCTTTCTTCTTGGATTTTTTCACCCCCCGATTTCTCGGCTACTTCATTTTTCTTTTGGTTCTCAGTGTCGCCTTGGAAACGTTGAGACCGCTGCTGCAAAATGGGACCCGCATGTCATCCTCTACGTACAATAAAATTTCTTTTCTTGGATTATTTTTGGCTGATATTTGGTCACTTGCCTTTTTCTTTCGATCCCGTGCAGCCTCTCAAACGGTGATACCGCTGCTGCTAATTGGGACCCGCATGTCATCCTCTATGTACAATCAAGTTTCTTTTCTTGAATTATTTTTGGCTCCTGATATTTGGTCACTTGCCTTTTTCTTTCGATCTCATGCCACGTTTGAAACGTTGAGGAACCTGCTGGCTCATGGGACCCGCATGTCATCCTCTATGTACTATAAAAGTTCATTTTCTTTGTTTTTTTTCACCCTCTGATTTTTGGCTATTTCCTTTTTCTTTTGATCCCCTGCCGCCTTGGAAACGTTGAGTAAGCTGCTAGCTCATGGGACCCGCATATCATCCTCTATGTCCATCAACTTTATTTTCTTGGATTTTTTTTGACCCCCTAATTTCTGGCTACTTTCTTTTTCTTTTGATCTCAAGCCGCATTTGAAACGTTGGGACCGCTGCTGCAAAATGGGACCCGCATGTCATCCTCTATGTAAATAAAGTTTATTTTCTTGGATTATCTTGGGCTCCTGATATTTTGTCACTTGCCTTTTTCTTTCGATCTCATGCCGCCTTTGAAACGTTAAGTAAGCTGCTGGCTCATGGGTCCCGCATGTCATCCTCTACGAACAATAAAAGTTTCCTTTCTTGGAGTTATTTTTTACCCCTAATTTCTGGCTATTTGCCTTTTTCTTTTGATCTCCTGCCCCCTTTGAAACGATGAGGACGCTGTTATGTGTCGTTCCCACATGTCATCCTCTATGAACAATAAAACTTTCCTTTGATGGATTTATTTTGAACCCCTAATTAATTTCTGGCTATTTCCTTTTTTTCTTTGATCCCCTGCCGCCTTGGAAACGTTGAGGATGCTGCTGCCTCATCGGTCCCGCATGTCATCCTCTCAGAACGATAAATGTTTTATTTTCTTGGATTTTTTTACCAACTGATATTTGGTTTATTTTTATTTTTGATCCCCTGCCGCCTTTGAAACGTTGACGACGCTGCTGGCTCATGGGTCCCTGATGTCAGCCTCCCCGTACAAGAAACATGTGATATCTTGATTATTTTGTAGACAATAAACAGTGTATTTCGCTCTGAGCTATTGCAAACGGATAAATAAATCTTTATTTTTACAACTTATATCTTGAATCTCCTTGTTTTTTGTTTTGGCGAAGCATAGGACTTTCCTATTTTTTTTTTGAGAAAAATCCGATCTTTCATGTTCTGGAGTGGGCTGAAATTGTACGAGTCAAAAGGCCTAGAAGGATAGTTCGAAGGCCCAGATGTCCAGATGCAGCCCAATTGAAATCTTTCTTTTCTTGGATTTTTTTCACCCCCTGATTTCTGGCTACTTTATTTTTCTTTTGGTCCTGTGCCGCCTCGGAAATGTTGAGACCGCTGCTGCAAAATGGGACCCGCATGTCATCCTCTATGTACAATAAAAGTTTGATTTCTTGGATTTTTTTCACCCTCTGATTTTTGGCTATTTCCTTTTTCTTTTGATCCCCTGCCGCCTTTGAAACGTTTAGTAAGCTGCGGCTCATAGGTCCCACGTGTCACCGTATGAACGATAAAGCTTTCCTTTCTTGGAGTTTTTTTGACCCCTAATTTCTGGCTACTTTCATTTTCTTTTGATCTCAAGCCGCATTTGAAACGTTGGGACCACTGCCGCACAATGGGACCCGCATGTCATCCTCTATGTACAATCAAGTTTCTTTTCTTGGATTATTTTTGGCTCCTGATATTTGGTCACTTGCCTTTTTCTTTCGATCTCATGCCACGTTTGAAACGTTGAGGAACCTGCTGGCTCATGGGACCCGCATGTCATCCTCTATGTACTACAAAAGTTTATTTTCTAGGGGTTTTTTTTCACTCTCTGATTTTTGGCTATTTCCTTTTTCTTTTGATCCCCTGCCGCCTTGGAAACGTTGAGTAAGCTGCTAACTCGTGGGACCCGCATGTCATCCTCTATGTACAATCAATTTTCTTTTCTTGGAGTTTTTTTTACCCCCTAATTTCTGGCTACTTTCTTTTTCTTTTGATCTCAAGCCGCATTTGAAATGTTGGGACAGCATGTCATCCTCTATGTACAATAAAAGTTTCTTTTCTTGGATTATTTTTCACCCTCTCGATTTTTGGTCACTTGCCTTTTTCTTTCGATCTCATGCCGCCCTTGAAAACGTTGAGGAACCCGCTGGCCCATGGGACCCGCATGTCATCCTCTATGTACTACAAAAGTTTCTTTTCTTGGATTTTTTCACCCTCTGATCTTTGGCTATTTCCATTTTCTTTTGATCCCCGCCGCCTTGGAAACGTTGAGTAAGTCCGTCGAATCGATGGGACCCGCCTGGCATCCTCTATCTACAAGCAAGTCACATTACCAGGATTTTTATTACCCTCGAATTTCTGGTCACTAGCCTTTTACTTTCGATCTCATCCAGCCTCAGAAACGATGAGGAAGCTGCTGGCTCAGGGGACCCACATGGCATCCTCTATATTATAAAAGTTTCTTTTCTTGGATTTTTTTTCACCCTCTTATTTTTGGCTATTTCCTTTTTCTTTTGATCCCCTGCCGCCTTGGAAACGTTGATTAAGCTGCTGACACAAGGGCCCCGCATGTCATCCTCTATGTACAATCAACTTGCAAGATCTTGGAGCGAAAGAGCTTGTATAAGTGGGACCCATATGTCATCCTCTATGTACAATAAAAGTTTCTTTTCTTGGATTATTTTTGCTCCTGATATTTGGTCAGTTTCCTTTTTCTTTTGATCTCATGCCGCCTCTGAAACGTTGAGTAAGGTGCTGGCTCATGGGACCCGCATGTCATCCTCTATGTACAATAAAGTTTCTTTTCTTAGATTTTTTTACCCCCTGATTTTTGCTAACTTGCCTTTTTCTTTTCGATCATATGCCGCCTTTGAAATTGAGGTCGCCGCTGGCTTATGGGTCCCACATATCAGCCTCTATGAACAACAAATCTTTCCTTTGTTGGATTTATTTTTTACCCCTAATTTCTGGCTATTTGCCTTTTTTTTCTTTTGATCCCCTGCGGCCTTTGAAACGATGAGGACGCTGCTGGCAGGTCGGTCCCACATGTCATCCTCTATGAAGAATAAAAGTTTCCTTTTTGGATTTATTTTTGACCCCTAATTTCTGGCTATTTGCCTTTTTCTTCCGATCCCCGCCGACTTTGAAATGATGAGGATGCAATGGCAGATCGGTCCCACATGTCAGCCTCTATGAACTATAAATGTTTCCTTTGTAGGATTTATTTTTTACCCCTATTTTCGGGCTACTTGCCTTTTTCTTTGAAACGTTGAGGACGCTACTGTCTAATGGGTCCCACATGGCATCCTCTCTGAACGATAAACCTTCATTTCTTGTTAACGACAGTTTATCGCATTATTTTCGCAGACTAATACAAGCTCTTTCGCTCCAAGATCTTGCAAGTTAATAGAATAAATCATGGAATTATTAGGATATGTTTTAAATTTCAAATCCACTTTATGAATTTTTGAAAATACCGTGATCTTTGTGGGTATGGAGCGATCAAGGATTTTCATATTGGCCATGAGCAGTTTCAAAAATTGCAACCCAATAATTCAAAATAAATACAAACAACTTTTATGTAGAATCTCCGTGTTTTTGTTTTTTGCCAATCATAGGATCTGTGGTTCTTTAGAAAAGGGCCAACATTGCATGAGCAGAAAGGCCCATTTGTAGTTATTGGGCTTTGACAAATGAGCAAGTAGGCCTATAGCAAATACCTTGTAGATGGCCGTTGGAACCCAAAAGTATTTGTTACCTAGACTTAGATGCCAAACTCAGCCTTATTGACATGAACCTTGCTATGCACACGACAATTTCAGTCCGATCCGTGTACGAAACACAAGATCCAACCCTTCGTGTGAGGAAGCAGGTGGCAGCACACCTCCAGATGCTCAATCGTACATACGCATATCATATAGGAGTTGTCGTATGTACATCAGTTCCGTATTGACATGTTTTTTTCTTTGGTTCACATGTGGGGTCCGCACAAATACCTAGGTCGCACATCTACTTCCTTGCTCGTAGTTGATGCATGTTTGGTTTGGGGATGGGGTGGAACCGAACACACCCCCGTGCCAAGGATGTACTTTACCCTTTAGCGGCGAAAAATAGGAATGGTCCTCTCATGAGTATGATCAACAAGAGGTGGCTATATTATAAAGGACGTACACACATTGTAATTATAGTGCTGAAATAATGTCAATCCTAAAACAGCCATGCATGGGTTATAATATGAAGGCAACACGAAATACAAAAAGCAGGCGTTGTTCAAATAAACCGATTCAACCTAGTACATAGTAAAAAGCAGTACTACTTCTCAACACTTCAAGCATAATAAAAAAGTGTCACTGCTTTTTTAAAGGTAACACCGAACGGGCAATGTTTAAAGCAGGCTTAAACCACATAGCCGCTTGTCTGACACTATCCCAACCATCCTTGGGAAGGCTGATAACTCCCACAGCCTCACCTTCATCTCGTCGGAGGTTGCAGCGCAAAATTTTAGGGTATTGATTATAACGAATATTCCGGTATGCTGTGTAGACGCAGTTTTTCCTCATGAATGGAACCAATGTGCCATCAGAGCTTTGGATTCACGCTTCTTCAAAGTTGGCAATGATTGGGTAATTGAGTCCGAGGAACAGAGTGGTCGCCGAGGTCGTTAACCTGCCTCCAAAGAAAGTCCCCTCGCACGTGCAGTAGATAAGGGATCCAGCTCAAAGACGTAGGTGGCAACAGGAGGATACCGCCGTAGCCGAAGCCCATTAGCAGCATAGGGAATGTCAGAGGTACTTCAAAGATTGGCAATCCCAATCTTGTTTACCGTAAGGATGATCATCAATCGCTTGCCATCAGCAGATGGAGCGAGGAACCACGCGTCGCTGATCATCCACCACCGGTGGCGGGATTACAAACGGGAGCATCAGGTTTTCTCGCAATATTAGAAATGGAGACGAATAGGGTGTTACCGGCAACCATATTCAAACAAGCAGCATTGTTCATCGTTCATGCTCACGGTATAAATACGACTATGTAAGCTAAGGACATTGGTCATTCATGTGTTCAAATCGAGTGTCCAATATATCAGTTATACCGCATCCATCCCACGAAACTAGTCTAAACTTCGCCAAAACTAGACACTAGTTAGTGTATACACGCTTATATACTACCTCTCGTCCCACCGAAAGTGTCCGAGATTTGTCCAAATTCAGATGTATCTAGACAAAGTGAAAGCATATAGATACATTCAAATTTTGACAAATATATATCATCTTAAGTTTAAGTCCCGTGTCAGTAGTTAATTCCCTTTGTCTTAAGTGATCTATTAGAGAGCTTCCCCGTGACCACCCGAAGGGTAAGAAATGTTTAATCGTATAAGTGGATTGCCTAGACCTTTCCATCGGTTCGGACTTTTGGTTGCGTTGGCTAGTCCATGAAGCTTGACATGGTGTCGAGCCGTGGTCTCGAGTTCGAGTCCCGGCTTTCGCAATTTATCCTAAAATTGTTGTTGCCCCCTCGGAGTCCACGTATATGCCTCTTGAGCTATACCTCTCCAGTCTTTCCACATGTTGACTTGTCTCCCATCACACGTGAGGGGGTGTTGAATTGTATAAGTGGATTGCCGCCTTGCGATCAGTTCGGACTTTTGGTTGTGTTGGTAGTGCATGAAGCTTGACAAGAAAGAAATGCTCTTTGTAGCTAACCCCAAGTCTGGTAACATTTGCAAAATAGGTATCGATGCAGCTATCCATTCAAAGAGAAGAATTTGCATTTTAGAGTTGAAGGTTCATAATCTCTTCTCTACTATTGATAGTAAAGGGTACACATGGTATTTGTTTACCTCATTTTCGCGTTCTAAAAAAGGTACGCTATATGGTTGTGCTAAGTTAAACTGATTTAAGTCTGTTCAAGTTTATCGAAAATTATACTACCAACATCTAAAACATCAATATAGGTTCATATATTACAAAAGATATTTAGATTTTCTTTTCTCGAACACATGCCTAGTCGTGCATCATTATATATTAGAGCATACAGGGTTGTAGCAAGGCTACGAAAAACTGAGAAAGCAAAAAGAAAGAACTATACAGGGGACTAGAGGCAGCCTAACTTTGTTAGGCTGCAGGTGCTAAATCTTATATATATATGAGGTTGTAGATATTAATCGTAAACTTACTCAAACTTAAATATCATTGAATTAGGAAAAAGATAACCTGAGTTATTTTGAATGAGGGGACGTCACAATCACTAATGAAAGATAATTGTGGGAAACTGAAATCTATTCAAGAAAATGGGAGAAAAAATGTATCAAAAACAAAATTAATTATACCATTCTGCAGATTGTTCACCGATATAAACAAAGAACTGTTTGATCTGCATGTAGGTACATCCAATCAAGGCTTTTTCCCCGATCTCTAGAAAATATAAGCTACGCATGTAATTACAAATGATTTTCTTCTATTTTTTCTGTTTCTACGTTAACATTTGAGATACTTGTTAATTACATCCATATTCTGCAGTTGCATAGAGTTACTAATTCAGGAATGCATTCACATACGGAGTATACTATGTTTGCTGATGACTGACTAGTACTAATTCATTGCAAGCAACGGTTCATTCATATTCAGATAAAGGATGTGATCGGAATCTCAGATACTTATGAAAGACCTTATGCATCACTCTGATGCAGATGGCTGGTCTCTCGTCCTCCTTTTGGAGGCAAAATCAATTAGTTATATATGAAACAATGGGTGTAAAAGGTTATCAAAAAGGGTGCCTTCATAGTGCCAACGTTATCTTTTGAGATACCGGTTAATTACACCCATATTCTGCAAAGCGAGAGTTACTAATTCAGGAATGCAATCACATACTGAGCATACTATGTTTGTTGGTGACTAATTAGTACTACTAATTCATTGCAAGCAACGGTTCATTCATATTCAGCAAAAGGGGGTGTGATCATTAAGTCATATAAGAAAGGTAAAATATAAACAAGGTAGTTCATGAATAACTTCATTGGTTAAGGCAGTGTATCATGCAATGCAACATAAGGACTGAAAAAATACCATTTGCGGTGTCCCAGAAGTACGTGGAGCCGTCGGTCATTCACCGCAAAAACGTGGCCACGGAGTTCAATGGCATCACAAGAATTTGGATAATCAGTGCAGGTGTAAGGGCCTCCAGCATTCTCCGCCGCCACCCCTTCAAGGTAGAAAATCGTTTTGTCGAACAAGGCGATGAGCTTGTAATCTGCGTACCTCCCACCTTTTGTGGGCACTTGGCAGATTACAATCTTCAACAAATTAATTGCTGGACCCCAGTTAAAAGAGTATGCAGGTCGATATGAAACAATACTATGATGAATCTTCGAATCAGGTAGGGATGGAAGGGGGATATGTCGCTCGGTGTAGACGTTCACGAGGCACCACTCATGATGATCGGCGGCGGCGATCCAGACGCCGTTCGCGCCAAGCCATTTTCTGTCGTGCATGAACGGCAGGGCGATAGAACGGCGAGGATGGTCGAGGGGCACCAGGTCGTACACGGTATCATGCAGACGAGATGCTGTCGCCAGGTCCCAGTGTTCACCGAACCAATAAGCAAAGTGAGGCATCGGCAGCAGTGGTTCATCCCAATGGTGCATCTTACCTTCATCCTTGCTGATCATGTCGTAGAGCTCCCTGGAACATGCAGCAAGTCGGACGGTGTAGGTAACGTCCAGATGCGCAGCGATGAGGTCGATGTTGTCGCCGGTGAGAGCCTCCAAGTGGCCGTCCCCGCCGCCCGGCAAAGCCTAGTCTAATCCATCTGGTGAAGATGGTGTGAGGTGGATGGGGGATGCACGTGGGCGTGGGGGTTTCGGAGGAGAGGGCGAGCGCTATGGAAGGAACGATGCGGCGCGCGGCCAGCCGGGGTAAGGAGAGAAAGGTATACGGAGTAGTACTAGTGATGCGGCGTGGTGGGGATCGAGATCCTGCGCGTGCGCGTGATTCTGGGAGGGTGAAGAAGAAATTTTTTTATTTTTTTGTAACGGGGTGAAGAAGAAGATGATAGACATGCAAGGGGCAAAAACTAGGTAGTACTCTAGGCTGCTGCTGCGACTGGGCGCCGATTTGACTGTTGGTAGACTAGCACGCCACCCATCTATAAATTTGCGACGACGTTTGGTGCGTTGATGTCTCGGTCACATCAAAGTTGACCAGAGAGGGCTTTTTTTACAGCTTCCATTTCGATATATTTTTCGCCAATAATCGTAGTTCTCTACATGCCAGAGACACGTACCTTAACACGTGGGCAGCATGCAACCGCGCGAGCACCAAAATGGAATGAGAAATGTTTTAGAGCAGAACTTCATTTTCAATGCCTTTCCTAGCTTGGTTTGGAAACCGGACAGAGCTTCAGTGACTTGATGCTTCCAAGATACATTGTGACTGTGTCCCACCATCTACCATCCATTTGAGATCCAACGTTCCAAACTATCTCTTATTTCGAAGCTAAAAAAGAAAAACTATTCAGAAAATTTTGAAAAAAATCCAGTAATATGTAGATTCCTTGTTTTAAAATCTATGAATATTTCATCCCATTCGGATGACTAGCTTGTGATTAAATAGATTCTTACGTACTCGAGCACTAGTTTAAACTAAATATATATTTGCTCACAAACCTATGATTCAAATCGAATGAAACTTCACCAAAATATAAATCGAAATATGCATGATTTACTGGAAGTTTTTCAAAATTTTCATGGTCCATGGGGTCCTCCAAAGTGCAAGCTTTTTTTTTCTTGGTTGGTACTTCAAAACCGAGTTTGGATGGTGGCAAGACTTGCACAAAGAGGATGTCAAAATTTTGGCCTTTGTGAACTTTGCAATCAACATCAAGTGTCGGACTCTCGAGAAAAAAATATGAGTTGGCGCCCACCTTTCTTTCAACCGTTGGTTCTCAATCCGAGGGTGGTCCAACTAGCTAACAAAATTGGCTTGGTATTCATGGTCTTGAACCAACGATTTGGCATGGCTTTCAATTTGTATGAGAGGTGATGTATGGAGGTGATTTATACGAGAGGGCAATAAAGAAATGTTTTGTCATCCTCGCAAAGCTAGTCTATTTGGAAAGAAATGAATAATTGGTTTTTCGCAACATTGCATGATACTAATTCATGATACTATGCATTGAAGGTGTTGTATCATAGACTAGTATCAATCTACGATACTTCCCATTGTGACTAGTCTAAGTGCTTTTGCACCATGAACACTAGCTATGCACAGACCTCAAAAAACACTTCTCCATCATTCTACTATTCACACTTTCTTTTTCTAATAGAACTATGTACCATTGTTTTTAATATAATCTTGTGTCGAGAGTATATATTTCTAAAATAGTCATTTATGTTTCGCATAAGCTCAAAGAGGGGTACTTACTTATGAGAGATATCTTTCAACTAATACGTTGTAGGAGTACTTTAATTATGTGAGCTATAGTGTGAAATGCTTACTAGAACGAGTACAAAAGGTGTTTGATAACATTACAGGCCACACGCCCAGTGTAGCCTGCATTGTAGGAGCATTACATCAATTTAACAACTACGGAGGAGTAGCCTAGGTAGAGATAACAGGCAAAGGAAATAGTTCAACAGATAGTACAACACAACTACGGAAAGGGAGTAGCCTAGGTAGAGATAAACATGCAAATGAAATAGTTCAACAGATACAAATCTTGCATTACAACACGAGTATTACATAAAGTACATCAGCCCTTCTTTCTGGACCTGTGACGCGAAGGCAGGTTCCATTGCCGGGCGTTGGCGAAGCTTGGGATGAGCCACAACGGAACCTGCCGCCATGTCCATCTAATGTTGGTTTGGAAACCAACGACAGATCTTCGTAATTCAAACTGAAGCGGCAAATTTCTGGAGAAGGAGGATATGCAAGGCCTACTGCATGGTGCGATGTGTAAACAGAGTTGCTTCTCGCCATATTTGGACGGTCATGTTCTGCCCCGTCTTCTACTGGAATGATAATCGGATAGTTCACTCCAAGGAAGAGAGAATATGATCCAAGGGAAATAATCCTCCTCCATGGCCTCGGTGGCATCAACTGACTGGTGTCCATGCTGTACACCTCGCAGCCAAGTAAACCCTTACCATACCCGCGAATAGTGCGACCATGACAACCCTTAGAGGTAGCAGCAGCAGGTAAAATCCGAACCAGTCCAGTATAATCCCGCCCATCGCAACGCCCCTGTATGGACCAAAAAGTCTAGAACCATCAGGAGATCGTGCTAACCACCAGGAGCCAAGATTGTACCGACCTTGTTCATCAAGTTCTGGCGGAATAGGTGTCGTGCTGATCAACAAAGGACCTTGCAAAGGAAAGCACAGCTTGAAGTCAGTTCAGCAAAACTTGATTAGTTCATTACATACATGAATAATGATGTAGCTAAAATACTGCCTCCGATCCAAATTAATTGACTCAACTGGATATGTCTAGCTAGATATGCACAAATTAATTGACTCAAGTTTGTCTAGCTAGATGCACTGGCTAGACAAAGCTGAGTCAATTTGATTTGGATCGGAGGGAGTACTTTATTTTGACTCAAAGGCATATCGCTGCTGATTTTGATTGAATATAGAGGGGGAAAGGTACAGGCATGACACGAAAACTGCACAACAAAAAGAAAAAGGCTAAAGCTAAATCTGAAACTAGCAGGTAATAGCGAAAACACATCATATGAGATGAGAAAATTACCCCAAGAAAGTTGATTCCATGCATAAACTTCACCTATCTGAGTTACAGCAAATACAATACCCTTGTAGATGATTGCATCGGAGTAGCCGTACGCTAAGAACTGGTTGTCAAGAACTGTCCATCTCGCTAGAAGCACGTTGAAGGACTGCAATTGCCGCGTTGAAGATGGCAAGAATAGAGAAACTAGTATAATTTGAAGCTGTTGGAACTCGGCAAATAGCTATCTTCAGCAGCTGAAGATGTTGATCATTAGACTCGAACACAAGTTTATCCGGGGTGGATTTAAACTCACTTATTGGTGGTAGAGGAATCCGGCGATCAGTGTACACATTGACAAGCTCCCAATTCCAGGGAAGCCAAGAAGGGCGATCCAATCTCCATTCGCGCCGCCCACATGCCCGTACCACCATCTCTGAATCACGGCATCGGAAGAGATCCCGTCCAAGCCGGCTGGTTGGCACAAGGTACCCTTGCGATCTTTTGCATCATGCTGCTTGTCCTTCGCGCACCCCGCCGCTTGAACTTGTGGACGCGGGAGAAGGGATTGTGCGCGGGCGGTACCTCGGTTGGTGAGTATGAAGAACACAGGCATGCCAAACGGCTGAGATGCAGCAGAGCTACACTTTGTGTTGCTGAATCATGATAAAACTTGCATGAACCGACGAGGCTCGCGGCGGTGATGACATCGCATCGGGATGCGATTTCTTCAAGGGGGCCATCAGAAACACCCAAGAACCGCCACTCTCATTGATCGATCTCGCCATTGGAAGGATGTGGTCAAGTGGGTGTGGGGGTGTGGGAGTGGGACGCTGGCGTTTGGGTATGAGGTATTGGAGGACAAGCGAGCGGCAGCTGGTAGAGCGATATGGATAAAAGTCCACAACTCCTACTAGTACCATCAAACAGGTGGCTCGAGATGATCCGAAAAAGGCATGGCGGCGGTGGTGCAGGGGCTGCTGGTGTAGGCGGGGTCGCCAGAGAAGATGGAGATGAAGAAGACGGAGAAGCGAGGCAAAAAAACAATTTGAATTGAAATCAATAATACGAGTACTACGGGCGTGCCTTCTCTCTCTCGGTCTCGCTGCACTACCGCACCCGTCGTGAAGGCGTGTGACCCGAGAAGAAGCTAATGTATCGTATACTATCCTTGCACGCCGTGGAGCTGTATTTTGTCTCATCAAATCAGCTCGACAGCTTCAGCAGAGAAAAGATCCTTTGCCATCATCATGATATATTACCACGGGCCCACGGCAAAGGCACATTCATCTTGTACTACCATATACCGTATCGCTCTATATGTTGCACAAACCACCACTTGGACATTTTTTTTTGCAGTTTCCACCATGTGGTGGTCTAATATGTTGCAAATTTCACCACTTGGTTATCTAATCAGCTAGTTAGTCATGTTGATAGCAAAATCGACAAGTGGGTTCAACATGTCAATGCTCCAATTAATGTTTTAGAAAAAATAAATTTTTCAAAATTCATACTTCTTTTATTTAGCTATTTAAAAATGCTTATTCATTTATTTCAACAAATATTGTGCGGTCTTGAATTTTTTTCAAACAAATATTATGGCATCGGGTTCGGGACTCCTGAAAAGGACTGGCCGTGGTACGGGAACCCGAAATGATGCCCACAACATGGTCGAAAGTGGCAAGGAACCCGTCGAGGTGGATGAACTCGGGAAACCTTGGTAGAGGTAGGGATCTTGAGGAGGCCATTAGGGTTAGCCTACCTCCAATAAGCGTATGAACGAAAAAAATTCACATAAGTAGTAGCTATTATTAAAATTTCACAAATATTACGCGCTTTTGAATATTTCAAAAGTATTGTGGCGTCACGCTGGCCTTGCCCGAATTTTACCTTTCAGCTGGATGTCACGAGCATGATCACTCAACCAACCGGGTCCAAACATATATATACAATTGGCCTCCTCGAGCC